>NW_024070208.1:83715647-83721613 GCF_014754425.2 Oryx dammah | reverse complement strand
ACCGAGAGAGGGTCCCCGCTCGCCGCGCCTATGGAGGGCCTGTGCACAGCAACAGGACCCAGCACAGCCAAAGCAAACACGAAACTTAAAGGATCCCTGGGGGAACTAGTTACAGCAGACTGTCCACAGGGGCCGCTGGAACCACAGTCCCGTACAGAAGCTCCGCAGCCCACTGATGCCAGCCTGCCTGCCTACTACTCTCCCTAGAGCAGGAGTGTGCGTGTCAGTCACCCCGCAGTGCAGGGAGAGACACCAACGGCCGTGGACTGGAGACCCGGCACCCCTCAGCTCGAGGACCAGGCACTCTCCCAACTACCAGGGAAACACTCAGTACACATCAGCCTGAATCAGGTCCAAATTTGGGTCAGATTAGCTCAGAAATGCATATTCTGGCTAGAAAGCTAGTTTTTTTTTTTTTTTAACAGACTGAATGCAGATCTCACATCTAAATATGGTCTGAGAGGCCTCGGGAGCTGTTTCGCTTTCCAGTGATTCCCTGGGAACCTGTCCTGTTGCTAGTTCCCAGGACTCAGAGGAGCCCCACAGGGACACAAACCACCTCAGGGCAAAGAAGGGGGCACTCTGCCCTCCCAAGACCAATGGGGAGAAGCCTGTCAGGAGAAGGGTCCCTTCCTCAAGATCAACAGGCATTTTCTTGATTTGTTTTTACATGAAAATAGAAAAGTAACAACTAGAAGATTTTCAAAGAAGTCCGTCTTACTGGACTTGGAAAAGCGGGGGGAAAGGAGTAAAAGACGGGAATGAGATCAAAAGGCCACTGAGGGGCTAGAGCTCCTGTGGCCAGAGAGGCAGGCAGCCAAATGCGTCAGGACTCTGCTCGTGAGCACGCAGAACACAGTGCCCGACAGCAGCCGTCCCCCTGCCCCACGGCCCCCCAGGCCGTCCCCTTAGACCGCGCCCCCTGCTCCATCCCCTCTAGACCATCCCCCCCTCCATCTCCTCTAGACCGTCCCCCTGCTCCATCCCCTCTAGACCGTTCCCCTGCTCCGAGGTCCCCTACAAGACCTGGAATCCACCCTCCACCTCAGCAGCCATGGACAGCCATGCCCTCCCGCCCTCCCGCCCTCCCGCCCTCCCGCCAAGAGTGCAGCCAGCCACCATGCTGTCAGCATCTGCGAGGGACCCAGTCCTCCCTGCAGGGCCGAGAGGCAGGAAGCTGCAGAGAGTCCACCATGTTTGTAGTGGTCTTTCAGGCAGCTACAGAAACCAGTGAAAGTTGCAATTCTGGCTTGGCTGGTCCAGTCCAGGTGCAGCGTGCCCAGGAGGACGCAGACAGTGGAGCTGCACGACCCAAGTTCAAACCCCGGCGCTCCCGTGCTGGGCTGTGACCTGAGACCTTGTCATCTCCTCCTCTGCAAAGTGGGGATGACACTCTCTCCACAGGGCACCTGGGAAGACTCGACAAAACCGTACACGCAAAACAGCTCGGCACACACTCTACTTGACACGTCAGTCCCGTTCAACTTCAAGCTGACGTGTGTCTCCAGCCTCTTCAATGATGGAGACTTCAAGGGTCCGATGTGGGTGCCACCTGCCTCGTGAGGTGCTGAGCACTTCCAGTGCAGCCGATTCAGAGCGAGAGACGCTTTCAGTGAGAGAACACTTCAGATTTTAAAGACTGAGTGTAAAAAAACAAAGTAACGTCAACCATATTTTCACATCAACTACACCTCAAGGTAAGAACATTATGGGCATACTACAAGGTTAAAGACAGTGGACTACTAAAATGAACTCCATGTTTCTTTTACCTTCTTTTAAATGTAGTTACTAGAAGATTTAAAATAACAGGTGGGGCTCCCATTATATTTCTATCGATTGGCGCTGATCCTGACAGGAGCCCCCAAAGACCTGAGGGGAAGGGAAGCTCAGGTCTGCGCGTGGGACGCAGCCTGCGTGCAGCAAGAACCAGCTCCCTGGCAGGAGAGCTGGCCAGGCTCTGCAGCCTGACGCAGAGGGTGCGGGACAAACTGCACAGAACGTAGCGTCAGAGGAGGATGTAGCGTCCCTGCTTACAAGCACCTGCAAGATGGCCAGAGGACAGCTGTGCATTTCACCCGCCAAATGCCTTTTAATCACTCACTGTCTCTCAACTTCTTCAAAAGACAAGTTCTGGCAAAAACATGAATGACTTGAAGAGTTTATCCGGTCAGTCAGTCAATAAGCACTACATCGCTGCCTACTACTTCCAGCTCACCATAGAGTCGGGGGACAGATGACTAGCTAAAACGACAGACTGTGACCCCAGACACACCTGCAGTGCAAAGCGACAGGGCACAGCTGAACCATCCACCCATCTGAGCCTAGGTCAAAGGTGGTGATGACACCTCGGTGGGGCATCTCATTCCCAGGGAAAGGACTATACATGTCTGTCTGTTTCAATTAATTCTGAAGCCTGCATCAACAAGTTTCAAGTTTCCACATGAGCGTGTTTTAGTCCTTTCAACAGTATTTTTAAATAGTTTTGGACAAAATCTCAATCATGACCTTGCCAAAAATCTAGACGAGAACGGAGCATGAGGACAAAGAATAATAAAGAGTCTGCCCTCTAGAAATACACAAGGAAGATGAGAATTTTAGAAAGACGTAAGGTGCTTTCTTTCCCCACCTCATCAGCCCATCAACCCAGCGGATGACAACCCTGGAGGGCCCTACTGACGCCTTTCCCTTCTCTCTGCAGGGAGAAATCAAAGCTCCATCACTCACACTGCGGCAAACGGGCACCGTGGTACACAGTCTCCAGACTCGCTTCCAGCCAGAACGCCCCCTCTACAGAGCGGCCCTGGAACACCCCTGGCCAGCGCCAGGCTCAGGAAACAAGGCCTCCTGCAGCAGCACAGAAGCACCTCGCGTAGGGCCAACACCAGCTCCGCACCCCAGCTCCCCGCCGCCGGTCCCCCAGGGGCCCGCACAGCCCTGCCAGCCCTGGACCCTCATACCCACCCCAGCTGCCCAGGACCTGCCAATGCACCCCCTCTGGAGTATTCCTTACCAAGCCCAACAGCAGCCTTACGGTGAACACTCACAGGGTTAATAGTGAGAACTGATGTCAGACTGTGGCTTCTTCCTATAAAACAAGGACTGGGCTAACTCAACAGACTAAGGAGTAAACTAAGGCAGCACGTGCCAGTCCCTAAGGAGCACAGACAGCAGAAAGCAGCACGCTGCGGAGAGCTGAAATCAGGGCCAGGTGGAGACAGGAAGACCACACACAGGACCTGGTCAGCATGAGCAGCGCTCTCACAACGACCAGGACAAGCTCTGTCCTTCCACATGTACCAGGTGAACGGGGGCTTCCAGACACAACATGCTCATTCTCGAGCTGGAGACACTCACAGTGCCTGGCTCCTTTCATCAGCAAACTCGACTTTTCCAGGAAAGTTCCAACTTTCACTATGACGGCATACATAATTCTAAATAGTGTTACTTTACATCCTTATTCAGTTCAGTCGCTCAGTCGTGTCCGACTCTTTGCGACCCCATGAATCGCAGCACGCCAGGCCTCCCTGTCCATCACCATCTCCCGGAGCTCACTCAGACTCGCGTCCATCGAGTCTGTGATGCCATCCAGCCATCTCATCCTCGGTCGTCCCCTTCTCCTCCTGCCCCCAATCCCTCCCAGCATCAGAGTCTTTTCCAATGAGTCAACTCTTCGCATCAGGTGGCCAAAGTACTGGAGCTTCAGCTTTAGCTTCATTCCTTCCAAAGAAATCCCAGGGCTCATCTCCTTCAGAATGGACTGGTTGGATCTCCTTGCAGTCCAAGGGACTCTCAAGAGTCTTCTCCAACACCACAGTTCAAAAGCATCAATTCTTCGGTGCTCAGCCTTCTTCACAGTCCAACTCTCACATCCATACATGACCACAGGAAAAACCATAGCCTTGACTAGACGGACCTTAGTCGGCAAAGTAATATCTCTGCTTTTGAATATGCTGTCTAGGTTGGTCATAACTTTTCTTCCAAGGAGTAAGCGTCTTTTAATTTCATGGCTGCAGTCACCATCTGCAGTGATTCTGGAGCCCCCAAAAATAAAGTCTGACACTGTTTCTACTGTTTCCCCATCTATTTCCCATGAAGTGATGGGACCAGATGCCATGATCTTCGTTTTCTGAATGTTGAGCTTTAAGCCAACTTTTTCACTCTCCTCTTTCACTTTCATCAAGAGGCTTTTTAGTTCCTCTTCACTTTCTGCCATAAGGGTGGTGTCATCTGCATATCTGAGGTTATTGATATTTCTCCTGGCAATCTTGATTCCAGCTTGTGTTTCTTGCAGTCCAGCGTTCCTCATGATGTACTCTGCATATAAGTTAAATAAGCAGGGTGACAATATATAGCCTTGACATCCTTATTACACTATTAGAAACATGAGAAAAAAAATTAAATTCTTGTCAAATTCCATACTACTGAAGGAAACAAAAAAAAGTCAAATAAGATGCTTGCTGCTGCTGCTGCTAAGTCGCTTCAGTCATGTCCGACTCTGCAACCCCATAGACGGCAGCCCACCAGGCTCCGCCGTCCCTGGGATTCTCCAGGCAAGAACACTGGAGTGGGCTGCTATTTCCTTCTCTAATGCATGAAAGAGAAAAGTGAAAGTGAAGTCGCTCAGTCATGTCTGACCCTTTGTGACCCCATGGACTGCAGCCTACCAGGCTCCTCCGTCCATGGATTTTCCAGGCAAGAGTACTGGAATGGGGTGCCATTGCCTACTGGGTAGCAAAAAAAAAATCATAAGCAAAATGAAAAGATCAAAGTCATATAGGCTGTTTTGCTAAACATGGTTTTCCAATAAGTTTTTACATTTTGCAAATTTCAAAACGTTTTCTAACCTAAAACCTAAATTGTTTTTCAAAGCTTAACAATAAATGCAAACTGTACAATAGTCCTTTAAAATTAAAATTCCTTTCATGATCAGAACCACTCACTGGGGCATAGCACTTGATTTCCACACTGTATTAAGCTGTGTACACATGAAAATAACTGATAAAGGGATTATGATGTTCCTTTCCTCTTTTCCTTTAAGAAATCTGTGGATAATTTATAATGGTGGTAAACAAGAAAATACATACACCAAAAATAAGCAATCTGTTACAAGCACAATTCAGTCTAAACCTCTGGAAAAAAGCACCTTGACACTTTACATAAAGAAAAAGCTAATCTAGAATTCAAGCTATCGATTTTGGGAGTTCACATTTGTAATTTCAAAAGCTTTCTGTCAATCTCTCATCTTCCAGGATTTTGTGAAAACAAAGCATACAGCTACAAGGTATTTCAAAAGAACAGAGCCTTTCTCTGCTCACTCCCTTCCACATGTTTTTCTTTAAAAACCCCAGGAAACAGCCACACTTGTGTTGCATGTGTGAGGCTGTCTTTCAGGAGGCAGGCCTGTCCTTCATATTATGGATGAGAACAAGTCTGGAAGCCCACCTTGAGTCCATACCACACAGAGTTCCTTTTTCAGAGTGCTTAAACAGTGTATGGGCTTTCTGATCTGCTTTATTATTATTATTACCTCTCATTTAATTGAAAGTTTTAAGTATGACTTATAATTGAGCTTGAAAGAATGGTAACTAAACTTGTCTCTATATTAACTTTACTAGAAGAGATATTCTTAAAAATTTGCACAAAATAAGTCAAAATTGATTTTTCTACATAAAGTGAAACATCTGATACCAACTACAACTTCAAGGTCAATCAATCACAAGCATTTATGGAAGGCCTATGAAATGCCAAGCACTGTTCTAGAGGCTTAGGATGTGTTAGTGAACAATGTCTCTTCTAGAACATCTTTAAATAAGCTCTTAATTTCAAAAAACAGTAAATTTCAAGATAAACATTTTTTTTCAACAAAAATATAAAAAACATAAAATTTCAACAGTAACCTTTGGAAAACTAAGGAAAGGTTTTTTTGTGTTCTTTTTTAATTCAACTTTTTAAAAAACAATTCTTTC
>NW_024070208.1:83702344-83715247 GCF_014754425.2 Oryx dammah | reverse complement strand
AGCGCAACGTTTTCTTCTCCTTAATATGGACCGGCCCGGCCAGGCCCGGGCCGTCCCCCGGCGCCCGCGCGCTCGGCCGCCGCCTCTCCTCACCCGCTTTCCTTCCTCCCAGCTGCACCAATCTCCTCAGGCCCCTTCCCTCACCAGGAAGTGAAGCGGCGGCGGAAGTGACGTCCTCAGACCGCGCCCCGGCCAGCCCCCCTCACGCGACCCCTTCCGGTCTCCGCCTCGCGGGCGCGGCCTCCTCGCCTGGCTCCTGGCCCGCAGCCTCGGACGCGGCCCGCCTGACGCAGGCCACGCGCGGACTCCTCCGTCCCCGAAAGCTGGCGCTTTTCCCCGACGCGGCCCCGCGGACGCAGCCCGCCCGCCCCGCGGGGACCCGGGAAAGCTTGGCCTCCGCCGCTTCGAGCAGCAACGAAGGGGCTGGCGAGAACCTGTTTTTTCTTCAGTTCTTCCCCGCCCCCGGTTCGAGGGGGCAGGGGGGCTAGAAGTCTAATAGATGATTTTAACTAATTAGCAACGTAAATTCTGCATGTTGGGATTAAAGCGCAACGTTTTCTTCTCCTAAATATGGACCGTGTGTTTCATCAGTGATTAACCAAAATAGCCGGTTATTCGTCAGCGCGAAGGTTGCTGGAGATAAATGGTGGCAACTGCAGCCTCCATCACCGGAGAGGAGCGGCGAGGGCTCCCGCAGACAGACCTTCGGTGCTTGGTCCAAGGCAGAGCTGTAAAGGCCACCGCCACGCGTGTAAGGAGTTGCTAAAAACCTCCCACGGCAAGAAACGAAGGAAACCAAGAACAGCACCAATTACACAGAACAATCAAGGGAGAGGCCTGAGACCTCAGAAGAGCTTTCTGTTGTTCTGAACGACACATGAAGGCTTTTTACGCTGAAGTGTCATCGGGAATTCGAGCATTCAGGACGCCCAAGACATTTTTGTCCTTCTGTCCCCTAGGGTGAAATCTCGACATCCTGTCAAACTGCTCAGGGCTTCTAAAATTACAAAAGAAAACCAGGATGTTAAGCAGTGCAAAGATGGAGGAAATGAGACTTTCTTCCCCACTAAAGTTTAAAAATTCCTAGAGAAGTGCCAACATGTTTCCCTCCAAATACTGAACACTTTTTTTTTTTCCAATGGAACAGCAAAACCAAAGCTTCCTTCTAGTCCCATCTACTCCTTCCTCACACTCCCTCACACAGCCAGTCCTCATTCATGGATTCCGTATTTGCAAATTGGCCTACTCGATAAAATTTATGTGTAACGGCAAAATCCGTATTTGCAGCACTTTCTCAGCCATTTATAAATGTGCAAAGCAGCAAGAAATTTGAATTTCCTTATGCACACGTTCCCAGCTGAATTTGAGCAAGGGCATGCTGTGCCATCTTACATTAGCTCATAATGGAAGCAAATGTTCTTTCTGCTATCTACTGGTGCTATGTTTTTCACTTTTTTTTTGTTTTTGTTTTTTTTGCTTTTTCTTGGTGATTTCACTATTTTAACTGTCCCCCGAGCGTACTGTTAAAGCACTGTCCAGTGTTCTTAAGCACAAGAAGGTTGTGATGTGCCTTACAGAGAAAATACGTGTGATAGATAAACTTCATTCAGGCCTGAATTATAGCGCTACAGGCCCCGAGTTCAACGTTATTGAGTCAACAATACGGTACATCTAGAAAAAGAAGATATTCGGAAATTACATGAAGCCGCTCTGGAAAGTGCTAAAGTAACCTTTATAGTGCATGATGCAGCTGTGGGAAAGATGGAAAAGCAGCTACATTTGTGGATTCATGAGATGACAAGCAATAAAAAGAGCATAGTAGACAGCATTGTTGTGAGGCTGAAAGCCAAAGAAATGTGCACTCGTCTTACCCAGGGCCAAGACAATGCTAAGCCCTTCTCAGTGCGGGTTGGCTTGCACAGTTCAAAAAGTGATGCCACACGAAAAATGTCAGACTTGCAGGCAAGCCAGGTTCAACAGACCAGGAGGCAGCAGAAGAGTTTAGAAAATACCTGCCAAGTGTTAAATATTAAAAGGGTTACACAGAAGAGCAGGTTTTCATTGCTGATGAAACGGGCTTATTTTACAAGAATGCTGGCAAGTGAACCTGTGAAATGCAAATGGCCTCCAAAGCTCTTGGCTTTAAATCATTCAAAGAGTGGGTAACCTTGCTATTATGTGCAGTAGCCAAGGGTGACTTTAAGAGAAAACCCCTCATGGTACACAGAGCACAAAACCCATGAGCATTCAGAGGGAAAACCTTGAACCATATGCCAGTCCATTGGAGATAGAACAAAAAAGCATGGATGGCCTCTGAAATATTTCTGGGAAGGTTCCATAACTGTTTCCCAGAAGCTGAACGCTATCTCCATGGCAAAAACCTTGCCTTCACGGTTTTATTAATCTTGGATAATGCCCCAGTTTATTGCCGTTAAGAGCTCAAAAATGCCCACCCTGACACAGAAGTTGTCCTCATGCCCCCAAACATGGCATCTCTCATCCAAGCCCTCAGCCAGGGCATGATAAAAGCTTTCAAGGCACATTATGCCAGGGAGCTTTAAGCAAGGCTTTCGAGGCTCTTAGCACCAACAAGGAGACCACCATATGCAACATTATTGCGTATCAGCATAGCCTGGGACAGTGTCAAACAGGCTACCATCAGCAATTGTTGAGGAAACATTTGGCCAGACTGAAAAATTTTGAAGGTTTTGAAGATGTCACAGAAAATATGAAAAATAGTGTCAAAAACATAATGCATATTGCACAACAAATGAGTGGAGAGGGTTTCCATAACATGAAGGAAGGCAACAGGGAGGAAATTTGGGGAGAAACAACAGCAGAACCCACCAACCAAGACTCAGATGAGACGGCAGAATAAGGTTTTGAAGTCAGTGATGATGAGGACGGTAGTGCAAGTCAGCCTGAGACTGCAAGAATCGTCCCTCTTACAGCAGCCAAGATGGCGGAATGGCCTTCAGCCTTGGAAGAAATTTTCAATGACATGGAAAATGGGGACCCTGTGCCCAAACGCTGCCTGACATTTAAGCACCTTGCCTCAACTGCATTCATCTCTTATGCCAAAGTACGTAAAGATATGAGGCAAAAAGCCAAGTGGACAAAGCTGAAGCAATTATTTCAAGTCAGATTGGGAGGGAAAGTTGTTGACAACATCACCAAGCTGTGAAGGCCAAACTCCTGGGGCAGGACTGCAAGGCCACCCTCCTTGACGTCTTCCTCTCCTGCCCAGGGAGCTTCACCACTTTTCCTGAGTTTCCAGTGAAGTAAAAAGTTGTGTCCAACTCTTCGTGACCCCATAGTCCCTGGAATTCTCTAGGCCAGAATACTGGAGTAGGTAGCCGTTTCCTTCTCCGGGGGATATTCCCAACCCAAAGATCAAACCCAGGTCTCCCGCATTGCAGGCGGATTCTCTATCAGCTGAGCCACAAGGGACAAGTTTCCAAGGGGCAAGCCACCATTGGGAGGCTTAACCACACTGTGTACTGCCCTGCCACATGCCACGCAGCTCCATCAACAGGGAGGCGGTGGCTGTACAGTGGTTAATGTTTCAGTTCAGTGCAGTCGCTCAGTCGTGTCCGACTCTTTGCAACCCCATGAATCGCAGCACGCCAGGCCTCCCTGTCCATCACCAACTCCCAGAGTTCACTCAAACTCATGTCCATCGAGTTGGTGATGCCATCCACCCATCTTATCCTCTGTCGTCTCCTTCTCCTCCTGCCCCCAATCCCTCCCAGCATCAGAGTCTTTTCCAATGAGTCAACTCTTCGCATCAGGTGGCCAAAGTACTGGAGTTTCAGCTTTAGCATCATTCCTTCCAAAGAACACCCAGGATTGATCTCCTTTAGGATGGACTGGTTGGATATCCTTGTAGTCCAAGGGACTCTCAAGAGTCTTCTCCAACACCACAGTTCAAAAGCATCAATTCTTTGGTGCTCACCTTTCTTCACAGTCCAAATGTCACATCCATACATGACCACAGGAAAAACCATAGCCTTGACTAGACGGACCTTAGTCGGCAAAGTAATATCTCTGCTTTTAAATATGCTGTCTAGGTTGGTCATAACTTTCCTTCCAAGGAGTAAACGTCTTTTAATTTCATGGCTGAAGTCATCATCTGCAGTGATTTTGGAGCCCCCAAAAATAAAGTCTGACACTGTTTCTACTGTTTCCCCATCTATTTCCCATGAAGTGATGGGACCAGATGCCATGATCTTCGTTTTTCTGAATGTTGAGCTTTAAGCCAACTTTTTCACTCTCCTCTTTCACTTTCATCAAGAGGCTTTTTAGTTCCTCTTCACTTTCTGCCATAAGGGTGGTGTCATCTGCATATCTGAGGTTATTGATATTTCTCCTGGCAATCTTGATTCCAGCTTGTGTTTTTTCCAGCCCAGTGTTTCTCATGATGTAAATGTTTCATATTCAGTTAACGCCGTTTGGGAGGTTTTCTTCCTTGTGTTACACTGTACTGTCCAGTATGCGTGTATGTGTGTGTGTGAGCAGTGGACATGTGTGCTTTTTAGAACAGTCACCCTATGGTGACATTACATAATCCTATCATTGAAATAGTGTTTTCTTATGAAGATACACGGCATGTAATTATTTGTAAATATTACATATATGTGTTAAATAAGCCATCTTTAAACCGAAACATACCCCACACAAGATTAGGTATTGATTAGCTGACCAAATGTCGTGACCACAGTCTCAAAGGAAACTAACCCTGTATTTCTCCAGGAACAGTGGTTCAGTTGTTGCTAATTTAGTGGTCACGGTGCCCTTGTAGAATGCAGTTACCACAAATAATGAGATTGCCTTAACATTTAAAACTATTAATCCATAAGGATCTGTTATGAATTCTCTATGAGTTCACAAATGATGGAAACAATTACAGTTTTTCTTAAAAATTATTAATTACAAAATGCAAATTATTATTTGAAAATGTATCTCTTAGGGCAATGTTTTTTCAGTGTTTAGTCTTGAGTTAACCCTGTTTTGGAGGTTTTCTTTCCTGTGTTACACTGTACTATGCAGCACACAGTATGCGTGTGTGTGTGTGTGTGAGAGCAGTGGACGTGTACTTTTCAGAGCAGTCACCCTATGGTGACTACATAACCTAATGCTGTCACTGAAATAGTGTTTTCTGAGGAAGAAGGTATTTTTAAATGGGCTCATTTACCCATGGATGATCACTCACTGCTGGAAAGAGATATGGACCAGCACCACTTCTATTCCATTGGGGTTTTTATGCAGACACTGAGAAACCTTGTTCATAAATTAAGAGCATGGAAATGGATGGAGTATTTGTTAGGATGTAACTTGATTCTCTGAAGCCTTCTGAGTTACATAGCCAAAGTCCTGATACCATCGGTCATAAATAAAAACTTTACATCATCAGCTAACAGCTTGATTGGGGTCTCCTTCAATTTCTGTGAAAGCTAAGAAGTACAACCCTGAGCTGCAGCCCGCAGTCATGAGTCACACCCCTCCCAGCACCAGGGCCCTCTGTGACCCAGCCGGGAAGCCCTCCTCCCAGCAGCGTGCACCTTGGGGACACAGCAAGGGTGAAGTGGGAGAGGGCTGTCGTTGTGAAAGGGGAAGGGATAGCTGGGCCAGCGCCAGGGTCTCCTCGTGCACCGGCAGCTTCCCGGCGCATCAGGGTTGAGCACAGGTGCAAGCTGAGGACCCAGACCTGGAAATGTGATGGTGGTGGTTTAGTTGTGAAGTCGTGTCTGACTCTTTGTAACCCCACAGGCTCCTCTGTCCATGGACTTCTCCAGACAAGAACACTGGAGTGGGTTGCCATTTCCTTCTCCATGATGAGACAAAAGGCAATACTTAACAGCACCCCCCCCCCCGCCATATTTTGCTGAAGAAGCCGTATGAATGGTGAGTGAGTACCTGAAAAGTGTGGCGCGCCCTTAGTCATGGGGGAAACGCAAGCAAAACCACAGAGGACACTCCTCACCCGGCAGACTGGTGAGATGGAAAAGGCTGGCGGTCTCGCGCTGAAGACAGGGAGCAGTCAGAGCCGCGCGCTTGACGGGGGGCACTCGGGGAGGTGCAGCGTCTCAGAGCCAGACGCGCCTGAGCCCCAGCAGTCACTCCCCGAGGCACGTACCCCAGCGGGATGAGACACGCCTCCAAAAGCCACGGCCGAGACTGCTCACAGCAGCTTCACTAGCAGCCACTCGCAGGCGGGCTCCCTTGAGTGCATCTCCCGAGGTGTCCAGAGAGGCTCTCCAACAGCTGCCCTGACCCTTTTCCAGCGGTCCTCTCCCGAACCTCCCACCACGACAAACTCCAGGGTTTTCCGCCGAAAGCTGGAACCTGGCAGAGGCATGCTGCTGCTGAGTCACTTCAGTCGTGTCCGACTCTGTGCGACCCCATAGACGGCAGCCCACCAGGCTCCCCCATCCCTGGGATTCTCCAGGCGGGAACACTGGAGTGGGTTGCCATTTCCTTCTCCAATGCATGAAAGTGAAAAGTGAAACTGAAGTCACTCAGTCGTGTTTGACCCTCAGCTACCCCATGGACTGCAGCCCACCAGGCTCCTCCGTCCATGGGATTTTCCAGGCAAGAGTACAGTCCCAAAAGCATTGTGATTTCCCTTTGAAACACTGCTTTTGTAGTTCCTATCTGATAAGGGGCGTGTCTGATGTTCTGAGAATCTGCTACAAACTAAATCCCAAGGCAGCATTGAGGTCAGAGGTCAGACGTCAGCACCAGCTGCTGGGCTCCCGCCTCCCCAGCTTCTTCCACCACCCACCCCACAGCCAGCACAGCCAGCTCCACTCGCAGTCAGGATAAAGGCACCCTCCACGCCTCCTCGCCAACTCTAAAGGTACCCAGAGTCTTAGTTTCCAAAACTGCCACCAGGAAGAACAGGCCGTCCTCCCAGCAAGGAATTGCATGGGTTTCAGCTAAGGTGGAGAGTACAGGAAACTAACAGCTGGGAGACACCGAGGAGAGGTGGCTTCCTGGGGTGCCTCCACGGCCTTCCCCCACCCCCACTCTGTAAATAGTCTCTTCATTCAATCCTCTTCAACCATCTGTTTAGTGTCATCTGTTTTTCGCTGGGACCCTAACCACAGTGAGCCTCCTGGTGGTACAGCAAAAGATGAAAACAACTCAGGGAAAGGACCGAGTCAGCCACAGACCTGCCACAGGCCAGTGCACCGGCCCACCACACTGCTTCCAGAAAGAGGCAGCTTTACCTCCCGACACGTCACAGCCCCTGCTTGCAGGCCGTGTCCTCCTGGGGGGACATGCCGCCTCTGCGTTCAAAGGAAAAGGCAGGAGGACCGTAAGCGGGTGTTCAGAAGTGCGTGGCCTGTGGTGGAGGCCCACGGCAGGTGACGGGGCTGCCGCCTGGGAGCGGAGCAGGGGCCCACAGGACCGAGGCGCGGGGGCCTGCTTGTCACGCTATACCTCTCCATATCCTTTCACTTCTGTCCCACACGCAAGTATTATTAAATAAACACACTTTTAAAAAGAACACTCCAGTCTCGTGTCCTCCACAAATAAAGTAGCCCTCCAATTAAAAAACAGTCCACAGAGAGCCCAGCCGTCAGTGCGTTGGGGTCCTTATAAAGCAGATCTCAACCCGCCCTGCCAAAATGCAAGGCAACGCTTAAAACCCTAAAGTCCCCACCCAGAAGTCAAATGGGCGCTAAAGGGCTCGTCTAACTTGTAACGAACCAGCAGCCATTGCTTCACTCTGACTAGAGCGTGGCTGTCTCCTGCTCAGGGGCCACGCTCATTCTGCACCCAGAGAGGCAGAGGGGAGGGAAAACGGGTCAGCAGAGCCCAGCAGCAGGCCACAGGGCCCTTCTCCAGTCCCTCAGAGGGCAGTGAGTCCGCTGCGGTGCCTGGGCCCTGGCAGCGAGTTCCAGAGAGTAAACGGCTCCCAGGGCACACAGCCTGCGGTCTCAGGTCGCTTACGGGGACCATCGGAGCCTTTGATAAAGCACGTCTTCCTCTGCTTCCCTTCTTCAACACAAGCCCTAGTCCCAGGCGGATGCGACGGTCATCTGAGGAGCTGGCCGAGCCCGACGGGCGGCCAGAAGTGCGAATGCACAAAGTGCAGCCTTCCCAGACGTGAGGGGTGCCGGGCGAGGACTGGCAAGACTGCAGAGTCTAAGTTAGCTCGGGTGTCCCCTGAGGCTCACTTCCCACAGACTCCAAAAGCACATTTTAAGTCCCTAAGAGATGGTGGCGACCATCCCAAATGCATACCAATGCCAAAAATGGATTTTTTAAAATGTGAGCACAGACATTCCCCAGATAACCCGGGCCAAACTCCTCCACCACAGTTATATTTTACCCTCGCAGGAATGTCAGATCGACAGGCAGGTGTACAGTTACTGCCAAACGAGAGCAATCTGAAAGCCAGCACGCCACCTGCCCCCTGTGGCTGTGGTCCACACGCAGCGTGGGAGAGGCGCACAGCTAGGCCACTGTGCCGCCTTGCTCCTTCCTGACGCAGGAAAACAGGGGCCCAAGCTCACAGGGCTTCCCAGGTGGTGCCCCTGCGACGCAAGAGACGTGGGTTCAGTCTCTGGATCAGGAAGATCCCTGGAGAAGGAAATGGCAAGCCGCTCCAGCAGTCTTGCCTGGGAACTCCCATGGACAGAGGAGCCTGGTGGGTTATAGTCCATAGGGTCACAAAGCGTCAGACATGACTGGGCACACCAAGTTCACAAGACAACTTAAACTAGGCCTTGTACTCAGATTTATCTTAACTCTAAAGTCTCACCCGTTCATATGGATTAGCATCCTTTTTCTTCCCTTCTCACTCTCCTGATTTCCACCCAATGGAAACATGGATTTTGGACCATAAAGAAAGCTGAGCACTGAAGAATTGGTGCTCTTGAACTGTGGTGTTGGAGAAGACTCTTAAGAGTCCCTCGGACAGCAAGGAGATCCAACCGGACCATCTTAAAGGAAATCAGTCCTGAAAATTTGCTGGAAGGATTGATGCTGAAGCTGAAACTCCAATACTTTGGCCACCTGATGCGAAGAACTGACTCACTGGCAAAGACCTTGATGCTGGGAAAGGTTGAAGGCAAGAGAAGGGGACGACAGAGGATCAGATGGTTGGATGGCATCACCAATGGACATGAGTTTGAGTGAACTCCAGGAGCTGGTGATGGACAGGGAGGCCTGGCGTGCTGCAGTCCATGGGGTCAAAAAGAGTCGGACACAACTGAGCGACTGAGCTGAGCTGAAACCAGAGCCACTGCCGACTTTCTTCAGCTCCATCTCGGCACTGTTTCTGGTCCTCCCTGTTGGTTTCCTCTCCCACCGCACACACTCCAGAACGGCTGGTCACGCCCGTGCCTGTGCCCACGGGTGGAAGAGCCCGTGCAGAGGCCGTGGCCGCCGAAGGGAAGGTGCCGCGTGCCTCCGCAGCGTCCATGCAGCAGCTGGGGCTGAAAGTCCGTCTCACTGTTCACTGCACCAGGGTAGGTGAGGAGCGAGCAGGAAAGCTGGGAGAAAACTGCAGGAGCCGCGGGAACTGCAGACAGGCTCATTCTCCCCTGACTGGCTCCGCAGCCGTAGCAGCAGGCACGCTGTAGTTGACCCAGCAGACACAGCCGCAGCACGGGCCACAACGTGGACCAGGCCAAGCGGGTACATCGTGACACGCACGCGCAGCGCCGTGAGGCATCCGGGCTGCTACATAACCACGTGTTCACGACACGTGGGCCGAGAGGGCCTGGCCACCACCACCTTGCCTAATTTGCTCTCTCCCTACAGAGTCTCCGGAGAAGGCGATGGCGCCCACTCCAGTCCTCTCGCCTGGAAAATCCCATGGACGAAAGAGCCTGGTGGACTACAGTCCATGGGGTCACTAGAAGTCGGACATGACTAAGCAACTTCACTTACACTTTTCACTTTCATGCATTGGAGAAGGAAATGGAAACCCACTCCAGTGTTCCCGCCTGGAGAATCCCAGGGATGGGGGAGCCTGGTGGGCTGCCGTCTATGGGGTCGCACAGAGTCGGACACTACTGAAGCAACTTAGCAGCAGCAGTAGCTACAGAGTCCCAGGACGGGAGCCGGCCCCCAGGAGCAGAGCTGCCTGCTGCCTGAACGGGGGCGCTGGGGACGGCAGGTCTCACAGGCCTGCTCTCTGCCTCGTGGACAACGCAGCCTCCTTCCTCCGACCGAGATGCCTCAGGTTAAGGTGTCCCGTGTCCGCAGCCACTGCACTGCCCACCCCCATCCTCAGGTGTCCGGGAGGGGTCCAGGCCGCCTGCCGCGGCCCTGGTTTACCGCTGTGCCCCCTCCAGCCTCTCCCCCCACAGTGAACCAGGGGCAGCAGTGGGGCTTCGGAGCAGCACCAGCCTCCTGCTCAACCAGCCCTCCCAGCTCGAGACCCCGTCTATCACTTTTAAACAGCCTGAGAAGCTGCACTGAAGCCTCTGGGCCAGAAGATGAGACAGTCTGGAGACCACCTTGCAGAAGCTTTTTCACCCACAAGTTAGCGTGGGGGAGGTTTGAAGGCATGTGGAGGGTGCTGGCTGACTTTGCAGAGAGGCTGAGAAGCCAAACGGAGCCTTCACCCGGGAAAGAAACCTGAATACAGGGAAAGGAAACAGCTGAAGACACCCGCTGGCAAGTGCGCCTCTCCATAAATAGCAGCTGAGACCCTCCCAGGAGGGCAGGCCAGGGGCGGGGCAGTCACAGCCCAAACGCTCCTGCCATAAAAGCCTCTCGCGTGAAAGAAGCCAGCTGAGACTTCATATTAACAGCGAGTAATAAAAAGGTGATAAAAGATCGTTATCGCCAAGAGGCTGGAGTATCTGCAGAGCACTGGCTGAGTCAGGGAGGACCGTAGCTGTCAGACGTGTAGCTGGGAGACACGTTTTCAAATGATCACTTAGAAAAGCAGACCTTTCTAAGTCAAAGACGAGGCTGCCAGTGCAGACTCCAGAGTTCTGGATCTTCCGTACCACTCTAGCCGGAGTATGTCCCTGCAACACACAATTTGCCGGTCACCTCACCCCTCGGCTCAAAACGCTCAGCAGCTCTCCATTTCACTCAAGGGTAAAAGCCAGAGTACTTTCAGAGAAGGGAAAGATAAGGCACGGACCGGAAGGAAGAGCTCATTTGCAAAACACACGTCCAGTCAAGGGCTTGTACCCAAAACATACAAAGAAGTACTAAAACTCAACAACAAGAAAACAGACGAGCCAGTGAAAAAATGGGCAAAAGGCGGGAACAGTCTCCTCACCAAAGAGGGCACAAGACGGCGTCTCGCTGCACCTCGCTGTTCGCTGAGCCCAGGACAGGCAAGGCAGAGCTGGAAGAAGACGCCAGGAGCCGGAGGAACCGCAGACACACTTTACTGGTAGCAGCGAGGCAGGCATCCTTTCCTCTCCAATGGCCGACACAGCAGCAGCGACAACTACACAACTCAGCTCAACGCAATTCTCTCCTGGACTTGACTCGCCTCAACTGCAGGGAGCTTTTCAGGTGGTGCTTATGCCATAGGTCATTGCGCACGCACCGTGCTATAAACGATCTCGTCTATGACAGAACCACGTATTTACGAAACGTGGGGCCAGAGTGTGAGGACGTGGGGAGAGAGAGCCTGACCACCGCCATCTTGACTAATTCGCTTTCCCTACAGATGGCAGCACAGCTGACTGATGAAAAGATGCCCCACGCCAGCTGTCATCAGGGAAGTGCAGATCAACACTGCAGTGAGACGCCCCTGCACACCCGTGAGGTCCTCGCCAGCCTGGGGCGACAGCAGCCCCATCCCCGCCCAGCAGGAACATGCGCCACACAGACACCACGGAAGATGGCTCCTTACAAGACTGAGCATCCTCCCAGCCAAGGTCCGGCAGTCTTGCTTCCTGGGTAAATTCGCTTTACCCAGATGAGTGGAAAACATGTCCATGCGAAGGCCTGCATATGAATGTATATAGCAGCTTCATCCATAACTGCCAAAAGCTGGACGTAGTCAGGATGCCCTTCCGTAGGTGAGTGAGTAGACAGACTGTGGTCCACACAGACAATGGGGATCACTCAGTCATCAAAAGAGACGCGCAGTCAAGCCACAGGAAGGCACATCAGACACGTAGGTGCACGCGACCGAGTGGAGGAAGCCAGGCTGAAAAGGCTGCACACCGTGTGACCCCGGCAGGGGCGAGCCCGCCAGGGACGAGGGGGGGCGCAGGACGGACGGGCAGAGCACAGAGGAGTCTCAGGGCCGTGAGCTGGCCCGTGGGAGCCTGTGCTGATGGACACGCGCGGTGCCCGAGCGCCCAACCGCACAGCACAGGGCGAAGCCTCACGCCCACTATGGACTTCACTCGGCGTACCAGCACCGCGCCATCCACGGCAGCAGCTGACACGCGCTGGTGCAAGACGCTGACAGCAGGGGAGAGGGGGAGGGCTGGACGGAAACCCTCTATGCTCTCTGCCCAGCTTTTCTGGAAACCTAAGACTGCAAATAAAGTCTACTGGGTTTTTAAGTCAGTGATCTCACAATGGCTGAGCAGGCCTGCACAGGCAGCTCTTCGTGCCCTCCCTGACCTCACCGGCCAGCCACTACTCTCCCCCAACCCACAGGGAACGCTGCTGCTCCCGGAACTTGCCAGCCAGGCTCCCGCCTCAGGGCCTTCGCAGAAGCTCCTCCCCTCGCCTGAAACTCCCTTCTCCCCAACATCCAGGTCTCCCCTTTGCTCATATACATTGTCTTTGTTTAGATGCCACTTCCTGGTCCACCTCCCTACTGACCAGATGCAAAACTGCATCACCCACCTGCTGGCACCCCTGCCCCCAGGCTTCTCCTTGGCTCCCACCACCTGCAGAAACCCCCTGTCCCCAGGCTTCTCCTTGGCTCCCACCACCTGCGGGCACCCCCTGCCC
>NW_024070208.1:83687373-83702334 GCF_014754425.2 Oryx dammah | reverse complement strand
GCGGGCACCCCCTGCCCCCAGGCTTCTCCTTGGCTCCCACCACCTGCAGGCACCCTCTTCCCCCAGGCTTCTCCATAGTGCCAACACAAACACGTGATGCGATCCACGTGCGTGCCCAGAGACCCTCCTTGCACATGGAGCACACATCCCACACGCAGAGTCTGTGTGATGAGGGCTGGGTCTCAGCACCTGCGCACAGTGGTACAGTGGTCAGGTGGATTCAAGGTCACAGCTTCACGGGCACTAGACTTCACTCTTCATGTGGGGCTCCCCTGGGGGCTTAGACGGTGAAGCGTCTGCCTGCCGTGCGGGAGACCTGGGTGCGATCCCCGGGTCGGGAAGATCCCCTGCATAAGGAAATGGCAACCCACTCCAGTACTCTTGCCTGGAAAATTCCATGGAGGGAGGAGCCTGGTAGGCTACAGTCCATGGGATCGCAAAGAGCCGGACATGTCTGAGCAACTTCGCTGGCACTAAGGCCAGTGCCTGTGACTCGATTGGGTATAGAACCACTTGGGTATAGCTTCCAAAAGTGAAGGTGAGTCACGCTGACATCACCTAGAGCCAAAGAGTAAGGCAGCTGGTATGACATGGGAACTGAAGATTCGACCCAGGAGCCATGCTTTAAAAAAATGCATGGAGATATAACTACCATAGACGAAACGACCCAGAGACTTGTAAAGGACGCTCTGGGTTTTAGCAGAAACCCGTAAGCCCTTCCTGTTGAGGCTGACGGATGCATCCTGTTACCGAAGGCTCCGCCTGAGGCCGGCCGCCAGCCGCCGCCCAGCGCTCTGAGGGCAGCCAGCGCGGGGTCCGGGCTCCGCTCCCCTCCCTGGGCACCAGGCCTTGGTCAGCCGGGCGCTGCCGAGTGCCAGCACTCTGGCTTCAGGGCCAGCTCCCTGTCACTCAGGATGACCGCTGACTCCAGGTAGGGCCCATAACCAGCTGGCCGGCTCCGCCAGGCCTCGCCTCCTGCCCGTGGCCAGCACCAGGATGGCTGTCCAGGAGGCCGCGTGGGGACAGGCTGCTCTGTGCTCGGGTCCTAAGCCTCCCCGGGGAGCCGGAACACGCTGACGCCGCCCTCCCGGAATCCCAGCCGGGGTCGGCTATCCCATCTCGCCGCCGCCCACCACGTCCCCTTCCTTCGGTCCCTTCCTCCCTGTCCCTCAGTCCGGGCAGACCAAGTCCCTGGACCCACGGATTTGGTCTCCTCCCCTCGAGCTTTGAGCTGGACTTCAGTTATTCTACATTTCAGCTCTGTAACTTCCACATTTCTTTTGTTACAAGTCCTCTCTTTGCTAAGATTTCCTAGCTTTCCATTTGTTTCAAAAGAATCTGTAATTGTTTTCTGAAGCCTTTTTATGAGAGCGGCTTGAAAACCCTTGTCAGGGGATTCCAGCCCCCTTCACCTGAAGGAGATGGCCCCTGAAGGTCACCTCGGCAGTACAGTATCATCTAGAAAAACAGCGTACAGTGACCGCACTTGGGTGGCGGGGTTGCCAGAAATTGTTTGTTTTCTCCGGTATTTAGTGACAACGTGCACTTTAAATTGGCCTTCGTTGTGCAGTCGCTAAGCTGTGTCGGGGCTCTTCTGTAACCCCATGGACCGAGCCTAACGGGCTCCCCTGTCCGTGGGATTTTCTAGGCAAGAACAGTGGAGCATTTCCTTGTCCGGGGATCCTCCCAACCCAGAGGTCGAACTCACATCTCCTGCGCTGGCCAGTAGATTCTTCACCACTGAGCCACGGGGGACGCCCTCTTAATTGGCTGCTGAACTGAAAAGCACAGACTCCTCAGCAGTGGTGGAAAGCCAGCACAAGCCACGGAACCTACAGACCTGCAGAGAGAAGGGGTCCCCGGCCTAAGGACCCAGGCCCACCACCCGCGGGAGGCAGCAGGAGGAGCCACCGCCCTGCGGACCCCCACACTGAAGAGTGTTTTCACCTGGAGGTGGACGCCGCCCGGCCCCAAGCCCACAGCACGGCTGATCTACCTCTCCCCTTAAAAGCCTCAGTTTTAGACAGAACCCTTACCTACAAGTCTCTCTTTTGGTAGCTTTTAGTGACTCATCCTCTTATTGAGCTACAGGTCCTCCCAACCCTAATATGAATATTTCAAGGATCCTGCCTTAAGTGCCCTGACTTAAAACAGTCACCAAATCGCAAGCAAGCTTCTGAGCTTGGTCTCTTAATGCAGACTGCGTTTCTCTTCTGTTTTATACAAGAATTTCTAGAAGTAAACAGACGGGTGAGGAATCCCATTTTGCAGATATATTCCAAGTGACCCTTCCAATCCAAGGCAGGATTTCTTTCCAAGCGCTCTACCTCCATGTTTCAAGGCTCCAAAAGCTCACCGTGAAGCAGCCTGGGGTCCGCTTCACTCTGAACTAAAAAGCACTAGGTTAGGACATTTCCCAAGCACAGGGGTGGGGAGCACACCAGGTCAGCAAGCAGCCCACGCGCACCTGTGGGGAAGCCCCCAGGGGCTCACACCTTGGTCCCCTGTCCTTGCAGCGCCATGCACGTCATCGGGCTGGCCCCAGGTTACAGCGCCGCCGGGCCGACGAGCTCGGGGGCTGCGTGGGCCTCAGACGTGCCCCCGGACCTGCGTGTCAGTATGTCCTGCGCACCCATGAGAAATGCCCACCTGCCGCAACCTGGACTGCGGCATCAGAAACTCTGGGGGGAGCCCAGCAGGCTGTGTCTTCACAAGCCATCCAGGAGGTTCTGGGCACACTCGCGTGTAAGAACCATGTAACCACCTGTGCCAAAGGTGCAAAGCGAGGAACCGCCACTGAAATACAGCTACTGCCAACTGCGACGTCAGTAGCTTCACTCGTAACTTTGATGTAAAATTGTAAACATTTTTATACCAAAATTCATTGTTGGGCAGCTATGCTTCCAGCTCTAAGAAAAAGGAAAAGGAAACCATCCCAAACCAGAAATTTCAAGGCACAGTCTCCTCAGTGGAAGTGAGAGGTGGGGGAGAGAGGGAAGAGATGGCTTCCTGCAACGTCCTTATCGACGATACTGTCCCCACCATGCACGTGCGTGCTCAGTCGTGTCCGACTCTGTGCGGCCCCACAGACTGCAACCCAGCAGGCTCCCCCATCCCTGGGACTCTCCAGGCGAGAATACTGGAGTGAGCTGCCATCTCCTCCTCCAAAGGATCTTCCTGACCCAGGGATCAAACCCACATCTCCCGAGTCTCCTGCACAGGCAGGTGGATTCTTTACCACTAAGCCACTTCATCCACTCAAAGGAAAAAGACTAAGGAGGAAAAACAACTGATGAGCCCCCATCCCCCACACAAGGAGACAGACTGGAGAGTGTGGTGGGAAACTGAAGTGAAGTGAAAGGCGCTCAGCCATGTCCAACTCTTTGGGACCCCATGGACTACAGGCAAGAATATTGGAGTGGGTAAAGTAAAGTCGCTCAGTCGTGTCCGACTCTTTGCGACCCCATGGACTGTAGCCTATCAGGCTCCTCGGTCCATGGGATTTTCCAGGCAAGAGTGCTGGAGTGGATTGCCATTCCCTTCTCCAGGGGATCTTCCCGACCCAGGAATCGAATCCAGGTCTCCTCCACTGTGGGCAGACGCTTTACCGTCTGAGCCACCAGGGAAGAAGGTAGCCATTCCCTTCTCCAGGGGATCTTCCCAACGCAGGGATTGAAACCCAGTCTCCCGCATTGCAGGCGGATTCTTTACCAGCTGAGCCACAAGGGAAGCCCAAGAATACTGGAGTGGGTAACCTTTCTCTTCTCCAGCAGATCTTCCCAACCCAGGAATCAAACCAGGGTCTCCTGTACTGCAGGCAGATTCTTTATCAACTGAGCTATCAGGGAAGCCCTTGAATGGGAAAAATAACACCCAAAAGCTAAACATTGCTTACACTCACTGAGGTTGTTTAGGGACAGTATTCCCAGTAAACACTTGATTCACTTTCATCTCCCTTCATTTATTATAATATGTAACTAATTGGGAGTGTTTTCTACATGAGAAAGAGAGAGCAAGGCCCAGGAGAAATGTGCATATATTCACAAAATTATAAAACAAACAGTCTTTGACTTCAACCTGAACTTCCTCAAAACTGTACATTGACATCCCTAAAAGGCCTTCCCTCCAATGGATCTGGACTCTCAAACGTCGGCAGCACGTAGAGACGGCGTAGAGTAGCAGGCTCTCAACCACCCCTATCTTTACCTAAAAAGCCATTCACTCACTGTAAAATGAATCAAACCGGGCAGATTCAACACCTGATGTGAATTCATTTATGATAAGACAGGGGTTTCCCTAGCACTTCAATGGTAAAGAAGCCACCTACCATTGCAAGACACGAGTTCAATCCCTGGTGGAAAAAGATCCCACATGCCGAGGAGCAACTAAGCTCAGGGGGCCACACCCACTGAGCCCGCACCCTAGAGCCCGGGACCAGCACTCCTGAGCCCGCGCCCTAGAGCCCGGGGGCCAGCACCCTTGAGCCCGCACCCTAGAGCCCGGGACCCACACCCCCTGGGCCCGCGCCCTAGAGCCCGGGGGCCCGCACCTCCTGGGCCCGCGCCCTAGAGCCCGGGGGTGGGGGGGCCACGCTTCCTCTCCCCCTGGAGCCGGGGGGTGGGGGGGGCCACGCTTCCTGCGCCCTAGAGCCTGGGGGTGGGGGGGCCGCGCTTCCTGTGCCCTAGAGCCCGGGGGTGGGGGGGCCACGCTTCCTGTACCCTAGAGCCTGGGGGTGGGGGGGCCGTGCCTCCTGGGCCCGCGCCCTAGAGCCCGAGAGGGGGTGGTGGCCCGTGCCCTAGAGCCCGAGGGCCTGCACCTCCTGGGCCCACGTGTCACAACTCTTGAAACCACAGCAAGAGAAGCCGGCACAGTGAGAAGCCTGGGCACGAAAACCAGAGGAGCCCCGCTCGCCGCAACTAGAGAAAGCCTGCATAGCAACGAAGACCCAGCCCAGCCAAACGTAAATGTTAAATGTTTAAAAAGAGATTTTCAAAAAAAGATAAAACAAATTGATTTTTTAAGTTGTAAATCTCAGAGGGTCTCAGACTGACCACTGCTCAGCCTCAACACACTGGCCGGACTTGAATCCATGTTAAAACATATAGGAAGTGAGGGAAAAACCACACAGATGTGTTTCCCTGAAACCACTGAAAGGAATAGGGTTTTCTAAAGTCTCCTTTATCAAGAAAAAGAAAATTGCTGAAGGTCAACTTCCTCTTAAGAAGATTTCCTACAGCTGATGAGCATCAGGCTGTGAAAACCCGCCCCAAGTTCACGCATCCTCGGATCCCGCGGGCCCCCACTCTCTCAGCCCCACACTCTGCTCCCCAACCTCCGGGTCCATGCTGCCCCAGTTCCGACAACATCCCCCAGCCCCTGCACTCAGCCCCTCCCCGAGCACAGGTGCCCTTGTTAACATCACCGACCACTAGGCTGACTGCTCTGGGTCTTCCCCCCATTTTTCCTCATCAGTCTAAGAGGGTCATCAATTCCGTGGAGTCTTCTCAGAGAATAAGCTTTGGGTTTTGCTGTCTCCAGTAATTTTCTGCTTTCCACGTCACCGGTTGGTCATCGAGTTCTTCTTTATTCTGTTTTGTCTGTTGCTTACTTTGGGTTTAACTTGCCTTTATTGTTCTAGCTTCTTAAGATGGCAGCTCTGTTCCACCCCACAGAAGACTTAAAGCCTGTGCAGGATGAGTTCCCGCTCACTCCCAGAACATCGTTCTAACTATTTATAAACAGGATGCCTTAAGACTCACACCCAGTTAAATAGTTACTGTGAGTTATCTGAAGACCCAGCCTGGGCTCGCGGACAAGGCAGTTACTCGGGTTCAGTCTACATAACCGTGCTTGGTCAGAGGTCAGAGGAAGGAGAAAGAAAACTTTCCTCCCCATTCCTCTCCCAGAGATGAAGTCTGGGAGCCGCTCGGCTCCAGGCTCTCCCCACTCAGAATGTGCTGCCCTTTGGAAGCTTAACCTTTGCCAAGAGGCTGCTGAGAATCTAACCCCGTTCTATTTATGGGCCTTGTTTTCAAAGGAAACAAAAATGCCTTAACAAATAGAAGAACCACAACCAGAAAACTTCACGTTTCCATGAGAAGAAATCTGTTACTCACGTCGCTGAGCAAGGCAGTTTCTCCAGCACCGCAGAGAGACAGCCCTGCGGTCACCGGAGAAGTGGAGGCTGAGGGGGCGTGTGTTCCCACGCCTCTGGCTCCTCCCGAAGGCCAGCAATCCGGCCTAGGGGCCAGGACGAGGCCTCCCCAGCTCCCAGCTTTCTGTCAGAATTTCTACAGCATTCTTCAGAGTGAAGGACAAAGTCATAACCTTTCGGTATGCATTCCTGGAAGACCCCCTGGAGAAGGGAATGGCTATGCACTCCAGTATTCTTGCCTGGGAAATCCCACGGACAAAGGAGCCTGGCGGGCTACGTCCATGGGGTCACACAGAGCCGGGCACGACTGAGCGACTGACCACACAGGTACACACAGAAAGCAACAGGCGTTTTTCAGAAAGTCTATATTCCTGACAAAAGCCTCCTGAACAAATTTACTAACTTCAGCTGGAGTTAAAAGTCTCTTGTGAACTTATAAACAATGGTGTGTCAAACGTTTTAATCAGATCTTTTCAACAACTAAGATGCATCTGTTACCCAAAGTGTATTTTCCTCTAAGACATCACTGAGCATAAACACATTATATTTCAAAAGTTAGAAAATTAATTTGCCAGATTAAATTGAAGTAATAAAAAAAATTTTAAGTACAAAAAAAAAAGTCTCTTATGAACTTAGGCCATCTCAAGCTCAGGGAGTCGGTGGGAAAGTGTGTTCCCAGCAGAGACATAGCAGTGAGACACTCAGGATGGAGGGGAAAGGGCCACCACAGGCCAGAGGGTTTGCAGATAATCCCAACCAGGCTGTTCTAAGGATTTCTGCTTGACTGCTAAAAAAATCATGCTGCCAGCACACGACTTCTGCCAGGAACTGCGACTTCAAAGCAAAGCTGGACACCAGGGCTCCCGTTTTAAATAAAACCATTAGATGTAAGCGGGGAGAGGCTTCCAGTGCTACCGTTTTTTTTGGTTCTAAATCACATGCACCTTCTTTAGAGAAAAGATAGGAACCTTATCGGTTCCTTTGTAAAGGCTGCTCTCGGTGTAACAGCAATACAGTCACGCACAAAACACCACTTGAGCTCTCAAGCCTTGTACCGCGCCCACCGCCACAGGAGGCTGCAGAACAAGCAGCCACAAAGCCTCGGTGACCGCTGAAGCGAGCTTGTGCTTCTGTCCGTGGGGCCGCGCTCAGCTCGCCTGGGCTCACGCGGCAGCGGGGACCTCTGATCAAGGTGGCAGCTCTGGTGACCTCGCCTGGACTGGCCCATGAATGGGGTGGGAGGGCTGCAGGTAGGCCCAGGGGGGCTCAGCAGGCACAGCTGACCTCTTGGCCCTGTGGTCTTGCATCCCGCAGCATTTGGGGCCCAGGCTGGTCCCGGGTGCAGACAGGCTCTGAGAAAGCATGGAAACACACCGGGCCTCCTGGGAACTGCTGCCTGCCCCTGTCTGCCACACCCGTTGCCAGAACAAGTCAAGGTCAGCTCAGATGCAAGAAGTGAGGAAACAGGCCCCATCCCACCCCTCGATGGGAAGAGCTGCAGTGTGACTTGACAAGGGGTGAGGGGCGTGGCTGCAGGGGCGCAGTGAGCAGAGGGCAGGGGGGCCTCCGCCGTAACCTACCATGGCCCTCCTCTAACCCGTTGTGTGCCCTATGAAGCTGACCTCCGTGGAGGCTGACCTCTATGCCCCATTGCCCCAGCAGTCCTGGAGACCCCATTCATTTAGACTACAGTGTGAATGACTGCCCCCAGGCTATACAGTGCTCAACCTACACAGCCATATGGTGCTGCCCTCCGCGAACCCGCCTGTAAAATGATGAGTCTGGGCAGCATGGTACCTTGACAATGCCTCCCACTGAGAATTCACAAATGCTTTACACGGCAGACCCTACGGTCTCTCTTACGACTGCCTGAAAAGGCAGCACAGAACACACGTGTGTGTGTGTTTCCACGTGTACGATAGGCACACTAGCATGCACACAGGAGGAACATAACAAATACATCGGTTACATATGTTGACAATGGAATGAAGATTAAAATAGTTTTGAACAAATGTGTTGGAAATGTACAAACATCCCACCCCTCTTCCTGGATTACAGAAGTATCCCACAAAAGCAAAGCTGAGAACTACCAGTTTGGTTCATAAAACGAGAAATACAGAGCTAAAGTTAGACAAAAAAAAAAACATAAGGAAACAAATGATCCAACCCTAACTTGGTAGAACTGAGGAGGAGAGGAAACATCAGAAATCGTACCCAGGACACACACGCCCAGGACAGCCCGGACGCCCTCCCAGTGCAGACACAGGGGGCTGGCGGGCCTCACTGCCCATCTGTGGCTCTGGGCCCTTCCCATGCACGAAACCCTAGACGCACGAAACCCGAGCCCCCAGCCAGCCCTCTGGCCCCTCGAGCCAGCAGCTGCGCACGCTCAGCAGCTGCGTGGGGACCTGCAGCTAAGCAGAGGACCCAGGAACCAAACCCGTGGTCCCACCGCCCCAGACGATGGTATCCACGAGGGTGGGAAGGAAGGGCCGCCAGCACCCTGAGGTGGCAAGAGCCTGTCCAGCTGTGAGAATAAGGAAATACTCCCGGATGTGGGTGGCCTTAAGGTCCAAGTCCTGGCTTAGCGTTTTCCTAGAAGTAGCACAAGTTTCGGGCGTTGATCTACAAAAGCATCATCTACGAGGACCTGGCCCGCAGCCAGCACTGCACACGGCCCCTCCTGCACACGGCCCCTCGCGTCCACTCACTCACCCTAGGAGCAGCCCTCCCGGCCCATGGGGCCGTTTCCTCCAGACAGCAATGGTCAACCTTGACTTTCTCTCTCTCTGTCGCTCAGTTGTGTCTGACTCTTTGCGACCCCATGGTCTGTAGCCCGCCAGGCTCCTCTGTCCATGGGATTCTCCAGGCAGGAATACTGAAGTGGGCTGCTGTTTCCTTTGCCTGGGGATCTTCGCGACGCAGGGATCGAACCCACGTCTCCTGTGTCTCCTGCATCACAGGTGGATTCTTTACCCAGAGGCATTGCCGCTGCTGCTGCTAAGTCGCTTCAGTCGTGTCCGACTCTGTGTGACCCCACAGACGGGGCAGCCTGGTGGGTTCCCTGGGGTTCCCTGGGGCTCTCCAGCTGGGAACACTGGAGTGGGCTGCCGTTTCCTTCTCCAATTGAGCCATTAGGGAAGCCCTAATCTTGCTTTTAGGAGGAAGAAAGTCAGGCTCAGAGAAGTCGGGCAGCTTGTCCAAAGTAACACAGCAAATGGACAATTCTGGAGCACATCCTGGGACCGCCCCACGGTACAGGTCCCGGGGGAAGAGTGGGTCTTGGGAAGCGCTGGGCCTCCCAGCACCCGGTGCTGCTCTGGGCAGAGGTGAGCTCACAGGCAGTGTGCGGGACCCTGGCTACCTTCTCCTGATCCCCGTGCAATGCCAGCCTGAAAGTCTAGAGACAGTCCCACCAAGTAAATGTATTACACACACACACACACACACACGTTGTTTTAAATCTCTACTTAGATGGATTCTGAGCGAACTCAGGGTCCGAAGGCCCAGGAGCCCCAGCGGACCTTAGCAGGTGCCAGAACAAGAGCTGAACACTCATCCGTGGGGGCGTCCTGCGCAGGGACACCTCTCTCGAAGACTCGTCCCGGGACCGGCGCCAGCGCCCCCCTTCCCTTTCGTTGCCCCCCGCAACCTGCGCCTGCGCACGGCAACACGCCGCCCCTTCCCTCCCGGGACGCCCGCGGACGGCGGCAGACCTAACCCTGCGCTCTCGTCCGCTGTGGCCGCTCATGTCAGCGGCCTTCACGCCCTGGCTGGTGACCCCCGAAGCAGACGGGGGCGCAGCCGGGGCTCACCAAGGCCACCTGGAAGGTCCCGCGTGGGGCCGCGGGCACCCCCGGGGGATGCCCCCAGCTCCTGCCAGTGGGGTGCCTGGGCTCGGCACGCCGCAGGGCCTCGGGGTCCTCCCCGTGAAGCGGGGGCCACAGCAGTTTAGCCACTCGGGGCGCTCAGTACTTTCTGGAAAGGAGACGCATCTGACGGTGGGCTGCGCTTAGAGAAACGCGGGAAGAAGGCCACCGCGCTGCCACTTCCATCCATAGCACGAGGCCCCAGGAGAACACAGG
Organism: Oryx dammah; assembly: GCF_014754425.2. Classification (NCBI taxonomy): domain Eukaryota; kingdom Metazoa; phylum Chordata; class Mammalia; order Artiodactyla; family Bovidae; genus Oryx; species Oryx dammah. The sequence goes on along the minus strand of NW_024070208.1, from coordinate 83,692,095 downwards.
CCGCGCCCTCCCGCCCCAGGGCCCCGGGGACAGCTCCCCCAACAAAAGGCCAGCCTGCGGCCCTTCCCCAGCGCCCGCAAACCCAAGTCACTCCGCACGCGTGTGCGTGCGTGCGTGCGTCCGTGTGTGCACGCGCCCGGGAATGCCGGCATCGACACCCCAGCACTTCCAGCGAGCCTCCCGGGAGATGCCGCGAGGCAGTCCCAGTTGAATGGAATCTAGTTGAGTCTGCTTTGTTCTGAGTGAAGCAGCAAGTGCACTTGTGACTCCTTTCTCCTCTGGTGCTGAGTAGTGTCTGAAAGTCTCTGCTTCAAAAGCAGATGCTTCTTATGACAAAAGGAACTATCCTGAAATCTCAATCAGTTTCATTAGAAGCAACTCAATATAGCAAGTAATACCCTCTGCAAACTAAAGATGCTTTCTCCTTACAAACACAGGAAGTCACGCGTTCTGGAACCTTTCCCTCGGAGAGCTTCACGCGCGATGACCAGGTGTTTGTGGCAGCTACAGGGCTCGGGCTTCCAAACCAGCTGGTCCGGAGAAAGGTCCTCACACTACAGCACACTGCCGACCACATCCTTCTCAGGGGGCCAGAAAAAACACACACTTCTCCAGGTGGATGCTCAGAACCGCTCGCTGTCCAATGGCCACGAGGACTGTATTTTTCTTCTACCCCACCCCAACCCAGAATCTCAAGAATGAGCAGAAAGCAAGTCAGGAATCAATTCCAGGCAAGAATACTGGAGTGGGTTGCCATTTCCTCCTCCAGGGGATCTTCCCCACTCAGGGACTGAACCCCGATCTCCTGCACTGGCAGGCAGACTCTCTACTGCTGAGCCACCTGGAAAGCCCCGATCACAGTTTGGGAAAATAAACACCATACTCTAACCCACGCCTCGGAAAACTCAGCAGAGGCTGGACAGCCCAGAGCGAGTCCCTTCCAGCTCCCCATTCCGCAGCCCCTCTCCGTCTACACCGGACATTCTTTCTGACTTTTCCCTCAGCCCCACACTGCTCTCATTTTTAGAATTATGTCTTCTCCTGGACTCTAAGCCTTAAGAACTTGTCATGCTGTCTTTTTTGTCTCCCATAGCACCTTGCACCTACAGGCACGTAAATACTTAATAAGCTGATCCGGTCAAACTTACTGTGCAACCTGTTATGGGTTGGGTCATGACCCCGGAAATTCATATGTTCCAGCCCCAAGCCCCAGGGCAGAATGGGACCTTATTTGGAAACAAGGTCATTGCCAATGTAAACAGTCAGTGTTATTCTAGGAGGGCAGCCCTCATCCACTGACGCGAGTCCTTAGGAAAGGAGCATCCAGACACAGTGGAGACCCCAGGGGGTGCCGTGGGCAAACTGGACCTGTGCAGCCCCAAGCCAGGAACCAGGAGAGACCTCGGGGGCGGGGGGGAGCACAAACCCCTAACCCCTGCAGAGGGTGCAGCCCTGCCCACCACGCCGTCCCCAGGGTGTGAGAGCATGCAATCCTGGTGTGTGAGGCCGGGTCTGGGGGTCTTTGCTGCGAAGTCCCAGGAAGCTAACACCCAGCCCAGCGGCTCCCACGAGTCTGGATGCACACCACACCTCGGGCGCCGGCAGGACCACAGGGCAGTGTGTGACTCCACAAATCCAGGTGGCGAGAGGGCCTCCTGGCCACACTTGGTGGCTTACGGTGTGTGCTGCGTTCCTGGGCAGAGGGAGGGGGAACTGGGCCCCTGAGTGTTTGAATCGAGCAACATCATCTGCGGCAGTGACAAGTGACACTGAAGCAGCCCAGGGACGTCCCTGGTGGCGCAGTGGTTAGGACTCTACACTCTCACCGCCCAGGGCCGGGGTTCACTTCCTGGTGGAGCAACTAAGACCCCACCAGCCACGAGGGGCATCCAATAACCAAGTAAGCAAGTAAGTAAAGCAGCATTTCACGACTCCTATTATCCGAACGTGTCTTCCTGGTCGTACAGGAGTTTCGGAGGTTGGGGCATGACAGCCTCTCAATTTCAGCCCCTCTGACTACATGGTTCAGAGTCGGTTAAAGGGTTACCTAAGGAGCTAGGTGCCCAGAGGGCTCCCTGGACCCTGCGGCCTCCGTGTGTTTCTCATCACGGGAGGAACATATGACGGAAGCAAACAGTGTGGGCAGGGCAGAAAAGCATCCTGGCTGTTACCAGACAGAATCAGAGCGGCAGGGGCTCACCCAGGGAGATCGAGGAGACCTCAGAACACCCACTGTTCTCTCCCCTTCGGCAGAGAGGACCCCGTCGGCAGCAACAAACTGCATCTCTCGCCTGAACCGCTCCTGGAAAGTTTCTGAGCCCCTCCTGTCCCCGTCTGACCTTCCGCCTAAAGAAAGGCAGGCCACATGAAGAGAACCTCGACAGAAATCTTTGCAGGGCAAGCAGAACAATCTGAACCGAGATGAACTTCCCTTTCTTTCCTCACCCTCTCGCCGGCCCCGAAACAGAACAAAGCTACCAAAGGCACGAAACACACTGGGACATGCTTTCCTAATGAAAGGCACGCGGGCAACCCGAGCCGCCCCAGCACGTTTCCCGCCTCTGTGCCATGCTCGCCTCCATCTGATGGCTCCTTTCACATGCGGTGAATTCGCACAAAGTTAAGTTGCAGGCTGCTGACACCCCGTTAACCAGGCTTCCATGTGTTCGTGTGGCAAGCTGGGGTCGAGTCAAGAGCCTTTCGATTCCCTATGAATACTCGGCGAAGTTTCCAAACGTTCCTTTTTAAGGAAAAGCAACGTCCTCGGCCTGGCGTTCCCACACTGGGGTGAAGGGTGCTCAGCGTGTGTGCTTTCTGGCAAACAGGAACGTTCTCTGGTGTGCATGCAAACATGGGAAAGTTCAAGTAAATAACATGTCTCAGGAAATGGAAAATGCTTGTGAAACTTCTGAAACCCAGGGTTTCCAGGGGCGGAGAATGGCTAATATTTTACTCCCCAAACCTACCTTTGTACCACAGAGAAGTGGTCGCTGTGTCTATAATTTGCGACTTTGACGTTGAACTTGCACTGTGGCTGGGTCCCTCTAAACAAACCAGTTGGGGCCTCGGGGCAGGGGCGGTGATAAAAGGGTGGCGGCCCTATAAGAAGTTCCCAAACGACCACAGTTTTAGAGCACGTTGGGTTGTTTCCGTTTGGCTTCTGCAAATTAAACATGTTAGTCATTCCTCTCTTTGTTGCTTCCGAGATGAAAGGAGTGCTACAGTTTTCTAAGAAAATCTTTCTGCAGTTTAAAAGAGAGTGATTCTTGAAGTCCACCAGTCAATATGAATGCAGTTAATAAATAGCATATGCATTGATAATGACATGTTTTTAATCAAACAGCCTCTGAAGTCTCTTAAAGCTTTACTCTTAGAAATGGAACCGTCTTTTATATAAGCCTGTTTTGGTTAACTTAGCATGCATTTTCAATGCTTCTCAACATCTGTCTCTTATTACCAGAGGTCCTGATATCCAGATGACAACAAAGTATTCTGAGTGCCTTGGAAGTTAGTCTGCTCTTTATTCCTGTCTGGAACCATAATTTTATTGTGGTACCAGTTTCGCTGAGGAGCAACATTTTTACTCCATGGACAGACAGGGGACAGTGTGAAATGCAGATTCTGCGTGGCACTCTGGATGGGAGGAGAGTTTGGGGGAGAAAGGATACATGTGTGTGTGTGACTGAGTCTCTTTGGTCTCCACCTGAAACTATCACCGCATTGTTAATCAGCTATATTCCAATATAAAACAGAAAGTTTAAAAAAATACATTCCAAGTAAGAAAATACCCAAAACTAGTATGTGTACACAATTCAGATGAATACAGTCTTTTCTGACTTTTCAAATGTAGTGCCAGAACATGTACAAACTTAAAAGATTCAACATTTTACTTTCTGAAGTCACCTAATTAACATTTCATTGTTAGCAAACTGATACTGTACCGTTGGGGCCCATACACCCTATTTAAAAAATTAAATAATTTTTCCAAGTTATGGTGCACTTTAATTTCTACATTTAAACCATTTAAGAAACTGTTGATCTTAAGATTATGTATGGGGGGGGGCGGAAACTGGGGTAAGATTGTAGTGTTTCTGCGACACGGGGATCTACCGTGTTTAAAAGCGCCCTATCGGCTCGGCCCTGCTTTGTCAGCTGAGCCAGGGGAAAGCAAAGTTGAATCACTCAGAGCTGCGGCCAAGGTTCACACTCCAGCCGCGAGGAAACCGCAAGTCACCGAGAAGGGCAGCCGGGTCTGCAGGACTCGGGATTCTGTTCCGAACCAGGGATGAACCTGAAAATGCAATCTAGGACTTGCGGCCGGCCCTGAACAACGCCAGGGCTTCCCGACCCCGTGTGCGGTCCTCCGGGTTTGGAGACAGGAGAATTCTTCCCTGGGGAGGTCAGCACACCATCTCCCAGCCCAGCTCTCCGCGACTGATAAACGATCGTTTAAAAATGCAACTGGTCAGCGAACCAGAGGCCGAAAGTCTCACACGATACCAGCAACAAAAGCTGTTCAAACAAAGCCGGGGAGGACGCCCGCGGGCGCCGCAGCCCGGTTTCGGCTCAGGTCGCCCGGAGCGGCGCCTCCTCCTGCGGGCGGGGCTCCCGCGACCCCCGGCCTCCTAGGGCCGCTCCCCTCGAACGCGGCCCCCCGTCCCCGCCGGCCCCGCACACAATGGCGCCCCGAGCCCGGGCGGGATCCAGCCGCCGGCTCCCCGC
>NW_024070208.1:83612238-83672373 GCF_014754425.2 Oryx dammah | reverse complement strand
GGCAAAACCAATACAGAATTGTAAAGTAAAAAAAAAAAAAAAAAGAACGTTTTAGTAACCCAGATGTTGGAGAAGGAAATGGCAACCCACTCCAGGATTCTTGCCTGGAGAATCCCATGGACAGAGGAACCTGGCGGGCTACAGTCCACGGGATCACAAAGAGTCGGACACGACTGAACGACTCACACACACAGGTGTCTAAAACCCAGACTGACAGATAAGACTTGAAATTCATTCTCACAGACACCTTACAATTATTCTCCGTGTGCCTGTCTATCTTACAACTTAATAATTTTAATGTTCTGTCCTCAAGCTAATGTTTACTGTTATAAAATAATAGATGCGTCTGACACAGGTCCACTTACAGCCATCCAGGGCTGGGAGCCCCTCCGGTCAGCTGCTCTAGCAGAGACGGAGGGCTCATGTCAGGACAACAGCTGATGGCTGAAGTGTTTGCTATCAGCCCTGTCAGACCTCAAAATCCAGCCACCAAACCAGGTATAAGCTGGGGTTTAGAGCACTGGTTTTCATGTATTTTTACTCATGAAAAAACTATTGTAGCCTTGCAAATTTTTAAGTTGATTTCTAAAAGTTTTATTTCCAAGTTAAAATAATTAAGAATGTAATGTTCAGTGAATTATAAACATTGGCTTAACAATAAAATCAGGTCCCTCCTTGGTATTCAATGGTGTCTCTAACCATAAAAATTTCACAACCACTATTATTCATTTTAAAATGCACTAAGGTCTTCTTCAAAGGTCTAAATTTACATTTTACTTCTTTCCCTTAAAATTGTATTTTTAATATACTTTCTCCACAGAAAGCAGAGTATATATTGACACAACGTCTGACAAATGTAATATGGCCAAGTCTTTCACAATTACAAAAGGACTTATTCTTTAAATCAGTAATTCCACTTCTAGGAATTTAAGTTTAACTTTCAAATGTGAGATAACATATGTAAGAGTTTAGTTATTACAGCATCATTTATAATAACAAAATGTTAGAAGCAATTAATTCTACGGAGTCCTAAAACCAACCAAACAAAAAAGAAGTGGGTCCAAATACCTGGATAAAATATCCAAAAACAAGAGAAATAGGAAGATTGTACAACAAAGTGTAACATTCGCTGGTATTGCACTTTGTCTAATGTAACTTAAATTTAATGTGTAATCCTTTTATATTAGAGAGACTTTTCCTAATCACTGGAGCATACTTCTCTGCATACAAAATACATATACAAATAGAAATACATATTTTTAATGTGATCAAAAAGCCATCGGTGTCAAAAACATTTATTCTAGGTTGTATCATTGTAATTTTTTTTCCTTTCACAACTGATAAAAACAGTGCAGCATACCAGTTTTTATAACTGAGTATTACGTATAAATGGAGAAGGCAATGGCTCCCCACTCCAGTACTCTTGCTTGAAGAATCCCATGGATGGAGGAGCCTGGTGGGCTGCAGTCCATGGGGTCGCTAAGAGTTGGACACGACTGAGTGACTTCACTTTCCCTTTTCACTTTCCTGCATTGGAGAAGGAAATGGCACCCCACTCCAGTGTTCTTGCGTGGAGAATCCCAGGGACGGGGGAGCCTGGTGGGCTGCCGTCTATGGGGTCGCAGAGTCGGCCACGACTGAAGCGACTTAGCAGCAGCAGCAGCAGCAGCACGTATAAAAGTCACTCTGGGAATGATGGAGATGGAGGGGGCTACCCCGCTATTGCACTCACCCACACATCTGCGTGTGAGCGTTCTCCATCGCCAGCCTGAGACGCAGGTCAGCATGTGAGTCCGTGGTTCTCCCTGGCTCTGGAAACGCGACCTTGGGTTCACTTCCCAGCTGTGCCCCCTAAGGCGGTACCCAGGTGTCACCTGTGTCCCCAGGTACCTTCGCTGGTGTCAGGAATGGCCACCCTGCCCCTGGATGGGGAGGCCTTTCCGTGTCGGGGCCCCGGGGTGGGGCCCCCTCTAGCTGGGCATGTCAGTGCCCTGGGTGTGAGACTTGAAATTCTGCGAGCTGCCTCGGCCTCTCCGAGCCTCGCGGGGCCCCAGAGGCCTGACTGTGCAACCCCCAGCCTCAGCAGCTCTGCCCCCGGCCCCTCACCCACGGGAAAGGGCCCCGACGGCTATCGCCGCCGGCTGAGCTGCACACCGCCCCCCCACCCCCCGTCCTCAACCTCCCTGCCGGCCCAGTCGTGCCCTGGGGGCCTCCACCCTCTTGTTACTGCAGCGTCTGCCTCTCTCAGCCCCCAGTTTCTTCTGCTCCCTCCTGTAGCCCCTGTGTGGCCCTGAGGACTCGGTTCTGTCCCTCCCTCCACACCTCCCACCGAGGGAGCGTTGCGGACTGTGGCTGCCGTCCGGTGTGCAGGCAGGCGGCCTCTCCTCACCCAGCAGGCGAACAGGAGCTCGTGAGAACGCCCCAGAACCCCCCCACCCCTCGCCGAGGCTGCTCCCGGTGGCAGTCACGTGCAGGATCTGTGTTGCTCGTCGTCCCGCCTTGGGCTGAGCCTTGGGGGCTGGGGAAGGGTCCCCCAGCCGGTTTACAGACCCTGCGAGGGCTGCCCCCGGGGGACGGAGCCGGACTCTGCTCTTGGTGCCGGGTGTCCGCGTGCGCCTGCCCCCGTCCTTCTGTGAGAGGCCCCTGGTGCTCTCATGAGCCTGAACATCCGCGGGCCCCAGACGACCGCCTGGTGGGCACCGCCAGCACCAGGTTTATCCGAGCAGGTGCTGAGAGGCCTTGTCCACAGGCAGCAACAGCAACGAGTTCTGCGAAGCTATGACGTGCACTACACGGGTGACGTGGAAGGCTGCAACAGCGGAGCCTGTGCAAGAAGAGACCCTCTGAACAGCCTGATATCAAATGAACCGAACTTAGAAGTGAAAACCTTCAAACAAACAAAGGAAAGGCCCTGGCAACACAATTAGAATTCTTAATGCGGGAATGTGAAATGGCACAGCCACTGTGGAAAAAAGTATGGTGCCCCCCCCAAATCCAACAGAGTTGCCGTGGCAGTCCCACTTCTTGGAATGCACGCTTAGTCGCTCAGTGGTGTCTGGCTCCTCTGCAACCCTACGGACCATAGCCCGCCAGGCTCCTCCATCCATGGGATTTTCCAGGCAAGAGTACTGGAGTGGGCTGCCGGTTCCTCTTCTGGGGAATCTCCCCGACCCAGGGTCAAACCTTCATCTCTCAAGTCTCCTGCACTGGCAGGGGCCTTTCATCACTATAGTGCCACCTGCGAAGGCTTCTTAGTATATAGACCCCAAAGGGTTTAAACAAGAGCTCAGACGGGTACTTGTCCACCCCATTCACAGGAGCACTATTCTCAACAGCCGAGAGATGGAAACAGCTCAAGTGTCCATCAAGAGCTGGAGGAATAAGCAAAATCTGTACAGGGGGATATTATGCGGCCTTAAAGGGAAAGAAGATTCTGAGACAGGCCCTGACATGGATGAACCTGGAGACATGGTGCTGAGTGAAACAGGCCAGACAGGAGAGGACAGATACCGTCTGACCCACTAAGACGAGGTCTCCAGAGGAGGGCGGCCGAGGATGAGGCGGTTGGATGGCATCACTGATGCCACTTGGGCAAACTCAGGGAGATAGAGAGGGACAGGGAGGCCTGGCGTGCTGCAGTCCATGGGGTCGCAATGAGTCAGACATGACTTAGCCACGGGACAACAGCAGCAAGCGGAGTCCCATTAGCAGAGAAGCCAGTAGATCGCGGCTGCCTGCGGGGGAGGGGTGCTGTTTAACCCGGGCAGACTTTCAGGTTGGGAAGATGAAGCAGTTCTGGACCCGATGGTGGTGACGGTTACCCGGCAATGTGGATGTATTTAGTGCCACTGAACTGTACACCTGAAATGGTTAAAATGGCAAATTTCACATTTTGTATATTTTGCTGTGTGCTGTGGTCCATGGAGTCACAAAAAGTTGGACATGCCTTAGTGACTAAACAACAACAATATTTTACTGTAATAAAAAAAAATTATTACAACTAACTTTCTAAACACAGGAAAAAAACCTTATTTTGGTTCCAAAAAGCATGTTCTGTGTCTGATCAGCTCATTTAGGTAGAACCTGGCACAACCTGGTCCTGTGCTGGCGGTGTGGTCCCTAAGTCGTGGCCAGCTCTTGCGATCCCACGGGCTGTAGCCCACCAGGCTCCCCTGTCCTCGGGATTCTCCAGGCAAGAACAATGGAGTGGAGAGCCTATCCCTTCTCCAGAGGATCTTCCCCACCCAGGGGTCAAACCTGGGTCTCCTGCATTGCAGGCAGATTCTTTACCAACTGAGCTACGAGGGCAGCCTGACCTGGTCCCGAGAGACTGGTTTCTGGGGGACCAGCAGCGCCACCCCCGCGGAGAGAGGACCCCTCCGGACTCCTGAGCCGGGACTTCTGCAAACACACGACGGGCGCGGAGGCGCATCAGAGGAGCCGGTTATCCTGGAAAATCCACCCCAGCCGCTGATGAGTTGGTTGTGCCGCTGGGCCCCTTCGTCAGGGTCCACTCCCCCGCCGGAAGGGCCGGACAGGACAGCGGCAGGTGGGAGGGTGGGGCGGCTGTGACCGGAGGCAGCCGTGACCCGGAGGCGGTGGGCCAACTGGGAAGACTGGGCAGAAGTGCTGACCTCTGCTCAGAGAACTACAGAACTCTGCAAGATGGAACGCGGAAGAAACGTTGTCTGCTGAAGGCAATCGTTTGTGCTAAGAAACGTGAGTGTCATGATTCTGGAAGCTTCTCTAACTTGTCCACACTCGTGGAGTGACCTGGCCCAGGCAGGACACCCAGCATCCACACTTGTGTTTTCCTCTGTGTGTTCACAGTGTAAAAGTCCAAAGAAAAGACAAAAAGCAGCCCCACTCGCTTACACCCTGGACACTCACACCACCTGCAGCCCGTTGCCCTCCTGACTCCTACTGCAAAAGGCACTGAAAAGATGTTGGCATCTTAACACAAAGGTCACCTTTGGGCCCGTGACGAGCGACGGGAATGAGGCTGAGCTTGTGGCGCCCCCTTGTGCAAGGGAGGGCCAGTTCTCCCGCTGGTGCTAGATGCTCTCCGCCCGCCCCAGTGCTGATGGCTTCAGGGCCTGGGGGTCAGCATGGCAGCAACTTAGATGTAATGTGGGCTTAAACTGAGTGCAGGTGAAGGACTGTATCCACAACACCCCCCATCTCCCTAACTTCAGTAAGGTCCTGAGAGTTCCATCAGAATGTTCTATGTGCTGCATAAGAATTCTGAGAGCTTGTAACCGTTATTGTTGCTATTTAGTCACCAAGTAGTGTCTGACTCTTTGAGACCCCACAGACTGTAGCCCACCAGGCTCCTCTGTCCGTGGGATTCTCCAGGCAAAATACTGGAGTGGGTTGCCATTCCTTCTCCAGGGGGTCTTCCCAGCCCGGGGATGGAAGCTGTGTCTGCCGCCCTGGCAGGTAGATTCTGTACCACTGAGCCACCCGGGAGCCCTGTGCTCGTAATTACACAGCCCCTAAGCATCATTACCTTTTTCCTCATATCCAGCTAAAGTTATACTGTTTGGAAAACCGTAGAGAAACTGTATATCAAGTAACAAAAAATGTCATACGATGAAAAATCGATGATTTGATGTGATATCAAACGTTAGTAAGGGTGTGGTAAATTGCAGCTGGTGGGAGTGTAAGTTCACACTACCTCTCAGGAGACCCGTTCAGCAATCCTACTCCTAAATACATAGTTCTCAGAAATACCTACAAGTGTGCACCGAAACACAAGTGTGAAATGTTCCCAACCACATCACTGGTTACAGCCAGCGCTGGGAGCGGCCATGTTGCCGGCTTGCAGTAGGAGGGGTAAATGAACGCGGTATATTCAGGCTGTAGACGTTGTCCTGCGATGACCTGTGAACCCACAACACGCTGCATGCGTGCCACATATGTGCTATATGAGCACTGCAGGCACAGTTCGTGTAAACTACATTTGTGCTGCACGCATATCACATATACACCACATGTGTATTGCACACGCGCCATACGCGCGACGTGTGTGGCACATGCGTGGTACACGCGTGTCACATACACGCCACGTGCTACATGGCAGTGCGCGCGTGCTACACGTATGCCACACGTGTGTCGCGTGCGTGCTTCATATGTACCACGTGTGTGTGCATGCATACTACCAGGCAACGCTGCTTCACTCAAAATATGGACCATCTCGTGGACATAATATTGAGGAGAATTCGGACACACAATATAGTAGTTTTTCCTGTGTTTAAGAACAGCAAGACCCCTGCAACCAAGCCAACTAGGAAGGCGCTTGCTCTTCAGCAGCGATGACTGGGTAGGAGGGAGTCGCCAGGCAACACCCTGGATCTTGTCCTGGAGTCCGCACAGAGGCAGCGCCCGTGTGAACAATTCTTCTAGGGTACATTTAGGATTTCTGAGCCTTTCTGTACGTAAGCTGTTTCCATTTAGATGTTGACTTTAAAATGCATCCATATCCTTTAAAGTGTATTTGTAGACATTAAGGAGAATTAGCTTTGAGACTAAAGACTGCATAAGTGAAGTTAATGAGAATGATAAAAGTCCTATGAGATTCAAGAAGTTAAATATTAATGTTTTAATAAATGCGTTGAAATTTGACACATTGGTATGCTTTTCGATTGAGATCACTGCGCGGAATAGGAATAACGCTGTGGATTACCACCCCCTATTGGCCATCAGTGGTAAGTGCAGGTAGAATCGATACAGCTCATCAATGGCTGGGAGCTCTGACACCACCTTTGCTCACAGGAGCTACAAATCAGCATTAAAGTTTAGTAGAAAAGGGGGGCGAGGTTGGGGCTGTGAAAATGCCCTCTGATGAGGGGACAGAGCGGTAACAGCTGCATCTGTGGTTCAGAACATCTGGGCCTCTCATTTAACCGTCTGGGCGCTCGTGGCCCAAACCCCTCGGTTCCCGCACCGGACCCGGCTCGCGCTCACCGGGGAGGGCGGCCTCGTCCTTCTCGATTCCGATTCCGCAGCTGCACCGGTTGCTTGGTGCGCCGACTCCATGGTCTCACAAGCGTGGAGTCACGCACATTCGTCTTTTTGTGACTGGCTTGTTTTATGTTTCTTTTTAACAAGAAAGGCTGGCCGGAATCTTTAACAAACTCGGCCTGCTCCTGCGTTGTTTGTCTCATGACCCCCGTCTGCCTCTTGGTGATGCTTCTGTCTTCCTCTCTGCTTTGATCTGTTGCTCACTAGTCCCTCCCGCCTGCTGTTCCAGTGCAGTTCACTCCCCCTTTCCTGGTTTTCCGCCTTCCTCCCACAGTCCATACCTCACTGGAAGGGGCCTCTAAGGAGCCGTGGGTGGTGATGACTCTCGGAGAACCCGGACGGTCGTGTGTGGGCTGCCCGGCGGTCAGCGCCAGGTCTCTCTGCGGGGCTCACTCACTGGTGCCCCCCTGAGCCCCAGGGAGGAGTTACCGCTAGTGTTTCCACAAAACGGGACGAAGTTGGTGGAGATGCCTTAAGCAATGTGAAGTGTCCCCACCGGGACCACGGCATCTTTCATCCTCCAAGGAGACAAGATGACTGCCCAGGCCCCGGGGACCCTCCCGGGCTTCTAAGGAGGAAGGAGCTCCTGAGTCAACAGTTGGCAGGTGAGGAGGGGCAGCTTCCAGGCGGCGGGGGAGGAGTGGGCCCTGCATCCTGAGAGGGCAGGGCTGCACTGAGCCACGAGGCTCTGGGGTCCCTACACGACCAGAGGGAGGGGGAGGGGGCCCCAGGGATGCATGTGATGGAGCGGACTGCACCCCGAAAAGGCTTTCCAGGGGCTCAGTGGTAAAGAACCCGCCTGCCAGTGCAGGAGACACAGGAGATGCAGGTTCGACCCCTGGGTCGGGAAGACCCCCTGGAGGGGGTCATGGCAACCCACTGCAGCGTTCTTCCCTGGAGAATCCCATGGCCAGAGGAGCCTGGCGGGCTCCAGTCCCTGGGGTCACAGAGTCAGACACGGATGAGGGACTAAACAGCAGCAGTGTCCCTAAAAGAACGGGCTCACATCCCAACCCCCAAACCTCCGCAGGTGTCATGAGTGAAGATGAGCCCGTGTCCGAGCTCGTGCCCTTCGCCAGTGTGACTGGCCTGAAGGGTGAGCTTTCCCCACCTGGTAGGTGCCTTGAGGCCTGAACTGTGTTCCCAACAGAGAGAGAAAGCTACAGACTTTAGAAACATGTTTTAAACAGCAAAGGACAGAAGATGCCCACAAAGAGCTCCAGACTCACCTTAGCAAGCTGTGCATTGTCTCAGCTCACATTTCTATCTCATAGCCAAGTATGGCCATAAACTGGCATTTTCCTGTGTACAGAAGTATGATTTCCCATTCTGTAGAGTCTTGGATGAGAAGGAGCAGTGGCGTGGTGGCTGGGCCGTTCTCTCCTCACTGTTGACAGCCTAAGGGCCCTTTCCTGAGCGCCCACTATGTGTCGGGTTGGTGCTGGAGCTGGGCGCCCTGTCTCCCCGACACTGTGGCTCGGGCCCCCCTCTGCAGGCCTCAGCGCCTTATTTCTTGTGTAAACTGGGTGCTTTAAAATCAATGACATCACGTCACACTTCACGTGCTCTTGGGCGAATGTCTGCTTCTCTGGTTTCAATTTACTGGTTACAAGAGCTGGGCTCAGGCTCTCTCGTTTTGATGCAGAATCCAGAGCATCTGGGAGACTTTTCTCCCTCAAGATGAGTTTCATGTTTGACTTCTATTGAAGTTGTGTACATATTTATAGGAGATTAGGAAAGCGTGTCTATAATAAAGAGATAAAATCTGATGGTTTCCATTTTATGGGACAAGAAATATTTTAAACAAAAAACACAGCTAACCTGTCATCTTTCAGTTTAAAGTTTCTCTTTGTTCTTTGCAAGGATTTGGGTGAAACAGGAGAACTCAGCAGCAGCCCCGTGCCACCGCAGAGGAGTTCACAGTGACGCGAGTCACCGTCGTGGAGGCTGTCCTAAAATTGCGGCGACATCGCCGCCTCCGGACAGAGGGAGCCGGGCGGAGAGCGGAACCCAGCGCCGCGCACAGCCAGAACTTCTCCCCCCGCGGCTGAGAAAGATCGGCAGAGGCGCCGGGCGGCCCAGCTGCTCAGGGGTGGTTTGGGGACGCGGTGAAGCGTCCGAAAACGTGAGTGAGAGGGTCAGGTGTGGAGGCGTTGCAGCAGCTGAGGCAACCGCCGCTCTCGGAAGGAAGCCCGCCCGGCCGCGGCCCCGCCCGGCCCCCGCGGACGCCTCGCTGAGCCCGGCGCCGGGTCAGGCCAGCCGGGCGGGACCACAGCCGGCCGGGCGCGCAGAACGGAACCTCCGGCCGCAGGCACAGCCCGGGTCGGCGCGTCCTGTGCTCTCAGCTTCAGACACGGCCTCTTCTGTCGATCCGTTTCTGCTCCGTGATTGAAATTTAAAAAAAGAGTAATAAGCTTTTATTTTGTATTGTTTTACAGTTAACAACGTTGTGACAGTCTCAGGTGAGCAGCGAAGGGCCCCACAATTTTTCGAGCCCTGGAACACACTCAGCCTTGTGGCAGGTGCCCCGGCCGGCCGCTTGCCAGGGGCCGAGCCTGTCTCTTCAACGTGTGCGCGCCTGTTACTCGCTCAGTCTTGTCCAACTCTGTGACCCCACCGACTGTAGCCCGCCAGGCTCCTCTGTCCATGGGATTCTCCAGGCAGGATTCCTGGAGGGTGTCTGCCGGATTCTTTGCCTTCTCTGTAATCAGGATTTTGTGGGGATGGACTGATACTTTGAGAGGCGGTCAAGAGTCCACAGCTTAGCAGGCTGGGCCACTGGCCTGGTTACCGTGATGGTTGTAAGTGATGGTCTTCTCACTGTTATTTCTGCTCCTCTGAGAGTTTCCAGTCTCCCCAGAGATGTGTTTATTCATTTGTATACATCATTCAAACCAATCTTTTTAAATGTTAAAATGTATTGAACAAGTTTGAAAATGGAATGAATTATTAATCGGTTATTTTTAAATGTCAGGTTGTTTGACTAGAATCTACTAGTTTCCCTATAAAATTTCATCTGAGAGACCTGGTCTAAATGCCGTTGACTTCGTATGTTTCTGTCCCCTCACCATCTAATCTGTCGCCCACGCTTTAAGATATTTAGTTCAAGATACTGGCTATCCCAGCTTCCCAGGTGGGCTCAGTGGTAAGGAATCCACTGCCCATGCAGGAGATGAAGCTTTGATCCCAGGGTGGGGAAGGTCCCCGGGTGGGGAAGATCCCTGGAGGAGGAAATGGCAGCCCACTCCGGGGCTCTTGCCTGGAGAAGCCCGTGGACAGAGGAGCCTGGCGGGCTGCAGCCCGTGGGGCCACAGAGAGTCGGACATGACTGAGCGCATCTCAGCACTGGCAATAAAGACATAAAAATATGAGCCAGATCATGTCGCACAGAGTCACCTGTGAAAACTTTAAGCCAGAATTAAGGAGGTCGGAAGGTCTTAACGTAACCCTTTTGGGAAATAGGATATTTAAAGCTGTGGAATTTACTGAGTGTGGTTTCTTTTTCCACTGGATGACATGGTCAGTCTCTAAAAATAGAAAACTCATTAGACTAGCATCTAACAAGCAGCAAGAGTGTGCAGAGTCTTTCTGTGAGATAGTGTATCACGCACACGCTGTCATGAAAGCGCTCACGAATCACCCAGAAGATTTGGTTTTTGTTCAGCCCCCATTACCCCTGTTTGACTTAGAATTAACATTCCCTATAACGGGTCACTTTTGACCAGAAGTTCAGCCACTTTTGTAAATTTAATTTCCTTAGGAAGCTTTTTTAACATTTGTGGGCAAGGGCAAGATGCATAAATCCAAATGGATTTGGCTGGGATGGCATATTTCAGCCAAAAATTACTTCAGGGTACAAAATGAAGCAAATTTTTGCCAGAAGATGGAGTCACTTCACCAGCCAATGTGATCTTAACACACCTGAGTCCCAGCCGAGGCCAGCAATCTAGACTCCAGGTAGCTGGTTGTTCTGTACACTCTTGTCCTTCTCAGAAGAGCTCAAGGTTCAAATGCGAATGTCAGTCATCAGCTATGATCACACCTGCCAAGAAGCTGCGGTTTTCCCTGCAAGGTGTCTCCAAGGAATTCTGAAAGCAAACAGGCGTGGAGACCCGTCAGGCCCACGGCTGCCCTGTCCAAGCTATAGCACTTCCCCCTCAATGAGAGAAAAAGAGCCCAACAGCCTCAGGCGGCAGAGAGCCCTGGACAGTCAGCAGGGGTGGAGCCAGAGGGATGGCTGCCTTGCTGGGTGGTCAAGGCAGAACCACAGGTGCGCTGTGGAGGTGGGCACCAGCCCACGGAGCTTCACTTGCGCAGCAGGACGGTGAGGTCTACAGCAGTGCCCCCGCCCAGACCGGTGAGCTCACAGAGTGCTCAGAGGTTGCTTTGCCAAGATGCCACATATACCAAAGCTGGCCCCTTCCAGGGGTTCGTGCCCAGTTGCTTCAGTCGTGTCTGACTCTTTGCCACCCCATGGACTGCAGCCCGCCAGGCTCCTCTGTCCATGGAGTTTCCCAGACCAGACTACTGGAGTGGGTTGCCACGCCCTTCTCCAGGGGATCTTCCCGACCCAGGGATTGAACCCGCATCTCCTGCACTGGCGGGCGGGTTCTCTACCACTGAGCCACCAGGGAGGCCCAAAAGGGGATTCAGGGGTAGACAGACCGCAGGATGGCTTCCCAACAAACAGGCGACGCCACACCAGGCGGGCTAGGTCTCTGCTGCGGTGAGTAGAGGCTAGCGACGCCGCTACACCCCACAGCCCAGGGCAGCCCCACAATGGAGAACGTCCTGGCAGAAAACAGTCAAGAGACTCTGTCTTCAAAAGTTCAGACGCTGAGAGATAATTTATACCAGAACTTGAAGCAAACAGCTCATTTGCAACACTTAAGCAAAGAAAATCCTCCTCGTTCAAAACGATCCCAAAGGACAAAGCTGTAAGTCACCCAGTAACTGCGCATCTTGAGGAGAGCTTGAGGGGCGATGGGCTGTTTCCTAGCTGTTGGGTTGAGGACAGGAGTCACACTCGTCGACCAACACCCTGTGAAATGGCTTGGGAAGAATGTGCGGTGATCAGTGTGGGGACGAAAGAATGTTCTTGAACGTTCTCACTCTCAGTCACATGGGCTGGCCTCTCACTTCCTACTGGCTCAGGACAGGGGGCAGAGCTGATGGGGACCAGGAAACGCTTCCAGGCAGATGGTGCCCTGCCCGAGTTTTTCTTCTTCCAGTTCCCACCAAAATCAGTCACCTCCAAGATGCCAGTAGGATGGCTTTGGAGCCAGATTCTTACAGTGGAAAAAACCTTAAATCAGCTCTAAGGGTGGATTAGTAAACTTCCAAGTATGTTGGAATCGGGAATCATAGCTTTAATACAGATTGTGACTCAGTATTATGACTCACCCCTGATGGGGAAAGCATTCTTGTGGAACAGATTGCTGGAAGCAGTTCTGAGGCTGGGTGGGCCCTGTGGATCCGTGAATGAGGACCTCACACAGAATGGGGGGGGGCGACTGGGGGGAGGGGTGCCCCTCTTCCCTGTCCCTGAGGAGGGGGACCTCAGGCTGCAGTGACCAGCCCAGGGCTCTCTGCAGAGCCGCCCTGCAGAACACACCGCAAGACAAGGTTTCCAAGAGGGGCAGGAGGGAGCGCTAGACCCAACGGCCCACCAAGGGTCGCATGACACGCGAGCGCCCCTGTGGCTGGAGGAGTTGGGCCTGACGCCCAAGGTCGTGGGCTCTGAGGTTTTACACAGAGAACAGCTGCCTGCCGAGCGTGTCCTTATTTCTGCCTTGGCTCCTTTATTAGTTACCCAAGGCCGTCATGATGAGATGGTCTGATGGCTTCACCAACTCAGTGGACACGAACTTGAGCAAACTCCGGGAGGCGGTGAAGGACAGGGAGGCCTGGCTGCTGTAGGCCATGTGGCTGCAAAGAGTCAGACATGCCTGAGCAATAGCAACAGCAAAGGCGGCCACAGCGAAGAACCAGACCCGGGTGACTTCACACGGCAGAGGCGTCCCCCGCCAGGCCTGCAGCTCAGAAGTCCGAGATCACGGTGTGCTGCGCGCCCCTGCGGTCTTGGGGCGGGGTTCCTCCCGCTCCCCCAGCTCCCGGGCCCAGGCTTCCGAGGACTGAGGCCGCATCACCCCCGCTCTGCCGCCCGCTTCACTCGGCCGCCCACCCTCTGCGTCTGTGTGTCCTCCTCCTCTTACACGGACACCAGCCGCCGGACTGAGGGCCCACCCCAGTCCAGGACCATCTCCTCTCAAGAGCCTCAGCGCAGACCCCATTTTGGACATTCTGAAGTTCGGGGTGGACGGGAAGCCGGGCACCAGCATCCCCAACATCAGTGGCCTTTGCAGGAGGGAGCGGGCAAGCTCCAGGGACTCACAACCAGCCCAGTAGGCAGAACGCTGTGGCCTCAACGAGAGAATTCCAGAAGCCTGGCAGGACTGACGCACCCCTGGACGCCATCCCCCTGGGAGCAGAGCCCTGAGGGTGTGACCAGCCTCCAGGGCCTGAGTCACCATCCTAATAGGAGGCCCAGGGGGCCCCCCCAGGGGCAGGAGGACCAGCGACCGGCGGTGGGAGGGGGCAAGCTGGAAGCCCCTCCAGTCTCTGCTGTCCTGAGAGTTCTCATTCAAGTCCCACCGGGGGTGTGCGCGAAGGGCCAGGTTGATCGGGGTTGCGGGACGGGCTGGGGAGCTGCTTTGGGTAGATGGGGAGCGAGGGGCAGCCATGCTTGACCTCCAACACTCGCCAGGCTGGGCCTGCGGGGTGGGGCCAGTCCAGAGTGGGGCCAGCTGGGGGCTCGACCCCGGGGCGAGGCAGGGCCTCACCCCAGGCGCTAGTGAGGAGCCCGTGGCCCAGGCAACCGCAGCCAGTGAGCCCTGGGCAGGCGGTGCCCACCACCATCTGACCCCGCGGGGGCGTCTGAGCGCAGGGCTCTGCAGGGAAGCCAGAGTTTAAAATAAAACAGCATGTGACGGGACATTCCGGCTAGGAGAAGACTCAGGTTTCGAGGTCACTGGTTCAGATCAGGGGACAGCTGGGCCTGGAGTGCCCGGGTGAGCCGTGAACAACCTGGGGTTTCTGTGGGCCACCTGTGTCCCTCCGGCTGCCTGCTCACCCAGGAAGGCCTGGCCTCCGGGGGCAAGCTCTCTGCCCTTTCCAACGGGGCCACACCTGGTTCTATCCAGGCTGAGGAGCATGGCATGGGGTCTGTCATTCAGCAAACAGACTCTTGTCAGAGAAACAACTGTTAAAAGCAGGGCAAGGGCTGGGGCAGAGGCTGGGGCAGAGGCTGGGGGAGAGGCTGGGGGAGAGGGGTGATTTCACACAGCCCCTCCTTAAGAAGTCACCTACATGCTGGGCGCAGGATGCGCCTCTCGGGAATAGGCCCGGACAGCTAGGTGCCCATTCTGGGGTTAGAGCTTTGATGCAGAGAACTTTAAAAAGTGATCAGCAAGAAAGGACTAGAGATTTAAACTTAAACACTCTGAAAATCAAACCCGGGCTTCCCTGGCGGCTCAGCGGTAAATAGCCCACCTGCCGATGCAGGAGGCAGGGCTCAAGCCCTGGTCAGCAGAGAGCCCACGTGCTGCAGAGCAGCTGCGCCCGTGGGCCACAGCTACCGAGCCGACAGGCCCTCGAGCAAGAGGAGCTGCTGCAATGAGGGCCGTCACCACCGCAACCAGAGCCTAGCTCCCCACTCACTGCAAATGCACAGCAGCAAAGACCCAGTGCAGCCAGTGAGGAAATAAAGAGAATTATTTCTTTAAAAAAATCTAACATACTGTCAAAGGTGACGGATTCACATTCGTTTTGTCTAATCAATGATTCTAATTCTGGAGTTCTGCCTCGTGTTCATCTCCAGAAGCCAAAATCAGTCGCTTTACGAAGAGCAGGACTTTGTCTTGGGGCCACAGTTGTCATCTGTGTGCAGGGGAAGGCTGGGGGAAAGATGCAAAGAATGGCAAAGCAGCGTCTGCAAGAAGGCCTCGGTTCTTACAGCAGCAGCATCTGAGGGCGCTCTAGAAAGCCTCTGGAGGCAGGGTGGCGCTCCAAAGGGGGTCTGGGCAGGGGGATGGGTCGGCTCATTTTGCTACCCCTCACAGAAAGGGAAAAGCAGAGACTAACGATGATGGTACCTAGTCAGGTCTGTGCTGGGCGCCACTGGCCCATAAACGTCCTCTCGGTGGCCTGGACTCTGTCCAGAGGGCACGGTGCCCACAGAAATCTCAGTCACCCCTGTGCCCTGAGAGCCAGGCAAGGAGGGAGCCCCGGAGTCAGAGAGGCCACCCCAGCAGCTGGAGGCAGCTGGGCTGAGATGCCAGTGGCAGGAACCCAGGCGGCCCCGAGCCTGCATCAAGGCAGCGGTCTCAACGCCCCCGGAGCACAGG
The DNA here is from genome assembly GCF_014754425.2 of Oryx dammah. Classification (NCBI taxonomy): domain Eukaryota; kingdom Metazoa; phylum Chordata; class Mammalia; order Artiodactyla; family Bovidae; genus Oryx; species Oryx dammah. The sequence goes on along the minus strand of NW_024070208.1, from coordinate 83,656,945 downwards.
AGGCCTCTAGGCCTAATTTCATCTAGAAAAACACAGCTTAATTGAGCTGGCCTCCAGAGCACAGATGGGAAAGCAACTTCTAGATCAGGAAGGTGGGAGCCAGCAGGGCGGGTCCAAACTATTTTGTCAAAGAAAATGAATAGTTTTGATGAGAAGCAGGCAGAGATGGTGGAGGGACGGACCGTGCTCACCGAGCTGGTGCAAAGGGGCAAGAGTAGGAATCAGTAGTGTTGACATGGATCTGAAAAGAGACTGCACCCCCGCCTGCCCCACCCTGCGCCGGCTGTATCAGAGAGCCCATTTCTCTCGCACGTGGTTACATACTGGCGCAGTAATAGTATTTGTTTCAGAAGGTGGTATTTTCTTTATTCTTCATGCCCCCAAAGCTGGATTCTAAACGGCAGGAGCCTGTACGCTTTAAGTTGAGGTTGACCCTCCCTGGAGCCCTTGACAACCTCAGAGAGGCCACCCAGGCTGGGAACAGAGGGAACCAAGCCCGGCAAAGTTCTAACTCCAGAGGCACAGAATTGTTTTATTCACCACCCCACAGCTGTTTTACACATTTCATGAAATCCAAAAAAGTCGCTGAACTGTAACGGCTTCTTTCGTTTCAGCTTGTTCTTATATCAGTCTTGTTGCTATTTAGTCACTAAGTCAGGTCTGGCTTTCTGTGACCCCGTGGACTGCAGCGTGCCAGGCTCCTCTGTCCCTGGGATTTCCCAGGCAAGGATGCTGGAGCGAGTGGCCATTTCCTTCTGCAGGGGATGTTCCCAACTCGGGGACTGAACTTGCATCCCCCTGTATCACAGGCAGATTTTCCACCACTGAGCCACCAGGGAAGCCTGCCTATGACGTCAGCAAACTAGTAAATGTGCACTGAAATGCCTCACTGTGTCTTAACTCGCTTCACAAGGATAATCCGTGCTTCCTGCTCCCTGGGAAGCACAGATGTCTGGAATCTTTGTCAAACACTTACATACGGTTCAGTAGCAGGCTGGAATTTCCAAGAATAGCCACAGTATCTCTCATCCCAAGGTTTTTTGTGGGTTTTTTTCCAAACAGTGTGACCTCAACGCTCTTCTCTCAAGTCAGCCATCTCCTGCCCTTGACTCTGGGCCGACTTGGTGACGTTCTGGCCAGCAGAGTGTGGCTGGATTGATGGGAGGTGACCTCTGAGGCTGGGTGACACTGTAAGAATGTCCTGCATTTTGACAAGCTCTTCTGAGGCACCCGCTCTGGGAACCCAGCCACCACGCCCCGAGGAAGCCCAGACCGGCCTGCTGCGTCTGAAATCGTCACTGAAGTCCTTTTGCATCCAGCCTGAGTCTCACCCTGACTCGAGCCATGAACATCTCTATCCACGGATGTGGTTGTATTACCTACTTCTCTAGTCACAGGAGGGTTATTTCCTATTTCTCCCAGAGTTATTTAGTCATTTCAGACCATCTTTAGCTACATTTCTGCAGGTTCAAGTCAGTGGGAGACACAGGAAAGGAAAAGAATTTGGCCTGGTCTGATCACTCTTGCTTGACAACAGGAGAAAGAATTGGTAATTTTTATAATGATCTTTCTAATCAAAATTTAACTATATGAGCAATTCAAGTGCATTTTGAACAGTTCCCAAAAGCTATAATGTAATAATAAACGACAGCCGTGCCTCTCCCCGACTCCCTAACCCCGCTACTCTCGTCAATTTGCTGGGCTTTTTTCGGATCTTTTATACATTTGCGAGCATGTGTCCTCAGAGAAAATGCAAAGTAGAATTAAAATACAGAGTGTCATTTTGTGTGGGTTTTTTTTAACCCATAAACTTAATCTGTTGAAAACAGCTCTCAATGCCCCTTTGTATTTATTTCTGCACACTTGAATCCCTACACCCACGAGATAGATTGTCGCTGCTCTAGGAGCACTTTCTCCTGTTTAAAGGGTTAGAGTTTAGATGTCTTCATATCCTATGTGATGGAGTTTGTGCTTCTGTTTCTTATTCTCCTGTCAACTTTGGGCCCATTTCTGGGCGATTAAAAGGAAACACCTCACTTCATTACATTCCCCCCACAGAGACACCTTCTGTATATACAAAATTACTTTGTATATCTTGGGTGTTTTTCGGTGATATTCCTCATCTGGTATAGTTTTTGCTATAATGTGAAGACTATTTTTATCACATCTTATAGCAAAGAGTCGGACACAGCTGAGCAACTGAACTGAACTGAACTGATAGTTGGATGGTACTAAGAGATAGAAAAGCTATTTACCTGATCTTATTACAATTATAGGAGAAGGCAATGGCACCCTACTCCAGGACTCTTGCCTGGAAAATCCCATGAGCAGAGGAGCCTGGTAGGCTGCAGTCCGTTTGGTCGCTAAGAGTCGAACACGACTGAGCAACTTCATTTTCACTTTTCACTTTCCTGCATTGGAGAAGGAAATGGCAACCCACTCCAGTGTTCTTGCCTGGAGAATCCCAGGGATGGGGGAGCCTGGTAGCAGGCCGTCTATGGGGTCGCACAGAGTTGGACACGACTGAAGCGACTTAGCAGCATTACAATTATAAACTTGAAGTTTAAGGGTTGATCGTAAATGGGGTTGAAGATTAGACAGTGGTAATTTTCAGGAATGTGTTACTGCAGAACATATGACACGTGGGTGCTACTTTCCTGATTCTGATGGTGTTTTAGAGGCAGGTAGGCACTGTTTGTAAAAAAAAAAAAAATCATACTGAGCACTTCAGACCATGGAGCATCACAACCTCAGCTTACTTGCAAATGGTTCAGGGAAAAGCGATTATTGCACTACTACTGCGCTCTTTACGTCAGTTTAAGATTTTTTTCCTGTTAATTAAAAAAAATAATTGAGTTGCTTGCTGCTAAGGGACACGACTGAGCGACTGAACTGAACTGAACTGAAGGGAGAGAAAACTTAAACAGGGGTTAGGAATGCACGTGTTTAGCCAAGAGGCTGTGTATGTAGCTGCAAGGTTGGCCGATTCAGAAAAGAGGCGCTGAGGCTGATGAGGAGCGGTTTGCTGAGTTAACACCTTCCATACACCCTGGACTTCCCAGGAGGCTCAGCAGTAAAGAATCCGCCTGCCAAGGCAGGAGATCCCCTGGAGAAGGGAAGGGTGGACAGAGGAGCCTAGAGGGCTACGGTCCACGGGGACGCGGAGTCGGACACGACCGAGTGCGTAAACGGCAACAAGGCGGCAGCCGCACCGGCCACACAAGCCTGTCCGCCTCGGGCAGCTGCCCCATCCTCCCTGCAGTCAGGGCCTCTCATCTCCTTTCATGGCGGCCTTTTCCATTTGACTTTCTGGAAGTTTTAATCCCACGCTCAGCCACTGCAAGTGACATGATGGGGTCCCGACCTCAGCTGGACTTTTTTTTAAAAGCCGTTTACAAATGCTCTTCCGAGGCAGGCGCTGGATGAGTCGCTTTGGGGGCCCTTCCAGTTCTGTGATCTTGGGCCTGATGGCGGGCAAGGAGCAGAGGGTGCCGGGGTACACGGGCTCCAGCCCCCGCCGCCGCGGGCTCTGGGCCCGGGCGCCTGCTCCTCCACCAGCTCAGCCTTCTGGGCGGTGGGCCTGAAGGAAGCTTTTAAGTAGCAGCAGCTGTTGCTTCTCACGGACGTTTCTGGGAACACAGCTGCTGAGTTCAAGTCACGCTTTGGGGTTCCCCCCAAGAAGACTATGGGGAGATATCAAATGTCCGTCTCCTCAAGGAGCTCAGTTACGTGTTCAGGATCTCCTGTCACTCACACACACTGAGAGACTGAACAGATAGAAGAGCGACGGCCAGAACAGACATTAAAGACAGAACCTCGCCCACAGACTGCAGCAGCGCCCGGGACACGGCGCCTCGGCCACACACGGGCTCCCGGGAGCCTGCCAGCTTCCGTGCCTGCGCCAAGCTCAGGACCCACCGAGGCTCCTCTTGGCCAGCGTCTTTCCACTTCAGATTAGCTGCCCGAGCTCTCGGGTGCCCCCCAGGTGACCCAGGGAGATCGGCTGTCCAGGGGCCCCGAGAGCCTCCTCCAGGCCCCTGAGGGCGATGGTGAAGGAGCAGCTGTGGGGTCCACCCGGCTCCCTAAGGCCCCACAGGCCCGGGAGAGCTGAGCAGACTGAGGCAGGTGCAGGAGTCTCCTAGGAGGTCACCCCGTGCCCGGCCCTGACACCTCACTGACGTCCCTTTCTGGCTCTGCAAGGCAGCGCTTGTCACCTCTTTACAGGCAGGAGAACCGAGGCCGAGGGGAGCTCACAGCCCCGTCAGTGGAGGGAGAGGCAGGGTAAGCAGCCCGGCGATCCTGCGCCCTGGCCACCCTCGTGGGCCTCCCTCACCTCACCTGCGTAGCCTCTGCGTCCAGCCTGTGCGGTGCCCCCGCCCCCAGGGCTCAGCCAGGAATCGGGACCCCGCTCAGAAGGGGCAGGTATGTGTGCTGGACACCAGAGGCCCACACCCCAGAGCCCTCTGCACACGTGGCCAGGAAGTCAAACGGGAGAACAAGGTGGGATGCTGAGTGCGTGGCCTGCACACTGACCATCCCCCTGCGCTCGCAGGTGAGCCCGGTGGACTCACCTCCTCCTTCCTCCCAACGATCCCACCGAGACTCCAGCCTTGAGAGCCCACCCTGGCTGCCCACAGCCGAGCAACAGCCCCGGGCTGGCACCACCCGCCCCTCCAAAGACGCCTGGCAGCCACAGCAGGTTCAGTCAGTTCAGTTCAGTTCAGTCGCTCAGTCGTGTCCGACTCTTTGTGACCCCATGGACTGCAGCACACCAGGCCTCCCTGTCCATCACAAACTCCTGGAGTTTACTCAAACCCATGTCCATCGAGTTGGTGATGCCATCCAGCCATCTCATCCTCTGTCGTCCCCTTCTCCTCCTGTCTTCAGTCTTTCCCAGCATCAAGGTCTTTTCAATGAGTCAGTTCTTCGCATCAGGTGGCCAAAGTATTGGAGTTTCAGGTTCAGCATCAGTCCTTCCAATGAACATTCAGGACTGATCTCCTTAAGGATAGACTGGCTGGATCTCCTTGCAGTCCAAGGGACTCTCAAGAGTCTTCTCCAACACCACAGTTCAAAAGCATCAATTCTTCGGCACTCAGCTTTCTTTATAGTCCAACTCTCACATCCACACATGACTACTGGAAAAACCACAACTTAGACTAGATGGACCTTTGTTGGCAAAGTAATGTCTCAGCTTTTTAATATGCTGTCTAGGTTGGTCATAGCTTTTCTTCTAAGGAACAAACGTCTTTTAATTTCATGGCTGTGGTCACTATCTGCAGTGATTTTGGAGCCCCCCAAAATAAAATCTCTTCCTGTTTCCATTGTTTCCCCATCTATTTGCCATGAAGTGATGGGACCGGATGCCATGATCTCAGTTTTCTGAATGTTGAGTTTTCAGCCAACTTTTCCACTCTCCTCTTTCACTTTCATCACAGCAGCCCAGGCTAGTATTAAAGTGCAATATTATTTTTCTCCCAAATGTTACTAGATGTTTGGAATTAGTAATAGGTGTGGAACAGATTACATAGAAAACATAAAGAAGCTGGAATTCTAAATTTAATTTTTAAAAAATTGGGGTGTAAAAAAATATCCTTTAATATTTATTCATTGTTTCTCCTTCAAAGCACAGGTTGGAAAAAAAAAAAAAGCTATGGTGATAGCTCTATAGAGGTTATTAAAGCCTAAGAGTAGAGTTTTAAAGAAGCAATTTTAATTTAAATGTTATATAATTATCTACTTAATGATGCTTTTTAAAAATTCCATCCTTTTTCTTATTCCCAGTTAATGGCATAAAAGTTAAATTTAGCAATGAATTTTTCTATTAAAAAAACTCAATTCATCACAGGCAGGAAAGAAAGATGGTTTTCCTTCTTGTGAATCTACGTAAAAGAAGGGCTTGTCATCCCAGCTAATTACCTAGAGTTCGTTCCTTCAGTCCTTCCCGCCTTCCTTAAACCAAAACTACGCCGGGTATTGAGCTTCCCAAGTGGCGCCACTGGTGAAAGATCGGACAGTCAGTGCAGGAGCACGGGAGACACAGGTTCGATCCCCGGGTCAGAAGATTCCCTGAAACAGGAAATGGCAACCTGCTCCAGTACTTCTGCCTGGAAAATCCCATGGATAGAGGAGCCGGGCAAGCTGCAGTCTATGGGATCACAAAGAGTTGGACACGACTGAGCGTTCTGCTGCCCTGAGGCTTTTTGTTTGTTTTCTAGATTATTTTTTTATTGTGGACCATTTTAAAGTCTTTATTGAGTTTGCTGCCATATGGGTTCTGCTTTATGTTTTGATTTTTGGGCCACGAGGCATGTGGGATCAGGAAGTCCCACCAAATAGCTTAAAAGAAGTTTCAATTAGAAAGACATTTTGAGCAAAACAACCATTACATGGATCAAAAATGTTCAGAAACCAGAGTCTTAAATCTTCACTTTAAAGTATCTGTGGACTGAAGCTGACACGCGCAGTCCATTCACCCAGGCCTTCCTTGAACAATTTTGTTAGCTGTAAATCAGAAATGTAGGGACCACTTTGTGAACTTCAGCAGACTCACCTGTGCAAAGCCAGGCAAGCCGCCTTCAGCACACCAACCTCTCCAAGCGGAGGCCGCCTTAGACGTCACCGGACATAGCCCCAAATGGGTCTAGTGATCCGCTTGTTTTTGTTATTTTTAAAGTTCATTGAAACAGGACTCGAAAAAATAGCCTTTCATTTTCTTGGCCTCGTGGTCAATTCTCCATGATGTGTTTTTTGAAAAAGCAAGTTAGCATAAAATGACTGGCTGGCACAGAGGTCAATATTACGATTCTCCTACGTTTAAAATTACTACTGGAATCTAGTAAAGCAGCCCAGGTCCATAAATGGCACCTCTCTTAGCTACATAACACAACGTACAGGACTTTATTAACACGGTGACGAAACTGCTGTCCTTACCACATTCCTCCCGGAAAACGACCTGTGACGGAAAAAGCTTCCTGAATCTTCAGAACTAGTATTGCTGCAAAACCACAGCGTTCCGTGGACAGCCGCTCTCGGCAGACGGCTCACAGCGTGCGCAGAAGAGTTCTGGAAGGCCCGGCCTGCCCTGTCCCTTCCCCAGGGGCCGTGCAGAGTCACTGTCCTCTCGGGTGCTGTAAATCCCAAGGAAAGACAGCGCGTAAAGCCCCATCGCCCAGACACTGATGACACAGAAGCGCCTCGCATGCGAAAGAGGAGAGGACTCGGCCTTCCGTCTTTCCCCTTTCTCCTAAAACGATCTAAGTTCCAGAGACACAGAGAACGTAGCCCGAGAAGCTTGAGGTGAAGGGGAGCGGCCCTCATCTAAAAAGTTACCCAGCCTGCATAAACCACTTCATAGATCACGGTTGGTGTAGCTTTATCTGCTCTTCATTTAAACAGAAGAGCTCGTTCCTATGGACAGCACACTCATTTATCCTGATAACTGGAATGCAGCCAGATTTTTATCAGTATGAAAAACAAAAGAAATTTAATTTTTTAATATAAAATCTTGGGCATTCAGTGCTACTTAGCCCTTCTTCTGAGGGCAAAGCAGCGCTCGCTCACCCTGCTGGCAAACCCCGAGACGCAAAGGCTGAGCGTCACGAGCACACGTTGCTACACAGACTTTGTCCTGCAAAAATTACAGTCATGGAGCAAAAGCGTCAGGGGCAGAATATAGCTGCAACGTGCTTTCATTTATTGATGCGTTTGCCACTCAAGGTTCTTTCATTGTCACCATTATGTCAAACACACGAAGAACTGAGGGGGAAAAATTACACACAATTGGACCATGATTTCTCATTAAGTGCTGGACAGACGCCAAGGCCTCCCTGCTAAGAACAGACATGAAGAAGGTGATTATTCTTTAAGATCAGATCCGTTCATTCAGACCACAAAGGACCCCAACCGCAACCTGTCAACAGGCAGGTGACCACCAAGCAGCCCATCTCAGGCCACATGGAGGAAGGCGTGGCCGCTCCGGACCAGGGGAGGCGAGGGGGCTGCCCAGGCAGGCTGGCAGAGGACAGCTCTCAGGGCTGGGCACGAAGGCGCCAAAGTGGAAGACAGGGGCGCGGTCACTTTTAAGGCCAGTAATTCCTGGCAAACGTGTAAGAGGACGAAGGTAACGAGAATGCGAGTGTGTCCACAGAGGCAGTCCACGGAGCAGCACCCGCGTTCCCCTGGGGAGCGCACCGGCCTTCCAACTCAAGATGCAGACTGGGGAGCGTCCCAAGGGGCTCTGTGAGCCCCTGATTGCTGTCTGAGATTTCCCTAATTTTAGAAACTGGAGAGCATCCCGAGGGGCTCTGTGAGCCCCTGATTGCTGTCTGAGATTCCATTCTCACCCACAACACACAGACGTGTTCACCTCCATCAGTTTAAGAGGCCAGAAACCTTTAAGCCATAAGGAAGCATAGGGATATGGCTTCTCTGACTGTTTCAGTAACAAATAATAGAAAATATGGTTTTCACATGTAGTATATCTTCTCCTTCCAAAAATATCTAGAAACTTCTTCCCAAACACACTCCCTGTACTAACACTCCGGACGTCTGTAAATTCTTACAGGGCTCTAGTCTTGCCTGCTATCTCACTTCATCCTGCGCTTGCTAAGTCACTCAGTCGTGTCTGACTCTTTGCGACCCCATGGACTGTAGCCCACCAGGCTCTTCTGTCCACGGGATTCTCCAGGCAAGAATACTGGAGTGGGCTGCCGTTTCCTTCTCCAGGGGACCTTCCAAAGCCAGGGATCCAACATGCACCTCTTATATCTCCTGCATTGGGAAGCCCATACAACACACAGATCAGCCACAAGTATGCAGCTGTCTGCTTTTAACCTCTCTCCCTTTCAGAGAATACCGGCCTGACCTCTAGGCAGGAGGCAGACGCCTGGGATGCTGATCCCCAGGAGCCGCCTGCAGCACCGGGCCTGGGACCCTCCAGATACCCTCAGCCCCAGGCCCCCCATGCAGCCCCCATGCAAGTGCCCCTTGGTCCCCCACCAGGAAGAACTCGTGGCCTCTGGACGGTAAGAGATCTCTTAAATCACGGAGCCCTTTGCTCACCTTTCCCACCTCCCTCTCAGGAGATTCTACCAGATTTAGAGCTGAAAACATCCATGAACACCCACAACCCACTCAGCAGAGCTGGCTGCTGAGCGCTGTCCTCCGCACCCGATCACCCTGGAATTGTGCGACAGGCCCATCGACTTCCTGGAGAAACCTCCACCCCCATCCCCCACTCAAGATAGCAAAAAGGCAGACCTGCCCCTGGGACCTGCTGTCCTGGCAGAGGGTGGCCCAGTGGGAGGCTGAGATCAGGCCTGGTAGAAGCTGTTTCAACCTTGCACTTGAGAGAGAAGGGAAAGCACCCTGAAGCCATTGCGGAATAACTAACAGAAACACGGACTTAACCTGAGGCTCCGCGGTCAAAACCTGAGGCTGCCCAGTCAAAAAATCTTCCCCATACTAAGCCATAGGGTGGTTGGGTGGGTAGGAAAACGTGTTAATGTTATCACTAAGGCTGCACCACTTCTTGGAAGAATTAAAAATAACAGTCCTTGTCCTATTCATCGAGTCTTTGCAAGACAGAAACGTAACTCTAGAAGTAAAACCCACACCCAACCATCCTGCTCATCAACCCCAGTCACAATGCTTGCAGGGCTGCAAGAGGTCAAACATTGAGAGGGAACTCTCCTGCACTTGGGAAAAACGCAAGCCTTGGTTTTCTGACGACAGTGGAACTCTATTTGCATTATGAGGCGAAATCAAGATCGCACCAGTCTCGCCAAGAGAGCCTCTAAATGGACCAGAGGCCGTGGGTAAAGAGCGGTTGCGCACGTCTCAGCCCCTAGAGGATCTGCACCCTGACCGTTTATGGTCTTGATGCTGGCCTCCAGAGTGTCTGCACACTTTCCAGAAGCTCAAAATACTCATCAGACCCTTGCCCTGAGATGGCCTACCCCTCACGGACAAATATTTCCTTTCTTCTGTCAGAGTTAATTATAATTCTTGCCAGACAAACTCGAACAACGTTGTGTCCTTCTCCCTTTATAAGTCCCTGACTCTTTCTCTTCCCCAGAATGCTCTGTGGGTTTTACCTGAATCCGTGACTCCTGAGTTTCGATTCTTAAAATCCCAAATTGATACTGGCCATTGTTTCAGAACATGTCTGTGTGTTTATGTATTTATGTGTATGTACCATTTTTCCGTCTAAGAATGATACTGTCAAAATCAACTTTAAAAACTTCTTGAAGAGCTCTATTTTAATTGGCTTTGAGAAAAATAATCATTTATGTAAAGTAAATATTCCTAAAATTCTCAGAAATATAGGAACCGACTCAAGTGTTTTCCAAGTTCACGTGATGTGGGATAAGTCGTCTTGGACTATTGGACTGTTTTTTTCTTGGACTATTCTTAATAAGGGCTTCCCTCATAGCTCACTTGGTAAAGAATCTGCCTGCAATGCAGGAGACCCCAGCTCGATTCCTGGGTCGGGAAGATTCCCTAGAGAGGGACATGGCTACCCACTCCAGTATTCTTGCCTGGAGAATCCTGTGGACAGAGGAGCCTTGCAGGCTACAGTCCATGGGGTCGCAAGAGTCGGACACGACTTAGCGACTAAAGAGAGAGATTCTTAATAAGAGACTGTGAAAGACTTGCTTAACATTTTGAATGCGCCACCTAGGAAGCCAAGATTCCACGCACTTCAGGCTGTCTTTCTCATGTCGTTGATTATGAAAGAAAGCTGAGTCTTCCCAACACTGGAAGGGCTAAGCTCTTTTTTAAATCATGTTATTCCCTATGCTTATTTTTGAAGTCTTTTATTGTCACTTTGGTTAAATAAATATTTTTCATAGTGATCTGTGAAGCTATTTAGTCAAGTGTTCAAAACTTTTTGACATTTTGGACAACTTTCCAAAATCAAATTCCAAATGAAAACTTCGTGACCTTAAGACTCAGAAATTTCCCAGAGGGTCTCAGAAAATCTCAAAGGATTTGGTCTCTCACTTTGTAAAAAGAAATGCTGAATTCCTTAGGTCTATTCGATATGTTAAACTGTATTGGAAACATTCTCGAATAAAAAGTGATAATCTTCCTTAGGTTATATTTATGTGGATGAAAGGTTGTTTCAGAAATTATAAGAAGTTCCTAGAAACTTGTCAATATCCTTGCTTTCCATGGTATGTCCTTGATCATTCCAGTTACCTTTACAGGAACAACCAATTGCCTTGCTTGCCAATTGCAAACTCTCATCAGTCTTTAACTGTGGTCATTTTAAGCCTTTTATCATTTACAGACACCTATTTTTTTCACTCTGGTATTTTCCCAATTGCTCTTGTAATCAAATATAGGCCAAAGTTCTTCATCTTAAACAAAAAAAGCACCATCCTCGGGACATGGGGAAGGACAGTCCTCTGGGAGCAAAGACTCCTGGTCCCTTTGCTTAAATAACTTTAAGGTGACACCATTGTGCTGGTAAAATTCTTCAGAATGAGTGGAGAAGCTAATGGATTTGTGTAACTGCTAACTCAAGATCAAGCAGAGCAAGAATTCATTCAGTTCAGTTCAGTCACTCAGTCGTGTCCGATTCTTTGCGACCCCAGCACGCCAGGCCTCCCTGTCCATCACCAACTCCCGGAATTCACTCAGACTCACGTCCATCGAGTCCGTGATGCCATCCAGCCATCTCATCCTCGGTCGTCCCGTTCTCCTCCTGCCCCCAGTCCCTCCCAGCATCAGAGTCTTTTCCAATGAGTCAACTCTTCGCATGAGGTGGCCAAAGTATTGGAGTTTCAGCTTTAGCATCATTCCTTCCAAAGAACATCCAGGGCTGATCTCTTTTAGAATGGACTGGTTGGATCTCCTTGCAGTCCAAGGGACTCTCAAGAGTCTTATCCAACACCACAGATCAAAAGCATCAATTCTTCGGTGCTCAGCTCACAACATGGGATTAAATGAACTGATGAAGAATGGTTAGTTTTTTTATGGCTTTTTTGTTAAACCTTCAGATTCTTTAACATTTGCTTTTCCAGATTTAAGGAACCACTTTCCTCTTTTCTCTAAAGCTACCTGTTATTGTTCAATTGCTCAGTCGCATCTGATGCTTTTGTGACCCCATGGACTCTAGCCTGCCAGAAGCCTCTGTCCATGGGATTCTCCAAGCCAGAATACAGGAGTGGGTTGCCATTTCCTTTTCCAGGGGATCTTTTCAACCCAGGAATTGAACCCACACCTCCTGCATCAGCAGGTAGAATCTTTACCACTGAGCCACCAGGGAAGCCGCAAGCTACCTATAACTCAGAGCAAGTCGCTGAGTTACACCTTTCCAAACAGAACTGAACCACTTATCTTTCTCCCTGACTTCTCCAGGGCTGGAAAACTCTTCCTGAGTATCCTTACCTTCATGGAAATCTGGTTATTCCCATGAGTCCAATAAGAATCTGTTCTCCTTAAAGCAGGACACAGTAGGAACTTTGGTTATTTAACAAAGCTTTGACTGGATGTGGTATTGGAGAATGTAGATAGTTGTACTGACATTAAGTTTTGATTGTAACCTAAGTGCTTGACATTGAGCTTTTGATTGCCAAGGCATCAGCTTCAAAGACATCCGTCTCAAATAAATGTATTACCAGCTATATGACTTAGTTACTAGCCAAACAACTGGGGAAGGGCCCAGGCTGCCCCACCCACCAAGTTCCCGTTAGGAAGTCCTGGGTAAACTGGATAGCTGGCCGTGTGCGTGGCCTGCTCCTGCCTCCGTGCTCAAAGTCCCATGCCTACGTTTCAAGCCACCTATAAAGGGCGTGCGCGTGAAACCCCAGCCACTCCACCCTTGGACCGCGACGAAGGCAGAGCCCCAGTTCACCCATGCTCTCTTTCCACCCACGACCTCACAGCGTGCTCCCGGCAGGCCACGTGTGGCCGTGCGCCCTCCAGGGCTGGCGAGGAGTCCTTTTTGGTTGGGTTTGTTTCCATAGACAGGTGCAGGGCTGAGGGCCTGGGCCCCTCTGTAGAGATCAGTCTATTCTGGACTGTGAGTCTTCCTGGGAAAGTTTCAGACAGGAGAACAATGGGGTGCAGGAAAAGCTGTTCCAAAACTTGGACTACTCCTTACGCTGAACAACTCAGACCTGGCCTCCAACCTCCTTCCCTGGAACCCACCCCACACCCGGAAGAAAGGAGCAGCCTCGTCTCTGCAGACAAATGTGTGCCGAGAAGAATCCCAGGACGACACGGACCTGCTCAGGGGACTTTGCTCAGTGTCATTGGAAGGGGGCGTGGGGGACAACGCACGCAAGTGTGTGTATACGGCTGAGTCCCCTTTCTGTCCACCTGAAACTATCAAATCGTTGTCAATCAGCTATAATTAACATTATTAATCGTTATTATAATTAACATTGTTAACTGGCTATAATACAAAATAAAAATTTTTTTAATTAAAATGGATAACCAACAAGGACCTACTGTACAGCTCAGGGAACTCTGCTCGGTATTACGTGGCAGCCTGGATGGGAGGGGAGTTTGAGGGAGAATGGGTACATCATATGTATGGCTGAGTCTCTTTGCTGTTGACCTAAAACTGTCACAATACTGCTAATTGGCTATACTCCAATAGAAAATAAAAAGGTAGAAAGAGATCCCAGCCACCAGGTGCTGTTCGCGACACTTACCTCCTACTGCCTGATCAGCCGCATCCCTCCAGGACTGTCCATTCCTCATCAGAGCTAGTCTGAAAACCCTCACGTCCTTCCAACCATTTCCTCAGACCTTCGTTTCCTTATGAAGGTTCCCATTTCACGTAAAACATGTTAAATCAACGTGTAAGCTTTCCTCCTGTTGGTCTGTCTTTGTCAGTGAACTTCAGACCCACTCGGGAACCCTAAATGGGTAGACAAAAGCTGTCTCCTCCCCTAGAAGAGCCAGTGTGCGCTCAGGCGCTCAGGCGTGCCCGACTCTGCGACGCCATGGTCTGTAGCCCACCAGGCTCCTCTGTCCATGGGATTCTCCAGGCCAGAATACTGGAGTCGGTTGCCATTTCTTACTCCAGGGGATCTTCCCAACTCAGGTGTCGAACCCGGGTCTCTTGCATCTCTTCCACTGGCAGGCAGATTTTTTTCCACTGAGCCACCGCTGAAAACCGTACCTTGTAGTCTGAAGTCACTGCACACGTGTGTCTCCCGGGCATCTGTGAAAAGGCAGGTTCTGACTCAGCAGATCTGAGCTGCTCCCGAGCTCTGCATCTCCGGCAGCTTTCAGGTGAGCTGGGGAAACAGCCAGCGGGTCTGCAGGACTGAAGAAGGAGTCAGAACAGGACACAGTCCTGCATAAAGACCCCAGCCCGCCTCCCACCTCCTTGCCAGCTACAGACCCCAAGCATGACTCTCTCCGCACCCCAGCACATGGGCAGGACCCAGCTCCTCTCCTGCCATGATGTCACACACCCTGGGCATTCCGCTGTGTCCTGGAGACCGAGGCGGGAGAAGCTGAGGGGCCTTCAGGAGAGGGTCCTCCTCCTGCTCAGGGCGCATGGCGGCCACCACGGGACTGACCCTCCTGGTCCTGCTGCTCTACTGCGGGCAGGGAGCCGAGCTCCCGCCGATCAACATGAGCTCAGGTACAGCCTCGGGGCGGTTGTGGCCGGGAGGAAACGGGGCCCCCAGGTGAGTCTGGGGCACGGGGTTCTCCCAGGCCCTTCCCCTGCGTGCCGCCCCAGATTTACCACTTATTCCTGGAGGATGGAGCAAGCTGCACAGCCATCCTACATTCAAAGAGTTTTTCGGATGGGAGAGTAGCATGCATTATATACTTCAACTTTTCTGATGGACATTTCTGGCTTACCCAAAAGTAGAGGAGTCGTGGAGAGGCACTCCATTACCTGGTTTCAGTCGTACACATTTTGCCATCTTGTCTTGCACACACACACATACACACACACACACGCTTTCATGGTTATTGGAGTATTTTAGCATCGCCCAAAACGTCTTATGATTCCCTGCAAATGTGTCTTGCTAAGATAAGGGCATTTTTCTTTTATGCACCTTCAGCGTCACTGAAGCACTAACCAATGAAGAAAACTCCCAAGCAGGGCCAATCCTGGCCCACGCCCAAACCCCCACCCCCAGGTCTCAGAACATCCTTTACAGGCGGCAGGTTCGAATCCCACCCAGGCAGGCCCCGCTGGGCTCCGGCCGCTGCATCCCGACTCCTGGGTCGAGGAAGACGACAGTGGACGCCGCCCTCCTGGGATGTGACTCGCTGCCCGAGGAGTGTGGGGGGCGGGGTCCCCCGTGACCCCACTTTTCTGCCGGGAGACCTGAGCCTAGGCCCCCTCCCACCCTCCTCAGAGGGACGAGCCCCAGGAACGAGGCCCTGCCAGGCCCCCTGCCCAGTGCCCAGGGGACGAGCGGCCCTGGAGGTCCCCACAGGGCTCGGGCGGCTCCCCCAAGAAGGACGCGGCCTCGGCCCGGCCCCGAGTGACCAGGGAGGCCCAGCCCGCTCCGGGTCTGGGGGGAGGGCAGGGGGTCCCCTGCCTGACCTCGCCGTGAAGAAGCTGGTGTCTCCAGTGGTCTTTCCTCAGGACGCTGAGTCTTGAGGCGCCTGCAAGGAGGCCTCCTCTGGGTGCTGGGGCGCGGGGCCTGTGACGGGCGGGGTGGGGGGTCACCCCACGCTGGCTCCCCGCTGCAAGGAGGCCTCCTCTGGGTGCCGGGGCGCAGGGTCTATGATGGGCAGAGTCGGCGGTCACCCCGCGCTGGCTCCCCGATGCAAGGCCTCCTCTGGGTGCCGGGGCGCGGGGTCTATGACGGGCGGGGTGGGGGGTCACCCCGCGCTGGCTCCCCACTGCCGCGCCTTTTGCCGCTCCCCGCCCCTGGCACCCACGGGAACCGCTCCGGCCGGGAAAGACCCAAGTCTCCCGACGCAGCCCTGAGCTCGTCTGGCTCCTTGTCCCGAAAGAGCGTCCGCGGTTACCCCCGAGGGAGCTCAGGGCTGGTCCCGGGCCGTGGTCTCTGCTCCAGCCTCCAGCCTCAGCGGACACCGGGCTGGCCTGACCCCGAGGCCAGGAAGGGTGAGGCCCTGGGCCCCGGGGGGGCAGAGGTCACCATCCTGCTTTCCCCGGGTGGAGCAGAGCACACCCACAGCACTCCATGGCGAGCCCATGCCGGGGGCCAGGACGCGCCCTGTGCAAGCACGGAGCAAGCCTCGTCGTCCCCGTGCGGGCACAGGGCCGGCGGACCCTGGACGGCGGAGGAGACGCAGGCAGACAGGCAGCCACACTGGACAGCGCGCTGCACGGGCCGGGCGGGCGTCACAAACATCAATATTTCTCTGCACACGCGCGCGGGCAGGCTTGCACCATGGCTCCATTATAATTAAGGACAGACGCGAAATGAGAAGAATATTTTTAACAAAGCGCTCACAGGAGCAGCTGTGCCCATCCGTAATGACTCGCTAACGTCGCCTCCGAAGAGGACTGCGCTTCTGTGTGCAGCGCTGATGGAGGTCAGCATGCTGGGAAGCGATTGTCATCACAGCGCAGACCTTTCTGTGCAGTCTCCCTGCATTGTTCTGAGCCCGTGTGTGCGCATACGAGCGATTGCTATGCAGATTGTCCATCATTAAAACCGTTTCAAAATCAGCGCCGTCATTGGTTTAGCGCTGGAACTTGAACGCCTGCAGACACCACCTGAACGCTCTGTGTGCAGCAACAGGAAGGCGGCCTTGCCCGGGGTCCTGGGGGCGACCGTCTCTCTCTGGTCTCCTTGGGGTCCCCTGGGTCCTGAGGGTGGCCGTCTGCTCTCTTGTCCCCCCAGGGGTCCTGGGGGCGGCCGTCTGCTCCCTGGGGGTCCTGGGGAGGCAACTGTCTGTTCTCTGGTCTCCCGGGGGTCCTGGGGGTCCTGCGGGCGGCCGTCTGCTCTCTGATCCCCCTGGGGCTGAAGGATGGGGCTGATCTTGACCTTGAGTGGAGGACGTGGACCCCGACACCAGCTCTGAGAAGAGTGGGAGGCGCCCTGGGGGTGCAGTGGGGACCGGTGCTCAGGATCTCTGCACCCTGCCCGGCCCTGCACGGCTAATTCAGGTCAGCAAGGCCAGGAAGGTGGAGCCAGGGGTCCAGGGCCCCACGGAGGACTGGCTTCCAGAGGCCCGCCCCTAGGGACAGAGCCCCACCACCGGGATCGCTGTTTACAGACGAGGAGCCGCAGGGGCCGGGCTCTCAGGTCCCCAAGCAGAGGGGCAGAGGGCAGGCGGCCGTGCCCGTCTCCCTTCCTCCACACCACATCCTCAGCCCCAGACAGACTCGCGGCTGGAACCCGTCATCGGGGAGGAGAGTGTGGTTTTCACAGAAGGACACGTGTGCCCCTTCTTACCCTCCCCGAGGGTGGCGCCAGTGAGCCTGCCCAGGAGCGGGGTTGGTTCCCAGAGTAGGGCTGCCTGTCATCACCCTCCAACCTCCTTCCAGACGAGCCGAGTCCCCAGATCCTGGGCAGGGCTCCCTCCCCTCAAGCAGACTGGTGGCCCCACAAAACCAAACCTATTTGGAGAGAAGTTGGTGCCAATTCGAGGAACATTGTTAACCTACCAGGGTTTTTATTTCCCCCCTAGCTTTAAGCACTGAAATGCCAGCAGATTTACGTAATCTGGATGACGATATGGCTACAATATTCGGTAAGGAACGTCCTCCCCTCAAACACGGCCGTGTCTGGGCGGGGCGGGGGGCTGGGGGCCGTCGCCCAGATACCCTGGTGCAAGCCGCACAGGCGGGAAGGTGGCCAGGTCTGAGGCCCCGCCAGACGGGAGCAGTGACGGGGACGCTGCTGAGCGGGGCTGCTGCTTAGACCCGGGGCCGGGGTCAGGCGCCCGGTTGGGGAGGACCCTGCTCCGCCAGGTCAGGGAGCGGCTGTGACTCACGCTGTCCTGGAGGATCTGCCGGTGCCGCTGGGGGGGGTCTGGTCTCCGGGGCCGTTGCGGGGGCAGCGGTCAGCGGCCTGCAGGTGTGATGTCCAGAGGCCGCCGGCTGCCCCGAGGGCACTCAGACGGGGGTCAGCGTGCTCTCTGTGCGATGCAGGTCTGGCGTTGTCCGTTTGCACGTTCAACATCTCATTTCTCTAAAAGGAAAGTTTAAGTTAGAAAATACACAAGGTTTAAAAGCACAGGCGTTTCTCACCTTGCACGTCTGTCTGGCTCATTGCTGCCTGGGATTTTTTCCAGAGACAGTTACGTGTGTGACGCCCACAGATGTGAGCTGGAACCGGGGGCCCAGCCGGCCTCCTTGCTGGGACCGAGGGGCTCCTGGGATGTGGGACTTTCCTGCTAAAACAGGAAAAGCAGGGCAAACCGGGGCGGGTTGGTCACCCCGCTGGGCGGGAGTCAGCACAAACCAAGTGCGTGGACAGGCTGGTTGGCTTGGCCGTGGGGTTCGAAGCTGGGCCCCACCCCGGTCCCTGACTGTGTTAACCGTGTCCTACACGCACGGCTTCGTTTGAACCTCAAACAAATCCTGATGAGGTAAGCGCAGACCTCGTTGTATAGACGAGGAAGCCCGAGGCCCAGGAGACACGTGTGTCAGAGGACGTCCGGTGAGCGCAGAGCCAGGTGTGGTCCAGGGCTGCCCGACACCAAGGCCAGGGCCCACGTTAGACGCTCCCTGGGTGGGCGCGGGGATGCACAGGCAGAAAGCAGGCCGCCTTGGGTAGAAATCAGGAAAGACGCTCGCGCCTGCCTGCCTGCCTGCCTGCCTGCCTGCCTGCGGGGCGCAGATCACAGAGGCAGGGTGTCTCCAAGGGGACAGAGCGGCCCCGGGGGCAGAGGGAGAATCAGGACCACACAGGGCAAGCTTCCAGCATCTTATCTCCAGCGGGCGTGTCCAGGCACCCGGACGAGCTCAGGTTTCCAGAAGTTACTTAGGTAGGCAGTGGTCTCCCCGCCCCTGGACAAGGTGTTTAGAAACCAAGTCCCCCTCCCCCGTCCTTGGGTCCCTGTGTCCAGCCCTGCTCTCACCGCCTGCCTCAGGGCCGCGCAGAGCAGAGGGGTGTGACATGCGTCCTTGTGTGCTTTTCCCAAGATGAAATTCTAGTCCAGGAGATGTTGGAGCCAAATAGATCTTCATTTTTCGAAGCACAAAAACCACTACCAGCATTACCAACAGTAACAACCTCAACAAGCTCAACAGCGACTCCGACAACGAGAAAAAGCAAGTACACGCTTTCCGAGCCTTAGTCGCCTGTGTTCCTGGAGGTCCGTGGTGTGTGCGCACAATCCCACTGGCAGCGTCTTTGAGATCAGCTACTCCTGGGCAAAAGCAGACGGAGATGTGAAGGGCACAGTATCCCGTGTTTTCTGTCATCTTCCCGGGGCGGGAAGGTCAAACCCAGCCGGGCAGAGACAAGCTCCTGTCTCTGGGTGGTCGGCGGGGGCACGTGCAGGAGAGGCCTGGTGCTTGGGGTGCATGTGGGGTTTAGCCGCTGTAGGACCCCAGGATGCATGCAGGTCGGAGCTTCCGACCACCCCGCGAGTGTGATGCTCCCCTAAGCCTCCTGAGAGCAGGGGCGGGGACTTGACCCCAGCCGACAGGAGACAAAACTAGGGTCTGAATGGCCTGGCCCCGGGCCACAGAGCTGGTGGCGAACAAAACAGCCGCTTTTCCCAGCACAGCTTTGTTGCTGTTCAATCGCTCAGTCGTGTCCGACTCTGCGACGCCACGGACTGCAGCACGCCAGGCTTCCCTGTCCTTCACCATCTCCCAGAGTGTGCAGCTTAGCGTAGTCCAAACACACAGAAAAGGGAAATAGCACCCTGAGGTCCAAACAGAACATGTGGTTAACCCTCGATGATGGTGAGAGCCGAGTGTCTGAAATCTACAACAGAGCTTGGAATGTGTTCAGCAGCAGGGAAGGTCAGAGTTTTCTTGAAATTCTGCATCCAGACGTCAATGCCAGTTCTTGGGATTAGCTCTCAGAATGTCCGCCCAACAGCTGGGTTCACAGAGGTCAGAGAATGCCCGCCTGTGCGTGTTGACTCACTAGAGCCCGTTGTCAGGAGCTGAAAAGTGTGTTAGCATCCCCGCCTCAGGTTCCAAAGCGCAGTGTGGGTCAGAGCATCCCTGCATTCATGCTTTCCCTTTTTCTTCCCATGCTCTTCATCAAAGAAGCCCGTATTAAAATGAATTATCAGGCCAGCACTAATAAGAAGATGCAACATGAAAATCAGCTCTCTGCCAAGAAGGATGACAAACTCTTCTTTAACGGTAAACACACCTCGGTGGGCCCCACCTGAGCTCAGCCATGGTGGGAGGACTGGAGGCTACAGACAGAGATGCCTCCTTCCCAGGACAAACAGCCTGGTCAGACAGTGAGGCCACTGCCCCGGGTTGGGTCAGGCAGGTCCCCGTCTCATGGGGACCGGGGTGCCCCCACCTCCTGCCTGTGGGTCTGAGGAGCACACAGTCCTGCTGTCCTGCAGGCAGGTGGCTGCCCCAGCAGGGGAGGGCGTCCTGGCGCTGCCCCATCCCCTGCCCCTGCAATTCCACTGCGGTCACTGCTCCTTCCCCGGGGCGGGTGGGGTGGGGAGAGCCCAGTGTACCTGAGGGGAGCCCCCAGGGAGTGCGATGGAGAGCAGTGAGCCGGAGCTCCGAGGCTGCAGAGCCAGCAGCCTTTGGGGTCACAGATCAGCCCTTTAGCCCGGAGGCCAAGCACAAGAAACGAGGCATTGCACAGCTCCTAGGGTTCCCTGTGCACTCGGATCTGAGCCCTGGGAGCGAGACCAGGCCCCGGGGGACGGGAGCCGACTCAATTACTCACTCCTGGGCCCCACTGAGCTTCGCTGCAGCAGGGCCAGGAGCTCAGGCTTGTCTGTCCCCGGTCTCCCATCTCTCCTGGGAGCCAGCCTCTGGGTTTGGAAGCTGGAGCAGTAACGGGAATCCGGTCCCTTCTAAGACCTCTGGGCGCGGCCCACTCCTTGACTCTGCAAACCGCCCGGTGGTTATGAGATAAATAAAGCTGGACATCTTCTTGCGGGCCCACGGTAGGAGAGGTTATGGGCAGAGTCTGTGCTGAAAGGTCTGAGCACGAGCTGGACTGGCCTGGGGGCACAGGCTCCCTGCGTCCCGCCCATCGCAGTCACTGAAGAGGGGAGAATGGGCTGACTGTCCCGAGACAGGAGTCCCTGGAGGGGCTGCCGAGGGGGTCAGGGGTGAGGCGGAAAGGAGGGTAGGGCGTGCCCGCTGTCCGAGGAGACACCGGCTCACCAGGGTCCTCAGAGGAACCGTGAGATCCCCCAGCCGGCCACGTGGCAAACGGACGCAGAGGGGGCCACACGCCTCGCCGTGCTTGTCCTGGGCCGCCCCTCCGTCCTGAGAGTGGCCTGAGGGCCCGGCGGGGCGTCCCGCGGGCAGCTCCCTGAGCGGCTGGCACGGCGGTAGATTCCTGTGGGCCCCGGGGCTTCAGAACCTGTGGATCCGTTCACAGAAGTGTGTTGTTGGGGCAGGGCAGGTGGGTGAGGGCCAGCCTAGGAGGGGACCCAGGGAGGAACAGACGCTCACCTGCCGTCTGGGGGCCGGGAGGGGCAGGGAGCGTGGTGCAGTGGGCCGGGAAAGGTCCCCGGGCGAAGAAGCCGCTCCCCTCTGTCCTGAGATGACCACCCCGCCCCGTGAAACCAGAGCCCGGGATGCCAGGGCGTGGCCATGAGCCCCAGGCTCAGGGCGCAGAGACCCTGCCTCCGGGGCAGCTGCGCTTGTGGTATGTCCCAGGAGCAGGGGCTGGCGGTGGCCCGCGGGCGTGTCTAGGCCCCCAGTTTCTTGACCAATGGCCAGTGTCCGTGAGAGTCAAGGCCGAGGGTGACTTGGAGCAAAGGCGGTGACCCGCACAGGAGGCAGGCGAGTGCAGAACGTGGAAGGAGCCCAGACCCCAGCTCCCCTGCTCTCATCAGCCGGATTCCAGCGGCGCAGCTGCCACCAGCAGAGCCGCCTGACACGGAGAGGGTGCTTCTGACGCTGGCCTTGTCCATCCCCTCATGTTAGAGGGCTGGGGGCCTGGACCGTGGCTGTTCTGGGAATCCATGGGGACCTGGCGTCGGGGCAGGACGTTAGACGGTGCAGAGAGGGCATAGATGGTTTGCAAGAGGAGACCAGAGCCTTAGCGTGGTCACCTGGAGGGCGAAGAGACAGCTCCGAGAAGGGCAGGGCGGCCTCGGGCGGCGGCACCTGGGTGCAGATGGGGTCTCCCGGGCTCAGGAGGAGCCTCCTGGCTGGAGCAGGAACAGAAAGAAGTTGTGAGCGGAGCAGAGGACTGTCACCCTCAGCAGCGACCGCGACGGTGCCTCTGAACAGAGACACGTCCTCGCTGCATGCTCTTGGCCACAGGCAGGCTGTCTCCAGCTATTTACAAACGGAAGTGGGTTGCCGCCGTAACCCTGAGTGTGAGTGCACATGTGGTGGTGTGTCTGGGAAACAATACCTCAGGCAAAACGAGGACGATGCAAGCATTTGATCCAGTCTCCTTCGTGAGATCTTTGTGGACTTAGGCAAAACAAACTTCCAGCAGCAATACAGGTAGCTTCTCGTCCCCCTTTCCATGGCGCTGCCCGCTGTGGACATCTCACGCAACCCAAACACAGCCGCGAAGACCAGGGCAGCGCTGTTAACGCAGCGCAGTCAGGCGACCCACAGACCCAGGTCCAAGCTGACCGCTTATCTTACCAATTTTTTTTTCCTGGCTCCAGGATCCATCCAGGATTCCACCTTGTATTTATCTCTCATGTCACTTTTACTCTCTTCCAACTTGGGAAGTCTCCTGATCTGTCCTTCACAGCCTTGAAGACAGCGCAGGCTAGTTCCTTCATAGAATCTCTTTCCATTTGAGTTTGTCTCACATTTTCCCAAGACTAAATTCAGGTTATGCATTTGGGGCAAAAAATGTGAAAGACGTGATGCAAACATATATCTCTTTGTCAGGGAAGCTTACTTCATTGCTGGTTTAAGGTGGTGGATATCTGATTTCTTCATAATCAGGTTTTTGCGTGTGCAGATAGTATCTTGTGGGGAGATACTTTCAGATTCTGAAAATATCTTTCTTTCTTTCTCATCTTATTTTCACCTATCAATTTAGCACCCTTTGCTTGGCAACCCACTCCAGTGTTCTTGCCTGGAAAATCTCAGAGACGGGGGAGCCTGGCAGGCTGCCGTCTATGGGGTCGCACAGAGTCGGACACGACTGAAGCGACTTAGCAGCAGCAGCAGCTTCTTTCCTGCAAAAATAACCACTGTTTTCATTGTTGTCTACTCTCAACTCTTTGAGACCCCATGGACTGCAGCACACCAGGCTTCCCTGTCCTTCACCATCTCCCAGAGACATCCATCCTCTGTCGTCCCCTTCTCCTCCTGCCCTCAATCTTTCCCAGCATCAGAGTCTTTTCCAATGAGTTGGCACTTCGCATCAGGTGGCCAAAGTACCGGCGTTTCAGCTTCAGCATCAGTTCTTTCCATGAATAGTCAGGACTGATCTCCTTTAGGATGGACTGGTTGGATCTCCTTGCAGTCCAAGGGACTCTCAAGAGTCCAACACCACAGTTCAAAAGCATCAGTTCTTCAGTGCTCAGCCTTCTTTATGGTCCAACTCTCACATCCACACACGACTACTGGAAAAACCATAGCTTTAACAGTTTGGACCTATGTTGGCAAAGTGGTGTCTCTAATTTTTACCACACTAGCTAGCTGTGTCAGAGCTCTTCTCCCAAGGAGTAAGCGTCTTTTAATTCCATGGCTGCAGTCACCACCTGCAGTGATTTTGGAGCCCACGGAAATAAAGTCTGTCACTATTCCCATTGTCTCCCCATCTATTTGCCAAAAGGTCAATTCCTGTTTCTGTCATTCTTTCTACACGGACTGGTCAGAATTCCACTGTAACGAAGAACGCTTTTTTCTCCTCCCTTTATTCATTGTTCATTCCATTATGTGTTTACATCTCAGTGAACTTACTAACAGCTGATACTGGTAGTGGGCAATAAACCATGACTATTTAGTTCCTCAGGCTCTCAGACTTGGTTCCTAGGAGCTCGGCGAGCCGTCCTCCTTTTGGAGCACCTTCTAGCTTTCTGGCAACACAAGAAGCCTCAGGCCGCTCCCTCAGTTTCTCCAGCCCCGCCCCAGGGCCTCCCATGTCTCCAAGGAGCCCTGCTTCCTGGTCCTGGAGGATAGTGGTTGGACATCGAGATCTGGGGCTGCACGTGTCCCCTGCTCCTGAGCCGCCGTTGTGTCTCGGGCCTCCCCGCAGACGGGGCCGGGAGATTTGGGTGTGCAGATCCGTCTCTCCTACACGTCCCTGTTCAGGTGTCAGACTCCAGGAGTTCAGACTGAGCCTACCTGACCTTCGGGCTCACCTCCTCTTTTTTTTTTTTTTTTTCCTTTATAATTTTTTTTATTTTTTAACACCAAAAACATTTTGTATTTGAGTATAGCTGATGAACAAGGTTGTGGTAGTTTGAGGTGGACAGCGAAGGGACTCAGCCATGCATAGACGTGTATCTATTCTCCCCCAAACTCCCATCCAGGCGGCCACGTAACACGGAGCAGAGTTCCCTGTGCTCTGCACTAGGTGTTTGCGGGTTATCCGTTTTAAACAGGGCAGTGTGTACATGACCTTCCGAAGTCCCTAACTATCCCTTCCCCCCAGTCCTCCTCTCCTCTTCACCGAGAGAAACCCGACTCCCACACGCCTCTAGGGAGGACCCCTTGACCCAGTTCTGGAATCCCAAGAAACAGGTGAGACTTCCTGGTGGATACCCACCCCTGCAGAAAACAGAGCTGCTGTCAGAGCAGAGTCATGCCCAGCCTTTCGTTCTCGGCCTTGCCGTGTACGGTGGCGTCCTGCTCGCCAAAGTTCCTCGTTAGTTCTTTTCTTCCCACACCCCTCCATGCACGCCTGCTCTGTGTGCCAAGTCACTTCAGTTACGTCTGACTCTTTGCAACCCCATGGACTATAGCCCGCCGGGCTCCTCTGTCCATGGGATTCTCCAGGCAAGAATACTGGAGTGGGTTGCCACACCCTTCTCCAGGGGATCTTCCCGACCCAGGAATCGAACCCACGTCTCATATCTCCTGCATTAGCAGGCACGTTCTTTACCACCTGGGAAGCCTGCTCTTCCATGGGGCTCTCTTACTCATCTGTAATTCCATTTGGGGCTTATATTCCATTTTGGGTCCCTCTCCATCATGGCTGATTTTACAGATTTATTTTGGAGTGTGTGAAATATGTTGTTGTTTAGTCGCTAAGTTGTGTCTGACTCTTTCGTGACCCTATGGACTGTAGCCCACCAGGCTCTGTCCATGGGATTTCCCAGGCAAGAATCCTGAAGGGGTTGCCATTTCCTTCTCCAGGAGATCTTCCTGACCCCGGGATGGAACCCGCATCTCCTGCACTGGCATGCAGGTTCTTTACCACTGAGCCTCCTGGGAAGCCCTTGTGTGAAACAAGACCCTGGGTCTAATAGAAAACATCAGACACCGGGAGTCGAACCCGCAATCCTCAAACACATTCCCACCTGCTTCTTCCCACCTGCTCCCTCTTGCCTCCCGCCGCAACCAGCCTCACCACTTTCTGGCTTGTCCTTTCTGCATTTTCTTTGACACAAAGGAACAAGTCCACGCAAATGCTCCTTTTCTGGGTACAAGATTATTCTGTTTATTGTTTTACATCTTTTTTTTTCCCAATTGAAATACAGCTGACATACATATCATGTTAGTTTCGAGTGTGCTGCATAGCGGCTTGACATTTGCATATGTTATGAAATGATCATCAAGATAAGTCTATTAACCATCTGTCCCTAAACAGTTATTACAGTATTATTATGCATATTCCTTATGTTGTTTATTATAGCCCCGAGGCTTAATTACGTTATAACCGGAGGTTTGCACTTCTCAGTCCCCTTTACCTATTTTGCCAACTCCCTCCCCTCTGGCAATCCCTCCCTCGCTCTCTGTATCCATGAGCCTGTCTTCATTTTGTTGTGTTTGCTTTGTTTTTTTAGGTTCGGCATGTAAATGAGATCATCCAATATTTATCTTTTCTCCGTCTGACTTCTTTCACTTAGCATGATACCATTATAGTGCCTGTCCTCTTATCCAGTGTGTATTAAGCTGCTTTCTTGGGCTATGATCATGTAAGCTGTTCCATCACCTCTTCTTTCTTACATGAAAGCTGCACACGGGAGATATTTCACACTTTCCCTCCTTTTCACCCAGCGGCACACACTGCAAAGCGCTCTACGTCTGTTTGTAGGAAGCGTCCTCATTGGTTATCTTTTTTATCGCTGCATAGCTATCCACTGTGTGGACACAGTGTAGGTGATTCAACCACCCTTCTATGCATGGGCATTCAGCTTCTTTAACATTTTGCAAACAACCCTGAGACGGATAACTGATGCACACGTATTTCATATTGTCAGAAGGAGTCCTTCAGGGTAGACAGCAATTGCGGAATTAAACCACAGCTGTGCGTCAAATCTTGATCACTGTGCTTACTTTTTCCTACAGATGAGGACAAAGAAATACTTTATCAGATTAAAAGCCTAGCAGCTCTGGAAAGAATCATTGAAAGTCTCCGGAAAGCTTTAGGTAAAGGGAACCAGGGGGCCACCATGGCGATAGATGAGTGTGGAGGATCGGTCCTTGAGCTGGGGCTGTCCCCCTGGTGAGACGGGAGGTACCTCGTCCACTCCAGGGACCCACGTGAGCCGTGAGCACCTCTGGACAAGCACGTGACTCTATCCTGGGGGGACCCTGTGAGCCCTACTCACACGAGTCCACTGTCCAGGAGTCACGGGGCCACCAGCAGGCTCCCTGCACTTCTTGGCTGAACTGAGCAAGGCCGAGCCGCTTTTCCAGGAGTGATGGGGAGGAGGGCTTCACACACCCCCGTGTACCCCCGTGACCAGGCCCAGGGAGGTCCCACCCCCACCCCCCGCCCCCGGGCAGACACGCCCCTCTCTGCAGGCACCTCCCCCTGGGGTCCGGCCTCCCGCCCCTCCTGGGCCGCAGTGCCCTCACTGCTGAAGTCGCCCACGCCGTCCCCCTCCGCTTCGGCCTCTGGCCCCACGCTTGTCCCTGGAACTCTCCAGAACACCTCCGATCCTCTCCCAGGCCGGCCTGGCGGCCTCCTTTCCTCTCTGAGTCAGACCTGGCCGCCACGCTGAAGGTTCCAGGCAACTCCTGCAGCTTCACACGCGCCATGCACCCGCCCGCATTCAACCGCATCTCACGTGGACCGCGCATGAGCCCCGCGCCAGGCGCTGGGCTCAGTTCCCGGGATTTATCTGCCCCCTCCCCCTCCCCCTGCCCAACACACACACGCACAGAGAACGGCTTCGAGAAGGCTCAGCGATAAGAATCAGCCTGCAAAGCAGGAGACGCGGTAGACGTGGGTTCGATCCCTGAGTCGGAAAGATCCCCTGGAGGAGGGCGTGGCCACCCACTTCTTGCCTGGGAAATGTCATGAACAGAGGAGCCGGGTGGGCTACAGTCCACAGGGCCACAAAGAGGCAGGCATGCCCGAAGCCGCCGCGCGCACAGCCCCACCGGGAGCTGCTGGGTGCTGGCACGTCCTGTGGCTGCCCTTCCAGGCCCCGCTGCCCTCGACGGCGAGACTGCTGTCCCCTCTCAGCGCCCAGGAGGCGGGGTCTAGGCTCAGCCCTGGGACCTCCCAGGGGTTCAGGGTGAGGCAGGGCCTTCCGCCTTGGACGTTGGGGGCCAGAGCCGGTCCCGAGGCTCCTCCTGGACCTTGGCTGAGGCCTCTGGTTCCCCTAAAGTTGCCGGTTCTCCATCCCCTCCTCGCTCTCTGACAACCTCCCCTAAATCCACGTTCCTTGCTTTCCCTCCGAGCAAACATGCCCCATAGTCCGGGGCTCTGACCCGCATCTGTGACACCCTCTGAGGCCGACAGGGCTGATGCCCAGCCTGGCACCGGAAACTCGGAAGGCCAGGGCCGCCTCTGTCCCCTCTAACCCCTGGGGAAACAGCAGAACACTGCCTCCCTCCGAGGGTGAGGGCCAGGGCCAGCTGGAAGACCTCGGGGCTCGGCTGCAGCGGAGAATGCAGCGTTTGAAACTCCCTGACCGGGGCAATATTGCATAGGAACCTGGAATGTCAGGTCCATGAATCAAGGCAAATTGGAAGCGGTCAAACAGCAGATGGCAAGAGTGAACGTCGACATTCTAGGAATCAGCGAACTAAGATGGACTGGAATGGGTGAATTTAACTCAGATGACCATTACATCTACTACTGCGGGCAGGAATCCCTCAGAAGAAATGGAGTAGCCATCATGGTCAACAAAAGAATATGAAATGCAGTACTTGGATGCAATCTCAAAAAGACAGAATGATCTCTGTTCGTTTCCAAGGCAAACGGTTCAATACCATGGACTCCAAGTCTATGCTCCGACCACTAACGCTGAAGAAGCTGAAGTTGAACAGTTCTATGAAGACCTACAAGACCTTCTAGAACTGACACCCAAAAAAGATGTCCTTTTCATTATAGGGGACTAGAATGCAAAAGTAGGAAGTCAAGAAACACCTGGGGTAACAGGCAAATTTGGCCTTGGAATGCGGAATGAAGCAGGACAAAGGCTAATAGAGTTCTGCCAAGAGAACGCACTGGTCATAGCAAACACCCTCTTCCAACAACACAAGAGAAGACTCTACACATGGACATCACCAGATGGTCGCCACCAAGATCAGATGGATTTTATTCTTTGCAGCCAAAGATGGAGAAGCTCTATACAGTCAGCAAAAACAAGACTGGGAGCTGACTGTGGCTCAGACCATAAACTCCTTATTGCCAAATTCAGACTCAAATTGAAGAAAGTAGGGAAAACCGCTAGACCATTCAGGTATGACCTAAATCAGATCCCTTATGACGGTACAGTGAAAGTGAGACATATATTTAAGGGCCTAGATCTGACAGACAGAGTGCCCGATGAACTATGGATGGAGGTTCGTGACATTGTACAGGAGGTAGTGATCAAGACCATCCCCAAGAAAAAGAAAGGCAAAAAAGCAAAATGGCTGTCTGAGGAGGCCTTACAAATAGCTGTGAAAAGAAGGGAAGCAAAAAGCAAAGGAGAAAAGGGAAGATATACCTATTTGAATGCAGAGTTCCCAAGAATAGCAAGGAGAGATAAGAAAGGCTTCCTCAGCGATCAATGCAAAGAAATAGAGGAAAACAATAGAATGGGAAAGACTAGAGATCTCTTCAAGATAATTAGAGATGCCAAAGGAACATTTCATGCAAAGATGGGCTCAATAAAGGACAGAAATGGTATGGACCTAACAGAAGCAGAAGATATTAAGAAGAGGTGGCAAGAATACACAGAACTATACAAAAAAGATCTTCATGACCCAGATAATCACGATGGTGTGATCACTCACCTAGAGCCAGACATCCTGGAATGTGAAGTCAAGTGGGCCTCAGAAAGCATCACTACGAACAAAGCTAGTGGAGGTGATGGAATTCCAGTTGAGCAGTTTCAAATCCTGAAAGATGATGCTGTGAAAGTGCTGCACTCAATATGCCAGCAAATCTGGAAAACTCAGCAGTGGCACAGGACTGGAAAAGTTCAGTTTTCATTCCAATCCCAAAGAAAGGCAATGCCAAAGAATGCTCAAACTACCACACAATTGCACTCATCTCACATGCTAGTAAAGTAATGCTCAAAATTCTCCAAGCCAGGCTTCAACAGTACATGAACCACGAAATTACAGATGTTCAAGCTGGTTTTAGGAAAGGCAGAGGAACCAGAGATCAAATAGTCAACATTCGTTGGATCATGGAAAAAGAAAGAGAGTTCCAGAAAAACATCTCCTTCTGCTTTATTGACTATGCCAAAGCCTTTGACTGTGTGGATCACAATAAACTGTGGAAAATTCTGAAAGAGATGGGACTACTGGACCACCTGACCTGCCTCTTGAGAAATCTGTATGCAAGTCAGGAAGCAACAGTTAGAACTGGACATGGAGCAACAGACTGGTTCCAAATAGGAAAAGGAGTACATCAAGGCTGTATATTGTCACCCTGCTTATTTAACTTCTATGCAGAGTACATCATGAGAAATGCTGGGCTGGAAGAAACACAAGCTGGAATCAAGATTGCCGGGAGAAATATCAATAACGTCAGAGACGCAGATGACACCACCCTTATGGCAGAAAGTGAAGAACTAAAGAGGCTCTTGATGAAAGTGAAAGAGGAGAGTGAAAAAGTTGGCTTAAAGCTCAACATTCAGAAAACGAAGATCATGGCATCCAGTCCCATCATTTCATGGGAAATAGATGGGGAAACAGTGGAAACAGTGGCTGATTTTCTTTTTCTGGGCTCCAGAATCACTGCAGATGGTGATTGCAGCCATGAAATTAAAAGACGATTACTCCTTGGAAGGAAAGTTATGACCAACCTAGACAGCATATTAAAAAGCAGAGACATTAGTTTGGCAACAAAGATCCATCTAGTCAAGGCTATGGTTTTTCCTGTGGTCATGTATGGATGTGAGAGTTGGACTGTGAAGAAAGCTGAGCGCCGAAGAATTGATGCTTTTGAACTGTGGTGTTGGAGAAGACTCTTGAGAGTCCCTTGGAGTGCAAGGAGATCCAACCAGTCCATCCTA
Organism: Oryx dammah; assembly: GCF_014754425.2. Taxonomy (NCBI): domain Eukaryota; kingdom Metazoa; phylum Chordata; class Mammalia; order Artiodactyla; family Bovidae; genus Oryx; species Oryx dammah. Next base: position 83,626,309 of record NW_024070208.1, on the reverse strand, counting down.
AAGGAGATCAGTCCTGGGTGTTCACCGGAAGGACCAATGCTAAAGCTGAAACTCCAATACTTTGGCCACCTGATGTGAAGAGCTGACTCATTGGAAAAGACACTGATGCTCAGAAAGATTGAGGGCAGGAGGAGAAGGGGACAACAGAGGATGAGATGGTTGGATGGCATCACTGACTCAATGGACATGGGTTTGGGTAGACTCCAGGAGTTGGTGATGGACAGGGAGGCCTGGCGTGCTGCGGTTCATGGGGTTGCAAAGAGTCAAACACGACTGAGCGACTGAACTGAACTGAACTGACCTGGGTCAAATCCCCTTTGGGCTCCCAGTGAGTTGGGTGACCTCGGGGTGACCTTGGGCAAGGGACAGGACATGCGAAGGCTCAGCAACTTCGTCCTCCAGGTGGGGTCTTCAGGGCAGCTGTCTCCTTTGGGGGGCAGGGGGCAGAGTGGGGTGATACTGGCTGAGCATTTAGCCCAGGGTCTGACACGTACCCGCATGACGGGACTGGTAGGAGGACCACAGTGCTGGCGCCCCCAGGAAGGCGTTTGTCCTGGGTCAGGGACCACAGGCGAGGGGACTCAGCATTGCCCCGGCCCTGCGGCCCTCTGCCCCATCAGTGAACCCGGAGCCCCGTCTCTCAGCCCGGGCTCTCCCGGGTGAGTGAGCCATAGGGGGCGGGTCTGAAACGCAGGCTCACAGGAACACCGAGAATTTCTCAAGAAAATCTCCTCTTTCCAAACAGGTAGTTCGCTCATGAAAAGAAGAAAGAAGTATAAACATTTGTTCAGGGGAGGCAAATACCGCAAGCGGAGAGAGAGCCTAGACTAAGAGCCCAGGACTGCCCGGCGGACTGCCCGCTCACCCCCGCCACTAGGAAGAAAGACAGCGCAGAGTTCCTAAGCATTCTGTACAAAGAAGAGCCGTTTTATTCAAGGAGTGCCAAATAAAGTGAACCTATTTAAATATTAAGTTAGAGGCAATGTGTTTTTTTTTTCCTTAAACAAAAAAAGAAATGAAAATCTAATTGAGCCTGAAAAATAGGAATGTCCAAAGCTTCTATTGCCTCCCAGGAGGAGCTTTGAAAAAAAATGTAACCTCAGAGACTGGGCCACCGTCAGGCTCCTCCAGAGGAGCAGAACCTACAAGACAGGAGTATAAAGTGGAAAGATCGTAAAATAATCAAGAGGCTTTAGATCGTGTGATCATGGAGTCTGACAGGCCCCAAGAGCTCCACCCAGGAAAGACAACGGTGTGGTTTCAGTCTGAGTCTGAAGCGTGACAGCCTGGAGACCCAGGAAGAGCCAGTGTTTCAGTTCAAGTCCAAAGGCAGGAAAAGGCTGGTATCTCAGTTGGAAGGCCATCTGGCGGGAGGTGTTCCCTCTTACTCTGGGGAGGGTCAGATTTCTGTTCGACTTGGGCCTTCGGCTGCTCAGACCAGGCCCTCCCACATCAGGGAAGGGGGCAATCTGCTTGACTCTAAATGTGAACTTCATCCAGAAACAACCTCACAGAAACACCAGAATAATGTTTGACCAAGTATCTGGGCACCCCATGGCCCAGTCAAGCTAGCACATGAAATTAACGTCCTCGTCTGTCCATAAACGCCAGAAGCTATGGAGTCCTGACAACCAGCCCTTCCGCGGCCCGCTCCTCCCCAGCATCGTGCAAGGGACATGGCCAGGCGTGAAATGTGTGCACACTGGCAGAGCACGCTTCATGGCCTCGTGAAGGGTCAGAAAACACACTCGGGGTTTCTGTGACGATGAACCACGTTCCAGGGAGCCATGTGGTTCGACCCTCATGGAGGGCGGTGCTGACATCACACCTCCCCATGGCCAGCTGGTTCACAGGCACGTCCAACCTGAAGGGTGCCTAACTGGTTTGAATCTGACCCCTGAGTGAAACCAAGACTCCTACTGAGGAAAGCTTTCAGGTTTCCAGGAATGACCCAGCTCTGGGTAATTTTCACTGCATTGGAACGCTGCTTTATCAGAAAGAAGGCGGCTGTGGCACAGAGACCCAGCGTGCTCCAGGAGCCGGCCCACCCTCGAGACGGCAAGTCTTGTCACCATCAGTGCTTTCGCTGCAGAGGTCGTGGCCCACCAGTATTTTCTGGGAGACGGTGAAATGTTTTTCTCAGCAACTGCCAACACGTCTTCAGTGGTTTCTTGTCCAAATTGATTTTGCTTGTGGATGAGCTCAGCACACTGAGGTGAGCAGGCTGGAAAATGAGATTACCCTATTTCTCCAGAAAGGCACGTTTGGGAAAAGCTCATGAATCTTGTCTTAAAAACAGCCATGGGGAGAGAACTTCGGCTCCAAGGTGCAGACTTGCAGCAGATCGGTGTGGGTTCTAAAACACCACTTTGAAAGGCAGCTGGAGACAGGATCACTGATGCTTTCAAACTGTGGTGCTGGAGAAGAGTCCTGAGAGCCCCATGGACAGTGAGGAGATCAAACCAGTCAGTCCTAAGGGAAATCAGCCCTGAATATTCTTTGGAAGAACTGGTGTTGAAGCTGAGGCTCCATACTTTGGTCACCTGATATGGAGAGCCAACTCATTGGAAAATTCCCTGATGCCGGGAAAGACTGAGGGCAGGAGGAGATGGGGGCGACAGAGGATGAGTTATTTGGATGGCCTCACCGACTCGATAGACCGTGAGTTGGAGCAAACTCCAGGAGACGGCAGAGGACAGGGAGGCCTGGCATGCTGCAGCCCACGCAGTCGCAGAGCCGGACGTGGCTTAGCAACTGAACGACAACAGAGAGAATCAAACTACACCACCTTGTTTGTAATTTGCTGGCCGTGCGCTCTTCTCAGACAGACAAGACCCTTACCCCCTCTTTCCCAGATGTCATCAGGATGACTGTAAAATGGAGTACTGGGGGACTGGGGTCAGAGAACGAGGTCTTAATCCAACCCCGAGTTCCCAGATGAGGAAGCTGAGGCAGAGAGAGGTCCCAGGTCTCACTGGTCACCAAGTAAGTCGGCGGCCGAGCAGGAAGCAAAGCGCTCTGACGTCCAGCCTCTCCCGGGTCCACGGCCCCATTCTGCAGCCCCTGACAGTAAACGGACATTTCACAGCCACTAGCCCTGCTTTTGTTTCCTACTTGGCTTCGGTATTAGGGTGCTCGGACTGCCGCCCCAGCGTCGGATGACGGGGTGGCTTAAACAGCAGCAGTGTGCTGCCGCCCAGCCTGGCGGCTGGAGGTCCAAGATCGGGGCAGCACTGGCTCCTTCTGAGGCCGCCCTCTGGCCTGCAGATGGCCATCTTCTCCCTGTGTCCTCCCGTGGTCTTTCCTCCGTATGTGTCCAAACCTCTTCTTGGGGGAAACCTGTTAGAATGGACTAGAGCCCACCCTAACAATAAGCGCTCCTTTAAGACCCCATCTGCAAATACAGTCCCATTCTGGGTGCCTGGGTGTTACGGCTTCAGCACGGGAGCTTCGAGGGGACACAACTCTGCCCAGAAGCGCTCGTTTGTGGAGTATTCTGTGCTTTGTGCACTGTCTACATGCACATAGGGCCATTCAGCCCTCGTCACAGGGTCTGGGAGGGAGAAGTCACCCTGGCTCAGAGACATTGAGTGACCTTCTCATTGTCACAGCATCAAACGGCCCGTGGTGGACCCCGTACCGCAGCAGGCCTTCTAATCCGGAGGCCAGGGTCTTCTCACTAAATGTTATGAAATCGTGCCCATCACTATTTGCCCATCAGGACGTTATTGATGTAATCAGTTTGCTTAGCACTGCTGCCCCCAGGTAGGCAAGATAATACAAAGCCCATTTCATGACCTTCTGCAGATTAAACCGAGGTTTGACCTCGACCTTCCCCGGATCCACCTCTGAACCTTATGTTGTCTTTGCTGGTCAGTCGCTGAGACACGTTCAGCTTTCTGTGACCCATGGACTGTAGCACACCAGCCTTCCCTGTCCTTCACTGTCTCCCACAGTTTGTTCAAACTCATGTCCATCGAGTCGGTGATGCCATCCAACCCTCTCATCCTCTGTCACCCTTTTCTCTAGCTCTCAGTCTTTCCCAGCATCAGGGTCTTTTCCAATGAGTCTGCTTTTTGCAACAAGTGGCCAAAGTATTGGAGCTTCAGCTTCAGCATCAGTCCTGAACCTTATAACATTTCTCACGACAGCAGTTTTAGGGTCCTGCAGGGGCAGTGATTTAATATTTTGACCACACAAAACTATTCCCAGTCAAAGTGACACTATCCACAGCAGCTGAGACAGAACCCTGGGTCCCCAGCACAGAGCTGAGCTCCCACCCCCTGGAGATCTGCTCTCCAATGGCATGAACACACTGAACACTACAGAGCTGTACACTTAAAAAGGGCTAAGATGGTAAATGCGATGCTATCGTTTTTCTAACACAATAAAAAGAATACCTTAAAGTGTACAGCCACAGCTACACTGTGAAGAAAGTGAAGAGAGAGTCCACAGAAAAAGAGAATCATATATCCGGTAAGAGACTTGTATCTAAAACATAAAAAGATCTGTTTGTTGCTCACTCAGTCACTCAGTCGTGTCCGACTCTTTGCGACCCCGTGGACTGCAGCACACCAGGCCTCCCTGTCCATCACCAACTCCCAGAGCCTATTCAGACTCATGTCCATTGAGTCAGTGCTGCCGTCCATCCATCTCATCCCTTCTCCTCCTGCCCTCAATCTTTCCAGCATCAGGGTCTTTTCCAATGAGTTGGCTCCTCGTATCAGGTGGCCAAAGTATTGGAGTTTCAGCTTCAGCATCAGACCTTCCAAAGAACACCCAGGACTGATCTCCTTTAGGATGGACTGGTTGGCTCTCCTTTCAGTCCAAAAGACTCTCCAGAGTCTTCTCCAACACCACAGTTCAAAAGCATCAATTCTTCCTCGCTCAGCTTTCTTTAGGGTCCAACTCTCACATCCATACATGACCACTGGAAAAACCGCAGCCTTGACTAGACAGACCTTTGTTGGCAAAGTAATGTCTTTGCTTTTTAGCATGCTGCTTTTTAGATCTATTTGTGGGGAGGGATAAACTGGGAGATTGGGATTGACACACATACAGTACCGTATTTAAAACTTACTTATAGCACAAGAAACTCTGCTCAATATTCTGTAATAACCTAAGTGGGAAAATCATTTTAAAAAGAATGCGTGCGTGTATCTGTGTAACCGGATCCCTTTGCTATATACCTGAAACTAACAGAGCATTGTTAATCGCTAAGCCCAACATAAAATAAAGGTCAAAAGATAAATAACAGATCTAACAGCTCCTAATAGAAAGACAAAGAACCTGGTAAAAACGGACAGAAGCTCTGAACACACAGTTTTCCGAAGAAAACAGGCCTTCAGTCAAGCCTGGTACTCAATCAGAGGGACCGCCAGACTTCCCTCAGTAGGAAAACCCTCAACTAGTCATGCTCACTTACTGTCAGACGATATATTAGCTTCCAGCCTGCCAGAGCTGACCAACAGACACCAAATACAGGGTACATATATGTAATTTAGAATTTCCCACTAGCCACACCAAAAACAAATAAAAATAAACCGAGAAACCAACTTGAATAATGTTTTTCATTTAGCCCGACGTAACCAAAATATTTCTACCAACAATGCGGGATACCTGGGTTTGATCCCTGGGTTGGGAAGATCCCCTGGAGAAGAGCATGGTAACCCACTCCAGTACTCTTGCCTGAAGAATCCCCACAGCCAGAGGAGCCTGGTGGGCTACAGTCCCCGGGGTCGCAAGGAGTCGGACATGACTGAGCAACTAAGCATAGCACATCCAAAATATTATCAATTTGACACACACTCAATGCTAACAATTACTGGTAACATAGTTCATATTCTTCTACTCTTACTAAGTTTTTACAGCACCCACTTTATCCTTACAGCTTTCAGCTTCCACTGGGAATACCTGGTCTGTATTTAGATTTCAGAATAAGAAAGAAAAGAAAAGAATGTAAGTCACTCAGCCGTGTCCAACTCTTTGCGACCCCATGGACTGTAGCCTACCAGGCTCCTCCATCCATGGGATTCTCCAGGCAAGAATACTAGAGTGGATTGCCATTTCCTTCTCCAGGCGATCATTTCAGAATGCTGCTACTGCTGCTAAGTCACTTCAGTCGTATCCGACTCTGTGCGACCCCATAGATGGCAGCCCACCAGGCTCCCCCGTCCCTGGGATTCTCCAGGCAAGAACACTGGAGTGGGTTGCCATTTCCTTCTTGAGTGCATAAAAGTGAAAAGTGAAAGTGAAGTCGCTCAGCCGTATCTGACTCTTAGCGACCCCATGGACGGCAGCCTACCGGGGTCCTCCATCCACGAGATTTTCCAGGCAAGAGCACTGGAGTGGGGTGCCATCGCCTTCCAGTCAAAAGAGAAGCCACTCATCCCCAAGTTGTTTTTAGGTTCTTTAAAAATATTTAACATTTTTTCCAACCACGAAAACAAGTTTAAGATTTTCAGTTCAGTTCAGTCGCTCAGTCATATCTTACTCTTCGACCCCATGAATCACAGCACGCAAGGCCTCCCTGTCCATTACCAACTCCTGGAGTCCACCCAAACCCATGTCCATTGAGTCAGTGATGCCATCCAACCATCTCATCCTCTGTCGTCCTCTTCTCCTCCTGCCCTCAATCTTTCCCAGCATCAGGGTCTTTTCCAATGAGTCAGCTCTTTGCATCAGGTGGCCAAAGCACTGGAGTTTCAGCTTTAGCATCAGTCCTTCCAATGAACGCCCAGGACTGATCTCCTTTAGGATGGACTGGTTGGATCTCCTTGCACTCCAAGGGATCTCAAGAGTCTTCTCCAACACCATAGTTCAAAAGCATCAATTCTTCGGTGCTCAGCTTTTACAGTCCAGCTCTCACATCCATACATGACCATGGGATAAACCATTAGCCTTGACTAGATGGACCTTTGTTGGCAAAGTAATGTCTCTGCTTTTTAATATGCTGTCTAGGTTGGTTATGGAGAAGGCAATGGCACCCCACCCCAGTACTCTCGCCTGGAAAATCCCATGGACAGAGGAACCTGGTAGGCCACAGTCCATGGGACCGAGAAGAGTGGGACACGAATGAGCAACTTCACTTTCACTTTTCACTTTCATGTATTGGAGAAGGAAATGGCAACCCACTCCAGTGTTCTTGCCTGGAGAATCCCAGGGACGGGGGAGCCTGGTGGGCTGCCGTCTATGGGGTCGCACAGAGTCGGACACGACTGAAGCAACTTAGCAAGTTGGTCATAACTTTCCTTCCAAGGAGTAAGTCTCTTAATTTCGTGGCTGTAATCACCATCTGCAGTGATTCTGGAGCCCAGAAAAAGAAAGTCAGCCACTGTTTCCACTGTTTCCCCATCTATTTCCCATGAAGTGATGGGATTGGATGCCATGATCTCAGTTTTCTGAATGTTGAGCTTTAAGCCAACTTTTTCACTCTCCTCTTTCACTTTCATCAAGAGCCTCTTTAGTTCTTCACTTTCTGCCATAAGGGTGGTGTCATCTGTGTATCTTTTGAATTTAAGACTTTAAATTCAAATTTAAGTAAGTTAAGATTAAGTACTATTGAACATTTTCAAGTGTGCCATTTGGATCTTAGATTCAGTGAAAAGGTACTGGTGGGCAGTTCTGTTAGATTTGCACATTGAGAAGATCCTATGGCTGCTGGACAGGAAAAGTGAAGAAGCCGTCAGGCTGGTTCAAGTGAGAGACTGTAGATAGAGCCGGGTGGGGCGAGGGGGAGGAGGAGGACCTGGGCCCCTGGAGGCACCGCTGGGGGCAAGGCCACCAGGACCTGTGTGGGGACGGGAGTGGGAGGGGAAAGAGCCCCCCCAGTGCTGGGTGTGAGCCAAGGCAGAGGCATGGGGTCCTCTGAGAAGAGGGGCAGAGAACCCAAGTGGGGGCGGGGGGTGGGGGAGCGGTGAGTAGGGGTAGTGCGCGTGGGGTGACCCAGACATCTCAGCTGGAGATTGCGAAATGCAGCTGGAAACTGGATTTAAACCCCAACAGAGGTCAGGGCTGGAGAGGTGGGTTTAGGAACCATCAAAAGGCCTTCCCTGATGGCTCAGTGGTAAAGAATCTGCCAGCAAGGCAGGAGACCCCGGTCCAATGCCTGGGTCAGGAAGATCCCCTGGAGGAGGGAATGACAACCCACTCCTGTATCCTTGCCTGGAGAATTCCACGCACAGAGGAGCCTCGCAGGCTGCAGTCCACAGGGTGGCAAAGAGTGGGACACGACTGAGCCATGAACACTTTCACTTCCACGTCAGAAGGGCACGGGTGCGATGACAGTGCCCAGGAAGAGAGCAGGGAGAGGAGCCGATGACCCAGGCCCCAGGCCGGGGATCCTTGTGACGGGAGAGCTGGGGAGTCCCTGAAGCCAGGAGATCAGGGCCAACCCGCCGAGTGTCCGTGGAGGAAGGTTAGGATAGAGGGTTGATCACGGGTTTGGCAGCAAGGTCTGTGCTGGGCTCGAGCTGCTACAGCCGTGCACGGGGAGGCATGCGGGGGCTAACACCCGGCTGGAACGTGCTGTGCGGGGAACGCGAGGCTCTTTTGACGTTAGACCAGGTTCGCAGTAGCTGAGAAGGTACACGTGGTGAAATGCTGTTGTCCCAAGGCAGAGCATCCCGGCCGGCGACACTGAGCTGGCTCCCCTGTGGACCGTGTTGACCCAGGTAGCAGGGCTGGAGAAACGCTGACCACTTATTAGATATTTACACTTCCTGTCAGCAAACTGCACACTCACGTCCTCTGTCTGTTCATCTTTCTCTTGTAGACTCTGTGTATGCCGAATACCAGGGCTTTGTTGAATGACTTGCAAACTCTTTCCTTCCGTCTGCTGCTTACCTTTCACTTTGTTTCTGGTGACTTTTGTCAAAATGAAGTTATTGATTATAATATAGTCATGTGTGTCCTTTTTTTGTGGGTTCCTTTGTGAGTCTTGTTAAGAAGCCTTTCACTACTCTAATGCCATAGAGATGGTCTGCTGTCTCCCTGTGAACCGTTTTCACTTCTTCCATATTTCTAGTCCACACAGACTAGACTTTGAGTGTGGCATAAGTCTCTGACTTACCCTCCTCTTGCCCCTGGTCCACAGAGGCAGGCAGGGTCAAATGAGCAACGGTGACGACAGCTCCTGGTCCCCGACCCTTCTTGGGAGAGGAACAAGCCCTCGCCACTGTCTGAGAACCTTTGGCAAGTGCCACTCACAGTGACAGCCCAAGAGGAAGGGGCCGCCCTGCACTGGGGATGAAGGGGTCAGGGAAGGGCAGCGTCCAGGAGGGGCCGTCTCCCAAGGGCTGGCGGTCCCGGGAGCCGGGCAGGCTCCAGGGGACCACTTGGAGCGGCTGGCTCACATTCTAAGCAGTGCCCGATCTGACAAGTGCTCTGGGTGCCTTGTCACTGTGACCCAGTGAAATGACACATGGAACAGCAACAGCTCAAGCCAGGGACACTTCGTAGCTGAAATTTTTATAAACCGTTGGTGGCCAGGGTGTTGGGGGGGCGGCGATAATAAAAGAGCTTTGGAGAACAGTGAGTAGCCTAGAGCTTCTCCATCTAAACCCGTCCACACCCACAACCTCTCTGACCCTGACTGGGACCCTTCTGCAGAACCAGCCTAATAATGTTGATCTCCTTTAAGGAACGAGGAGGTTATGCCAACAGGCTGAGAAACATTCCTGCAACCAAGTGTGAAGTGTCAGCTGCTCAGCCACGTCCGTGGACAGTCGCCCGCCAGGCTCTAATGTCTATGGAATTCTCCGGGCAAGAATACTGGAGTGGGTTGGCATTCCCTTCGCCAGGGGAATGTCCCCAACCCGAGGATCAAACCCAGGTCTCCTGCATTGCAGGCAGATTCTTTACCATTTGAGCCGCCAGGGAGGCCCAGGGAGATTTCTCCGACCTGAGTGGGGGGAGACGGGGCAGGGCTGGAGGGCCGGCTACCGCGCCCTGGCCTGCCGCTGCTCGGCCAGCCCCGCCTGTCTCCAGCCGCCTCCCACATCCCCCGCCCCACGCAGCCAGGAAGGAGTGCAGGGCTCCAGCAGAGTGGGACGGCAGTGGTGTCCACGCGTTAGCCTTCCAGGTAGAGACACCTGGGGATCACGAGACAGGAGCTTTTCTCTCCCACCTTGCCTCCAGGGCAAGAGTGCTTTCACTGTGACAGCCTCCCTCCAGTTATTTCATCAGAGGGCTAGGATCCCACTCTCCTCGGTAACAGATATTCCCAGGCTGGCTGTATGCTCATGTTTCTGGAACATTCTTAAAGAACACATTCAGGGGTGGGCGTGTCAGGATGGGCGAGGATGACACAACAGACACCAGGTGCCCGTGGCTGGTCTAGCCCACAGCTGTCAGCAGCCTCTGCCCAAGGGCTCTGCCCACAGGGTGGCCTCCCAGGGACTTCCGGGCCACTCAGCCAGTGCCCCCCCCACCCCTAACCCCCGGGATGGCCAGCACATTTAATAATAGCTGTGGCTCACTGGGGCTCTTCTCTCCCGCGAGAACTCTGGGAAATGAAGGAATTGGCTGAAACGTTTGAACAGACTGTGCAGTTGGCAAGTTAAAGGTCAAGGAGTTGGGAGGGGCCTGCGGTCACTCTCAGCAGCGAGCGGGGCCCTGCCCCCGAGCAGCCCGACCCAACCGCCTGTCTCTGGGTGCCAGCCTGCCAGCCCGCTGTTCCCTTTTCCTTCGGCAAAACTTCACCCTCTGTCCCCCACGGTTCTGCTTTCACGTTCTGCTTCTAGGGGAGCACAGAGCTTCTGTTTGTATTTCACTGCAAGGGGACTTGTGCTAATCACTTTTCTAAAAACATTTAAGGAAAACAGGACAATCAGCAAGATTCCAGAACCTTTGTGATGTTTATAGCGGAGATCCCTGGCCCAGGGCAAGGCTCCATTTCTGAAAACAAGCAGCCATCCATCAAATCTGAGTCTCAGCCTGCACTTCATGGAGCTCGCCCGGCTCCCGGGACCGCCGGCACTTGGGAGACGGCCCCTCCTGGACACTGCCCTTCCCTGACCCCTTCATCCCCAGTGCAGGGCGGCCCCTTCCTCTTAGCGCCCCAAAGCACAGCACAGAGCACCCTGTCACTGTGAGTGGCGCTTGAGTCGGTTCTGAGGGTTTACAGAACGGGGCGCCCGTCCACGGTGCAAGGACAAGGCCTCTGAACCGGGGGAGAGGCCTGCCTTCCCGCATCCCACAGTGCTGGCACCCGGACCCGGACACCCAGAGCTGCAGGAAACACATCTCTGCTGTCTGAGCCAGGCAGACAGATGCAGCGGCTCTCACGGCAGCCCGGGTGGCCCGAGACTCTCAAGGCCAAGTTCACGCAGACCTGCCGTCTCCACAGGCGGACCTGGAAGCATGGTGGGAGGCGCAGGGGCGGGGAGAAGGGGCCACAGGTAGAGCAGAACAGTCCGGGCTCTGGTCCCGCCCGCTCTTAGGCCTCGGCGGAGGCGCCACCGCAGTGGGCCCTCCCGCCCCGCCCCCCCAGCCAGCTGCACCCTCTCTGGTCCCCTGTCTGCACCCCAGCCCTCCCTTACTCAGCACAGCAGAGCCCTCGAGGACTGACACTTTCAGGAACCACAGAGGCTCTGCGTGTGGTGGACAGTGCCGCCCACCTCCTTTCCAGCCTCATCTCCTGTGAGGCCCCGTCCACTGGGTCCAGTTCCCAGGGTGACCACAGCACCCAAAAGGGGCTCGCCACTGTCCACCAAGGCCATGGACCCCTCTGTGCATCTCTCACGGGAACCTTCTTCCTCCAAGCCCGGCCTACGGGAGCAGTTTCTCACATACACTCTCCCCTTTAGGGAAACACAGTGCCAATCCTAAAGGCAGGGCTGGGCTTGGCTTTGTTTCTAACACGTGTACTGAGTTTTGAATCTTCCTCTTTTCCATCACATCTTCAAATACCCAATTTTGCTTACATTAAAGAAAAAAATTATTTCAAACTGTTAAAGAAGACATTATTCAAAGACGCTTGTTAAAGTGTAGAAAGGCAGACTTCATTCAATGGGAGCCTTCAAGTGGGTGCAGGGACCACCACAGTGGGACTAGGGAGACCTCGTTGTTTTCCTGCAGTCCAGAAGCATTACACTGAACTCTGAATACGTCAAGGGTAAGTGGGGACTCAGGCAGGGAGGGTGTCAGTGGACCGGGAATTAGTGAGAGGAGGATAACTAAGAGGTCAGCTAAATGTCCAGGATTCTGGCTAAACTGACCTAACAGGATTTTTGCTGAAGGCAGGCCAGGGCGAGCAGATATCACCAGGGTTGAGGGGAGGATGAAGAACCCAGTGAGATACAGATGGTTACCAGAGATGGGGGAGTCTAGCCAAACCAACTTAGCAGGATTCTCGCTAAAATCGGACAATGCAGAGACGAACACACAAGTCCAAAAGCTGAGGCCTTGCTGAAATTTAGGGGAGCCTGAGTAGAGTTTGGTCAAGGAGAGAACCCTTGTCATTTATATACAGTTGCTTTCTCAAATAAAAACAAAGGATCTGAGTTATGAATATACTTTTCTCCTCCTAGGACATTTTAAAAACAACAGCCCTAAAGAAAATCTGTAATTAGTACTAATTGTAAGAATTGGGCAAAACCTGGGACCAAACAACTGGACTATTGGCTTTAGCAGGACTCCCAAGACTGCCCCTTATCTTTCTCATATCCACAGCCATCGCGTGGCATGTCTTAGGCAGTCAGCATCCTTTTGGCCTGTTTTGGGACGGCTGCTTAAATGTGTATGCGTGCTTAGTGGCTCAGTCGTCTGCCCGCCGAGCAGGAGACCCGGGTTCCATCCCTGGGTTGGGAAGACCCCCTGGAGAAGGAAACGGCAATCCACTCCGGTATTCTTAGTTGGGAAATTCCATGGACAGAGGAGCCTCCTGGGCTACCGTCCATGGGGTTGCAGAGTCAGACACGACTGAGCAGGAACGCACGTTGAGAGGTTGCGCTCAGTCGCTCAGTCGTGTCCGACTATTTGGAATTCCATGGACTGTAGCCCACCAGGCTCCTCTGTCCATGGAATTTGCCGCGCAAGAATACTGGAGTGGGTTGCCATTCCCTTCTCCATAATAGACGTTACTCCTCGATAATGAAATGATTGATAACTTTCACATATTACTCATAATCAGAAAAAAATCTTCAAAAGCCTGTGATCTCGACCACAGAGGGAGCATTTGGTATTTCCTTGCTTGCTGCAGGGTTTCTCAGCGTTTTCGCCGTGGGTTCTCGGAAGCGTGCCGCCCACCTGAGAAGCAGGACCCAGAGCTCGGGAACCGCTCTCGGGGCCCCACGGAGGCCCCGCCTGTTTCACTGCGAGAATTAGAGTCGCGCGGCCGTAGCCTCAGGGGGCTGCGCCCGCACCCCAAACCTGTGGCTCCGGGAAGTTTTCATTAAGGGGGTCAAGACACCGTCAGCCCTGAGGTCTGGACAGGAGACGCAAGCCAGAGATGCACCCGCCCGCAGGGCCCGGGAGGGGCCTGGCCTAGCCCCGCCCCGCTCCGCCCCGCCCCTGGTCCGGCCCCCAGAGACCCTGGCTCCACCCCCGACGCCTCAGGCCCCGCCCCCAGCCCGGCGCCGCAGGCCCAGGCCCCGCCCCCGCCCCCGCCCCGCCCCGTCCCTGTGCGCTCTCGGCTCGGCAGCAGGCGGGACGAGGCGGTCGCGCTGCTCTTGCTCCTTTGTGCTCGGACGGCGGCGGTGGCCTCTCGGGTCCTCCCTGAGGCGTCTTTTCTGCTCGCCAGTCCGCGCTCTTCCGTGACGGACCATGTCGGCGGTGGGAGCGGGCGCGGGTGTGGAAGCGGGCTTCTCCAGCGAGGAGCTGCTGTCGCTCCGCTTCCCGCTGCACCGCGCCTGCCGCGACGGGGACCTGGCCGCGCTCTGCTCGCTGCTGCAGCAGACGCCGCGCGCCCACCTGGCCGCCGAGGACTCCTTCTACGGCTGGACGCCGGTGCACTGGGCCGCGCACTTCGGCAAGGTGGGCGCGGGCCCTTTAAGGCGCCATCTTCCGCGGCTTTGCTGCGGGGGCCGGGGAGAGGGGGTCGGGGGCCGAGGCTCGGGGGTCGCGGGGTGAA
>NW_024070208.1:83553286-83611838 GCF_014754425.2 Oryx dammah | reverse complement strand
CGAGGGGAACTTCCGCGAGCCGAGCCTCTGTCGGGCCTCCTCGCGCCCGGGGGGGCCGCCGCCCGGGGCCGAGTTGGAGGTTTCGGGGGTCCGGCGGCCGCGTCCCCGGCAGCCTGCGGGACGCGGCGCTCGAAGCCTCCGGGGGCTCCGTGCCGCGTGCGGCCGGGTTGGCGGGGCCCGGGCGCGGCGGGCGGTGGCCGCCTCTTGCGCCCCCGTGGGCCGGGCCTGTCGGGCGCCGCGGCCCGTGGCGCTCTGCGGGCGGGAGGCCCCGGCGTGCCGCGCCGCGGGGGCCTCGGGGTTGCTCACCCCGAGGAGTGCTCGTCAGGGAGGGCCTCCAGGCTCCTCAGAAGCGGCCGTAACGGCTCACTTGTACCGGCTGCGGTCACAGCCCAGCGACAACTTTTGGGAAGCCGCTCCCCGGCCCCCAGGAAAACGAAGTCGGTTTATTTCAGTGAGAGAAGAGAGAGGGAGTCACGACGGCGGGGCGAGGAGGCTAGTCGTGCGGGGCCGTGAGATCCCCGACACCCCGCGTGCCCTGGGGAAATCAGTGTCAATAAAAGCGCCTTCCGGCGCGTCTCCCTGCAGCCTGGAATGTGGATTTCCCCAGCCGGTCAATTAGCCCGGGAGCCATCTCCCTGCTGAGCGCATCTTCATTTTTACATTCAACTAGGTGATTCTCAAAGCACTGGTTCTCGGCACCTTGGTGTTTGGGGGGCGGGGGGAGGGGGAGAGGCACCCTGGTAACGGGCCTCCCAGGTGGTCCAAGGATAAGGAACTCGCCTGCCAGTGCCGGAGACGGTTCCTGTTGGGAAGAGCCCCTGGAGAAGGAAATGGCAACTCCCTCCAGTATTCTTGTCTGGGAAGTCCCGTGGACAGAGGAGCCTGGCGGGCTGCGGTCCACGGGGTCCCAAAGTGTCGGACCCGACTTAGGGACTAAACGGTACCACCACCACCCTTGTAACAGCCAAGGCAGGTTTTTTGGGGAAAGGTTCCCCTATTGATTCCGATCCTCCCTACCCTGGTTAAGGACACAGCATGGCAGCCCCAAACGTTCTGTAAAATGCTAAGGACCCCTTGGGAGGCGCTATTTAGAATATTTACCAAGGCACAGGTGCTTCCCCTATCTCTAGGAATTAAAAACAGCCATGACTGGAAGACGGCTAGGGTGATGGCAGTGGTGAATCTCATGCACGTGTGTTTTGTAATAAAAATGAAACCAGCTGATTCACCAAGTCTCTGTCCAGAGCGTGAGTAGTAAACCTTGGACGCCGTGTAGTAGATGGCCCTCAGAGACCAAACGTTGTGACTGGAGCCTTTTATTTTAGTGTCTTCGGTTCTGTGAGGTCTTAGATGCAGAAGGGGCCGCGAGAAAAGGCTGTCAGGGCGAAAGATAAGGCAGGACTCCTGACTGAGGGCTCTCAGCCCTGTCTCCCCGCACCTGCCAGCAGCTTCCCTCCTTTGGTGGACATGCAGGCCCTCACTGTTCTCTGCCTGTGCAAGAGCCAGGCGACCGTTTAGCCTGCTGTGAACTCCTCTCAGGGCATCGCAGGTGGCTCAGTGGTAAAGAACCACCCACCCCGCCCCTCCCGCCAATGCAGGAGACGTGGGTTCCATCCCTGGGTCCGGAATATTCCCTGGAGAAGAAAGTGGCAGCCCATTCCAGTATTCTTGCCTGGGAAATCCCATGGGCAGAGGAGCCTGGCGGGCTGTAGTCCATGGCATTGCAAGAGTCAGATGCAACCAAGCATGCGCGCAGCCCTCATTGTTCTCAGCCTGTGCAAAGCCCGCTGAGTGCTCAGCATGTTGTGAACTACTCTCAGCTCTCAATCTGTGTTCCTAGAAATGTGCCAGCTACACACATTACCTCACCGTTTTATGAGGCTTGTTCACTCCCAGAGGACTAAACCAGACATCATTTAAAAACTCTAATTACCCCTTTGTTTTTTACAAGGTGTCCTATTGAACAGTATCTTTCCAAAATTCCAAACCTGCTTTCCTTCATCAAACCGCGGTTAACAAATTTTAGTCTGGGGAGCTCTCAGTTCATACTAAGATTAACTACTTTTGGCACATCAAGCGATTTTTATCCTTATTTCATTTTTTTGGCTTTGAGACCTGCTCATCTTGTCGCTATTGTTGACCTTCATTTTTCACTCAGTACATTAATAAAAGCAATATGTAAAAATATACCAAAATAGTACCTCTTTTTCAGCCTTTACTCTCAGATTCAGGTTTCTTGAAGACAAATCCTATTTTAAACCTGTACCACCAACTGCAAGCTCATCCTCACAAAATAGTTGACGGCAGTGCTCTATCCTTTGCAAGGAAACAATGAAATTGCTGAAAGAGGATAAGAGACACGGAGTGAGACCCCTGGTAGCCGTTTGTTCCTCACCTGAGGTCTGTCCTCTGGAGCAGAATCGCTGGCAGTGAGGAATTTTTTTCCCCACTGACTCTGCATGGTGTTTGGGGAGGAGAAACAGGCGATCGTCCTCGATCTGAGAGCAGCGGACCTTCCGTCACAGTGCTGGGCGCAGTCTAGGCACTTGGTGAATAACTTGAGTGTGCTGGCTTTCTCCAGAGGCTAGTGTGTCCTGGTGCGGGGCTGCAGAGTCTCGTCCTGACCCCCGCCCTTCTGTCTGTCTGAGTCACCTGCCTGAGCAGAGCTCACCTGTGCTGCTCGGCCAGTTTTATCCTTGATGGCGGAAGGGGTTCTATACAGACTGTGACGAGATGAAGGGCTGCCCTCTCGCCTGCTCAGCGCCGTCTTCTCCCTGAGATCTGGAGCTGGGCCTGAGTGCGGCCTGTGCAGGATGCAGAAAATCCAACCAATCACTCTTAAGTGTTCAGAATTTTTTAGAATAGTTCGTGAAAGTGGCAAAGCTTAGTTCTGATCAAAATCCTTGAATATACAATCTAGTCTCTTCTGATTTGAGCTGTTTTAAAAATTGAACTATAGTTGATATACAACATTATATTGGTTTTGTTAGTTGTAGGAAAAACATTTAAATTTGTATTATGTCCATCATTTTGACTTCCTATTCCTGGGTACCAGCTTTTTTACAGGGAAGAGGAAAAATGTGTTTTTAAATAAGCCTTTTAAATTTTGTGATATTGGGAAGGCATGCCTTTACTTTGTTAAACAGAAAAAAGTTTAGCAAAACCCCACTCGTCTCCACCATAGAGTTTATTTTTTTTTTTTTCCACCACCATAGAGTTTAGATTGAGTAGAGTTACTAGTATACTGACTTTTGTGTCTCTTTCATCCCCTCCTGCTCTTCTCCAAGTTGGAATGCTTGATACAGTTGGTGAGAGCGGGGGCCACCCTGGACGTCTCCACCACCCGTTACGCACAGACCCCAGCCCACGTTGCCGCTTTTGGGGGACACCCTCAGTGCCTCGTCTGGTTGATCCAAGCAGGAGCCAGCATTAACAAACCGGTAAGGGAGTGCCTGTGATTGACGTGGTTTGTTTTTGTTTTCTTCTTCCGGCTGTAATTACATGGTGTTGAGTTTTAATTTGAGGCGTTAATTAGAGTGTAAGATCTTTACCTGTGGGCTAACTGGAACTTAAGTTTATTGAACTATTTGTGGATAATCGGCCTTCACAGCAGTGCTTTCTGTTCAGAGTGCTTTCACCTGTTGTGTGACTTACTATGACCCACAGCAAGCTGCCCAAGGTCACAGCTGGTGACGGAAGGAGTCTGGTCTTGAGCCTAGGTTTCCTGGCTCCCCTGCTCACAGCTGCCTTAGCTTCATCCCCACTGATGGTTGTGAGAACACACCTGTTCAGCAGAAGAATGGCTATGAAGTCATCTACAGTCATCTGGTTGCGTTAGCTTTGGCAGATTTACCATCTGAGTTATTCGCTCCAGGTACTAGGTGGGGATGATGACCAGACTGGGAGGTAGTCAGGTGTCAAGTAGAAAGTGACTCTTGGACACCAGATTGAGGAAAGGCGTAGCAGTCGTTTAAGTCGGGTCAGTGAGGAAGGGGAGTGAGGATGAAGGCCGTTTGTCTCTTCCTGAGCCTGGGTAGGGGGGCAGGGCCACGAGGAGAGCCTGGATTTAGGCCCATTTCTTGCCGCTCGGCTCACCGGTTACCCTCCACGCCACCCCCTCTCACGCAGGCTCCTCCTGTGCTTTGTTGCTTTTCTCCGAGAACTCGGGAGTTCCGAGTGGGCAGCTGTGTGGCTGTGGCGCTAGGCGTCACCTGTCCTCACCAGCCTCCTTCCTGCTCCTGGATTCTCCTCCCCCTTCCTCCTGGTGGAAAGGGTGCGCCCTGCCTCCTGTCTCTATGGCCTTGGGCAAGCTGTTTCCTTGGTTGTGAGTCAATTTCCTTATCAGTGAGATAGGATAGTGTGAATAGCAGTAGTTACTGTTTAGTATATATGTGGAGTTTTAAGTGTAGAACCTTCTTCATGATGATTTTAATTAAGTTGTTACATAACATTTAATTTGGGGAGCTCTAAAGAAGTCGTCTAATGCTGTGTTTCAAAGACTTTTAAGCCCAGAAGCCCCCTTTTCATAGAATGGTTTCCAGCAGCGGGGTATTTTCCGCAGACGCCCCTTCCCTGAGCCGCTCTGGATGGTGCTGTGTGGCAGCCCTCCCCGGCTCTGCGCCAGGGCGGACGTCCCCCAGGGCCAGCCTCCTCGCAGCGCTCGTCGAGTGTGGCAGGAGCCCACCTGGCTCCATGCGCCCTGTCCTCTCACCGACGGGGATATTGCTGGGGCCTGACGTCCCTCTTCGGGGGGCCTTGGCTGGCTGCGGTCTCACATGGGGAGCTGAGGATCGGCTGCCAGGCTGGACTGCCGTGACCAGCACCCTGCGACCCTGAGGCCCAGTAGGCTTCCTCTCGGCTCATCTCAAGGTAGACAGTTTTTCCTCATTTCCCACATAAACATACAGAACTAAATCCAGGTTTTTCTTATTCTTCGTTTGCATATAATGTTTGGAACCTGGTCTTAATAAATTTTGTTTTAATTCATATTCTGGTCTTAATCTTTTGGCATGTTAGTTACAAACCTTTCTGAGCTCATTTTCCTCAAGTGTAATGGAGGCTTTCGCTACCACTGCTGAGGTTGGCAGGAGTGGTCACTGAAGCTTGGATGTGCTGTCTCGAGGCTCAGTGCTCTGAGATTACCCAAAGAGGAAGTGGAGTTTGTTGTTAAGAGGTTTATTTTTGTAGTCCAGAAGTCATCTCTTTAAAACCCCTTCTAGGATGGTGCTGGTGCTTGATACTGCCTGTAGTTTCTTATAACTAGATTAGAAATTTTTTTTTTTTTTAATGAAAATTCAAGGTGACTTTTCTGCTTGGGATTTCTGGCGCGTCTCCCTCTGTCTTTTATGACTCAGAGTTTGCCAGCAGTAGTTCTAGAATCATATTACAAGCTGTTTGGTATTTTTGAAATACGACTTGTCTGAACTTGAGATGTGAGTAACCATAAAATTGCTCTTGACTCTCATTCTGTTGGTTGCAGTTTTCTTTAGTGTTCATTCTGACCTTCCCAGCTGAAATGGTCTCCTCGCGTAACGCGAAGTAGGAGCAGGGTGGCTCTGCTTCCTTCTCTGCCTTCTGTTGCTATCCCACCATCTTGAAATAATATAGAAAACCTTTTTTCTTATACTAAAGATCGTTTTTAAAGTCCTGTTTTGTTTTCTTCGTCTCTGTGTTATTTGGCAGGATCTCATCTGCGTCTCGACTCTGCTCATCCCGGCGATGCACGTGGGCGATCGCCCCCTCCTTTCTGCACGTCCCTAGCGTGTACCCCCCCTCCCCTTTTCAGAGAATAGGGGTAGGTTTTTGTAGTTGTTTAAGTTGACTTTACCAGATAGTTTACTGTATAGACTCACAATTTTCTGTTTCTTTCTTCAAAAGTGGGACTGTTCTGTTGGGGGTTTTATGTTGCTTTTGAGCTTAAACATGCGTGCTTTTCCCTCCGGTGAGCAGTTGCGTCTTTCCCGTTGTGTCGTTTCCATGCAGCGCTCTGCCGCTCTCTCTGCTGCAGCCCCGCCTTGGTCTCCCCTGCAAGTTAAGGTTCCTGGGCGCCGCGCGCAGTTGCCCCACCCCTGCTTCCTGTCTTTTCCCATAACTCTGTGTAGTCTTCTGCACCACGTTCCCCTTCGGTGATGATGGGATATGATTGATTCAAGGACTGTTGGCATTTCTGAGGCAGAAAGTCCTAAATCAGTTGTTCTAATGGAAGCAGCTTCTCTTGATTGCTCTTTCTTGACCTTTTATTTTACCCCCGAGTCTATGAATGAAATTGTATTTCAGATTTTTTTGGTCCTTTCATACAGTGTAGAGTAATTCTTTTTTTTAATGACTGTATTATTCCTCAGAGTCATTTCCCTGAGTCAGTCACTCACTTCCTCTGCCTCCTTCAACGTTGTTTTCTGAAGGGTCTGCTGCTGCTGCTGCTAAGTCGCTTCATTCGGGTCCAACTCTGTGTGACCCCATAGACGGCAGCCCGCCAGGCTCCTCTGTCCCTGGGATTCCCCAGGCAGGAACACTGGAGTGGGCTGCCATTTCCTTCTCCAGTGCACGCATGCATGCTCAGTCGCTTCAGTTGGGTCCAACTCTGTGCACCCCTCTGGACGGCAGCCCACCAGCTCCTCTGTCCACGGGATTCTCTAGGTAAGAATACCGGAGTGGGGTTCCATTTCCTTGTCCTCTGAAGGATCGGTCAGGTTCTAACGCAGCCTTTCTGGAGGTCCTTAAACACAGCTGCCCGTCACAAACAGCCTGAACTGTGTGGAGCTGCCTGTGTCTGACTCCATGTGCTCTCTTCCTATTCTTTCTCGACCCTTTATCTCAGCAGTCTTGTCTAACGTGTAGGCCTGATTCACGCTCAGGATAAAACGTCTGGGGCGGTGGGGGTGCTGGGCGCGCCTGAGATGAGGTGTGGCCTCAGGACGTCCTGTGGGAGGCTTAGATACAGGTGGGTAGTGCTAGGCCTGGATTGCTGGTTTCCTCTGAGGACAGTGAGTTTGCGCTGCGCGTTCATTGGCACAGTGCTTCACCGTAAGAATTGCTTCTCAGTTGCGCCTGCAGTACACATGCTGCCATCGCTGCGGAGGCCCCTTGACTGCTCTGCTCTCGCCCTGAAAATCCGGGAGAGTGTGCTCCTTCCTCGGCCTGCTCTGCTCTGCTCTTTCATCTGTACTTCTTTCTGTTTTGCTTCAAATTTCGCTCCCCTTACTCTGTTTCAGAGAGGGCTGAGATGGCCCATGGCCTTCATTAATGACTCCAGAATGTGGATCTGAATGTTTTCACTGTGTGTATCATTTTTGTCGTTTCAGGACTGTGAGGGCGAGACTCCTATTCACAAGGCGGCTCGCTCTGGGAGCCTGGACTGCATT
The DNA here is from genome assembly GCF_014754425.2 of Oryx dammah. Lineage (NCBI taxonomy): Eukaryota > Metazoa > Chordata > Mammalia > Artiodactyla > Bovidae > Oryx > Oryx dammah. The sequence continues at coordinate 83,604,477 of NW_024070208.1, read as the reverse complement.
AGTGCCCTGGTGGCTAACGGGGCTCAAGTCGAGTAAGCGTCTTCATTTATTCATGCCAACCAAAGATGCAGTCGGGGTGCTGTGTTTAGAGACAGGTTTAGAGCAAGCACAAGTTCTGAGCTTTGTTTTTAACATTAGTAATGTAGTTTTGCTTTTTAGATGAGTTGGCGGTAGTAAGCAGGTTGCTGTGTGGATTAAAGTGACCACTAGCAGAAGGGGCCTTGATCCCAGCAGCCTTGGAATTCTTGCCATGAGAGAGCGAGTGAGCGTATTAGGGAGATGACAGTTAACCCGTTAAGTCTGGAGCCTGGCATTGTTGACTTTACCACCGCCTAGCTGTGTCACTGTGGGCAACTCTTCAAAGTTTGCCAAGTTTTCATTTCAAAATGAGTGCCTTGAATTGGATTACGTTATCCTTTCAGGCCTCTCTGGCTCAGAATATCTTGCAGACAATTAGCTTTTCTAAATTTTTATTTCCTCATCTTTTATTAGATGTGAGAACATCTTATATTTTAAAACCTATTACGATTTTTAATGATTTTATAATTCCATGTAAAATGGAACTATATACAATAAAGACTTCAAACTCATCCTGAGTTTTTGATACTGATGTCATAATTTTAGAATATCCTTGTCTCAGCCCAGTTTACATCAACTGGCTTATTTATGGCTTCATAGAACAGTATTAGCATTTAAGTGAATTAATTTTAAAATGTGATTGTGTATGCAGATCATTAGCTAGACATGGCATTATGCATTTATTTTAGTATTAAATTTATTTGTATTAACTTTTTCTTAAAGATTTATTATAAAAATTTTTCTTCTGCAGTTCACAGCATTAACAAAATGGATGCGGTTTTCACCCTTAAATGTTGAGTGTAAGCTATAGAGCTATAATAACCAAAATAACTGTTATAATATCAGCTTTTTTGTTTTACCTTGAGTGTATTGAGTATTTCATAAAAATTAATTACAAATCACTTTATTCTAATTGGAAATGTGAAAATTTAGACTTTGGGGGAAAAAAAACCCATAAAACTAACTTAGTTTAACCCTTTGGTTTCCACTTCATTGTTTTGACTCTGTATCATAATAAATATTGAAAATAGATCCTGGACGGCAGAACCATATATGTTAATGTAAGGCCTGTCTAATACCAAGGGCTATCATTAGTCTCTTAGTATCTTAGCTTCTGTTTCAGTAAGTGTTATATCGTTAAGACTGGACATTAGTATGGGCTTGGGTCATTTAGTTATATAGCCATTTAGTGTTATAACTATGACCTGTATTAACTGTTGCATAGCAGGGAGCCTGTGACTTCATATGTAGTTATAACTTAAGGTAATGTAAAAACAATTGATGATTCACTAATGAACATATTACATAGTTTTAAAAAGCACTGAGATGATTCTCAATGCATTGCTTTAAAGCAAAGTTATAGATGCCGTTTTCTTTGCTGTTTTTAGGTTTAAAACTCTGATCTTTAATTTTAATAACAGAAGCTTTGATTATGAAATACAGAGTCATAAAATAATTGATTAAATTCCTTAATTGTCATTTATTAAAATAATAATCAGAAGTTGATCTTTCTGATGACTTATTTTTCTAAACAATAATTGGTCCTGAGCATTTATTACTAAGATGTTAGTTTTATTCACTTTAATGGATAGCTTAATCCTTTGAACCAATAAATATCTTTCTTTCGCGATGTCCTTTTTTTAATAGGTGTCTTTTTTAAATGAGATCATCTTATTTACAGTTCTGTCCTCGTTACAGGACCCTCGAGTGTCTTTCCCACCAAGTGTGACTGAGCGTGGCCTGAGTGCCAGCTTGCTTTCCCTTCTCATATAAGCCACCCTGAGACCCTGCACGTGGTGATTTCCCTTGTCTGAACTTCCACATATTTCTCAGAACAAATGCTTAGCCTGAGCCACCTAGCCAAAAGCAGTTTTTAAAATTGTAAGTCTTTGGCCTGGAGGCAGAGCACAGTGGTCATTATTAATCGCTTTCGTATGTGTGGTTATTCAGTTTTAACATACAGATAAAATGTCAATTTTGCCAGTAAGCCAAATTGTAAATTGCTTTTTAATATCTGTTCTGCACATTTTTATAGTTTAACACTTTTAGTCTACCAACAAATAATAGTTTAATTCCCCCCAAATCATGATACTTAGATCTGTTGTTTTCTGTTAGGCTGCCCACATGGGAAGGTGCAATCCTGGCCAGTGCCTTTTTGCTTTTAAGAGCATCAAGGGGCACAAAATTACCTTACTTAAAGTTACTAATTTTTTTCCCCCAGTTCAGAGTGAACTGGAGTGTTAATATTCCACGCTGTAGATGGGGTAGTGGGAATTTTTCCTTTTTCTGTGACTAGATTAAGAGCTGTCTTGTATCAGTGTTTTATCACACTTGGTGGTAATTAATAATTTTGTTATTAACTCCTACTTTGCTTTTTATATATCTGCTACATAAAGTGGCCAAAATCTGAAGTTGCTGCTTTTTTGGTCATGGGGTAGATAATGGTGAGGGCCCGCGGGCCAGGCGACCGTGGCTAGAGCGGTTTGTTACATAACCTACTTGTCAATGTAGGCCGCGTCCGTGCGCCGCGGCACACTTTCTAGCGCCACACGTGAGTATGTTGATGGAGTTTCTTTTTCTTCTCTTATTTTACATCTTGAGTTTTGGTGCCAAGTTTTCTTTTTCATGTGAGGTTTTATTTCTGCTTAGATGATTGTCGTTGGAATTTGCCACTGTTTACATCCAAAACTAAGAACCAACAGGATTATGGTGGTTCTGTGGCCAGATTAAATGTGTGTATGCTCTAAATGGTCCAGACCTCTACAGATGCTTCTCACTCATTTTTTCCTCAAGTGTGAAGTTTGCATCAAGTTAAACTGTCACCACCTTTAACTTCGCTTATGTGACAGTTCAGGTCTCTGCAGTCACAATTTGAACGCTGCTCGCAACACATAGAGGGTGTTTGATTGGAAGAAGGGGCAGATCATACCATGGAAAAGGCGATTCCTCAGCTCTCCAATCAATTCAAGTAACAATACGAGATTAAGTCATGTGATTTCCCAGAAAGACTCTTGGAAATTTGCTGTCTGCTGATAATTAAGACGACCTTTTACTACCAAGTTTGTAAACTATGGATTTCTACCCTTGAATTAGCTTTACTTTAGTACTTTGACGCTGATTGATTTTTAATATTTTTATTGTCTTGAGAGATAATGGAGAATGTTTCCGTATCAATCTATAAAAGTAGATTTTTTTAATGCCTCAGAGTAGAAAAATGGATTTAGTGAGATTTAGAGATTCAGAATTGCTTGCATCAAAGGCCAGTTTGCCAGCCTATTTTATTATCACTTTATACAAGTGCCAGTGTTTAATTGTGACAGAGTCCCACAGCTTTCTATAAGAGAGTATTTCATAAAAGCCATTGGTTCTGTGGTGACTGGATAGATCTTCCAATGAGCTACATATATTTTAACTTAATTATTTTGATCCCAAGAGAAAGTTAGTTATGATATCAGATAGGGAAAGACGCATCCATGGCCTTAAATAGGCAAGTTCAGTGATTCACTCTGAAAAAAATCTTTCTTGCCTGATTTAGAAAATGGACACAGGTGATTAAAGTTAACAGAAGTCTTAACATGGGATCTTAATAGAGTTTTCAGTGTTGCAAAAAAAAGTATTTGAACTTCTAAGAATTCATAACTGAAATGGAGTTGGTTTAGTTTGGTCCAGGTTTATGACCCACCTTTATTTGCTGACCCATAGAGCCCCGTCTAGAAGCAAAATTTTCACTGGGGCAAATCATGTGACCAGCATATTTAATGTTAGTGTCAAAAGTTAGTTTGCCACTTTTGCCCGTGGCAGAATGTAATCCATATTTACTTTATTAGACATTTATTCACATTTGAAGTTTGAAATTTCTTTTCATTTGTTCACCCACTTGCCCTTCAGAGTAATAGTGCAAATGTGAAATGAAGGAGAAGTGTCGTCTGAGTGAGTAGTTTCTGACCTTGGGATCCTGTGCATTCCATTGTGGCCTTGTCACTGCAGCGGACTGGGTTTCCTGATTCTGGTTTCCTTTATTAAGCTACTGCAGGCAGGTGGAGGGATCACTCCGAGGCAGCTGCTGGGATCTGCTTGCTGGGAAGGAGCAGCTAGTGGGGGCCCTGGGGCGCTCTAGACCTGTTGTCATAGCAGCCTGAATAGCACCCACGTTTTCATATTTGTTTAATCACCGCTTTTATAAATAGTGCTTTCAAATAAAAGCAATGATTTCTAAATTCAGATGTCTTTTCCTTTGCCAAATTGCAGTGGGAGCCTGTTAACTATTTTTTCAGACTCTCTGGATGATGCTGTTGTATTTTAATGTGTGCAGACATAGTTGGGGTTCAGTTGCAAATTAAAACTACCCCCAGTAGTGTTGAACTTGAAATGAAAACTTGACACCAAATTTATTCAAGTAGAAACTTTAAAAAATACTTTCTTCCTATTGTTACCTGAAAAATATATTTAAGAACGTTTTCCTAATTACTTATTTGAGTTTGGATACCAAAGGGTTAAAAATACACGTTTTTCTTTGATTGAAGACATTTTAGATGTTTGTAATGTTTTATCTGTACAAATGGGCATTTAGTAATGTTTTATCTTTTTTTTTTTTAATGATTCCATGTATTTGCTTATTTCCATCTAGGAATAGTTACTAATGTATTTGAGATACAGCATACCAAATTTTAAAGTAACCAGAATCGTGAGTTAATGGTTTTTAGTCCATACTGTTAAACTTTTGTTGAAATACTGACATAATTAAATTGGCTTCATGCTAAACATTACTAGAAGTGATTGAGAAGGCAGTGTTTCGGAGCGACAGCTCTTGGCCAAGGTGGTCACGTGACAGGGGCTTACGCTCAGTAGCTGCGCTTCTGCACCTCATGTGTGTGTATGTATTTTCAATCAAAATGTTGCCTGCAAATATGTGATCCCTTATTATTTAAGTTTCCTGTTTTATGAACCATTGCCCGTTTTAAATCACATAGAAGATTCTGAATCTGTAAAAACTACACATGTCAATGTTTTACAGCTACGTAATTCGAATTGACTTGATTTTTTCAAGTAATCCTAGAAAGGGGGAGCATTCCATATAGAAACTGCTGAAACTGCCACAGGTGCTTCTCCGAAACCTTACAGTTGTGGCATTGAATGTTCAGTATGGCTTCCTTTCTCCACACGAGGCATACTGTTGAGGTATTTGTTGCGGTGATTGGTTTTAATGCTAATCTAGGAATTCAGATATAGATTCTTTAGATTTGCATGCTTTGCTTACCCTAATTTATGATATCTACCTTTTTATTTGTAAACTAACAATAGTTAAGTTGAGATCAGAATTTTAACAGAAATATTATTTATATAAAAACTGTGGTTATCTTTCATTGTCACATGGCATTAAAAAGAAAACATCCTGAAGGTGGTGTGACAGCTCAGATCCTAAATGTACTTCGGATACTTCTCGATCCGTGGTTTTTCAAATTTTCTTTGAAAAAGAAAACTATTAGAACGGCTTCTCATATTCTGATGTTGTGACACTGTAAGTGGAAGATAGATGGGGGAATTAGCTGGCCGCAGAGTGGAGCTTCGTTCTAAAGTTCTTTGGGGATATATTGTTTAGGTATAATACGTTGTAATAAACCATTCAGAATTTTATTACAGAAAATATAGTATATGGGAATTTATGTTTTAACTTTAGTAGAGTATAAAAAGTTTGATTTATTTTGCCAATTATTCAGCAGAATAGTTCACAGCAGATAGTATTCTTTGTCTTCCCGTGTTTTCATACTCCAGCTTTGAAAGAGCACTGGGAGCTACTGGGAGAAAATGGGTAGAATGACTGTGTCGCCTCAGTGACAGTTACAGGAGCCGGTCTGCTGACACAAGACAGTTGTCATAGCTTTTGTAACGAATTGCAGCAAATTGATTACCAGCCTCCGCATCTGTTCGTGTCAGCTTTTAAAGAAAGTCAGTTTTAAAACTTTAACAGAGTAGACCCAATTTGAACACCCAAGTTGACTGATTTTTTTAAATCTCTGCCCATTTTCGGAGACTCTTCAGATGGATACCAGAGGGGGCCAGAGAGGTGAACAGCACATCCCATGTGTGGCTTTTTGCTTTCAGAAATGGGCAGAGGTAAATTTTAGATCAGGTTTCGTCTGTTTGCCCAAGTACAATCAACCAGATATTAAATTGGTGTGTATGTTTAATGATTTAATCTAAAAATAACGTATACACTTTCATTACTACCCCAGTTTTCATGCAGAGCACAGTTCCTTAGAGTAATTTTGCACAGTATCTACCAGATATTGTGAATTTCCCTTTGGACTGGTGTTTGCAGACTGCAGTCCAGACTAACTTTTTCTTCAGCAGTCTCATGGGGTTGGTAGGCGTGGTCAGCAGGAAGTGTAGTAAATACCTCAGGATTGAAGAGTTAAGGCCTGACTGTTTAAAAAGTAGTGTAACATGAGAGACCACATTCGAATGTAAAATTATCAGAGAGCCTGTAAATCCTAAGTCACACTCATGTGCCAGCTCCCATTGGATTTTTAGCAAAATCACTAGGTTTAAAATCTGCTTACACTTGGAACACTAGAATTTCAAGGCTTAATAAATTGACGATACATTGTAACCAGGGTAACTGTTTCAACTCTTAAAATGTCAAAATTGAAACATGCTCAAGAAAGTGTATATTAAAAAATGAATTTAAAGACCTGAGCCTGTTTTGTTGAAGTGTCTTGGGAACTATACTACTTAATTATTATTTATTCTAGTCTTTAGCAAAAAGCCAGCATGATTTTCAGCCTCTGTGGAGTACACTTGAAAACGCTCTACTTGGGAGGTATTAAGAGGTGGTTTGAGGATTCAGACCTCTAAAGGCAGTTTCGCCTTCTTCACATTAAGTACATTGCCTGATTCAGTTGTGAGACACTTTGAACTTTGAAGTGAAAACACTCAAGTGAAATAGGAATGATTGTATTATCTGCGTGCTCTCTCAGAGTCTTTTATTTTTACATTCTTCTGAAGTTTACCTTCAGATATTTTTCTTGGTATTTGACATTTTGTGGTTTAACAGATTGGGCAACCTTTAAAAAAAGCTCGATTTTGTTTGAATTGAATAGTACACAAAATTACCAGAGAGACATTTTTCAGGAACCAATAGGCATCTCTTATTAAGGGTTAGTGGTCTAGTCAGAGAAAGACAAATACCATATGATATCACTTGTATGTGGAATCTAAAATAGGACACATATGAACTTACCTACAGAACAGACGCAGACTCACAGAGAGAACAGACCCGTTGCCTAGGGTGAGAGGGGTGGGCAAAGCAAGGGCTGGGAGTTTCGGGTCGGCAGGTGTGAACTCTCACACACAGGGTGGATAAACAAGGCCCCACCACAGCACAAGGGAGCGGCAGTATCATAACCCCATCATGACAGACCGTGGTGGAAGAGGATAAGAAAACAGGCGCGCAGGCCCGAGTCATCTTGCTGCACAACGGAAATTAACACTGGACATGAGCTGTGCCGCAACAGGATTTTTAAAAAGTAGGAGACGAGTTACTGATGTCATCTATTCGTCCCCCCCGTTGTTTCTTTTGTATGGCCTATAAACTAAGAATGATTTTTACATTTTTTAAATGGTTGAGTGAAAATCAAAAGAATAACGGTTCATTTCACGATATGTAAAAATATATGAAACTCAGATTCCAGTGCCTGAAGCTAAAGGTTTGTTAGAACATAGCCAGCACTGTAATCCTCGCATATCATCTAAGGCTGCTTCAGGCGACAACGAGAGAATGGAGTCCGGCCTAGAAAGCTTAAAGTCCCTGCTGTCTAGCCCTTTGCAGAAAAAGTGCCCCCTGAACTGGTGGTCCCATCCATTCCTTCCCACCCACTTCTGTGCCTCGTACGATCGCACGGCCGGTAGAGCAGGGTTTAAGTGTGAGCAGAGCAGAGGCGCACGCTCCAGTAGGTGGAGAAGGGAGGCGGGAGCGTGGGCGCGCCGGAGGAAGGCGTGGGGAGGCCTGCTGTCCTGCGCCAGGCCCAGGCGCTCGCACATCTTTTTGCTTTAGAGGAACACCAGTACTGGTAAACTGGGTGCTGCGTTCAGTCCTGAGTGACTGAGAGATCTCGTGGTTGAAGTCTTCGTGGCTTCACCAGAAGTGGAGAAGGGATCCTGTGTGTCCCCGTTTCTAATAATACTGTGAAGACGGTGCTGACATGATGTCGAGTAGTTCTTCACAGCAACCACGTGGCCCAGATTCTGGTGTCTGTCCGTATGTCTTCTGGAATGTCTGGAACTCCCTTTTGGATCACTCTTTGACCCCTCAGAGTTATTTGAGGAGCCAGTTGAAGTTCAGCTTGGCTTATGAGTGCTCTTTCTTTCTTAGTCCACACATGGGGGCACGTAGCATGAGTTGACTCTGGCGCCTGTTCTTTGGAGCTGTGACAGTGCTGTGCCACCCCACCTGGAAATTTGCTGGGCTCCAGCCAAGCTGAGTGGCGTGTTCGTGTTGGACCCCCGTGGTGGCGGGAACCCCTGCCTGCGTTCCCTCGGGGGCGCCCCCTCAGACACAGTCTCTGCAGTCTCTGGATGCTGGTCTTACTTGTTAGGTCTCCTCGTGTTTCCGTGGAAGCGCAGTAAGCGCGGTCTCGGGCTGCTTCAGAGCGAAGGGGCTGAATGTAATTTGGACAGCTTTGCTTTCAATGACTGTAAAAAGTTGGCATGCTTCCTGAGCAGCTCCGCGTTCTTCGGTGGACTGGCATTTATGGTGTAAATGCCATTTTAAAAGTCTGTGTTCTGCTCTTTATTTTATCATCCACTAGAGGAGTAATTTTTACTGAAAGCTTTATGTGTCCTCATTTTAAGCAACAGTTTCTCATTTCTGTATCTGATTTCGGAGAGCAAGTTCATATTTATATCTATAGAAATCATTTTATAAACTCTGCTTATCCTAGGTCTTCATCTTTTCAAATTTTGTTGATTTAATTTTTTTTTTTAAATTGTGGCAACTTACTCTGTTCACATTCTTCACAGAGTAAACCTTTTTGGACCATTCACCCATGGTATCTTCTGAAAAGGAAATACAACCTTTAAAAAAATTACCCAGTCTTAAAGTTACTTGAATGTTAAATTTCTATAGCATGCTGATACTAAAAATCAAGTATATGATTATTTTATATACACACAACTAATGTAATTAACTTTGCCAAAACTGGTATTTCCTTTCTTTAATTTCTATGTCAAAACACTATGAAATTTCAGAATAATATTTATCAGAAATCATAGCCACGAGGTAAATGTCAGTTTTAGTTCCCAGTAGTGTTACACACAGTGCCTTTTGTTTTTAAGAAAATATCGTTGGTTTGGGGGATTCTCAAGTCTTGTCTCATTTATATCTGACCAAATTGAGTTTGGGCTTTTTCATTTCTTCAAACTGTATAAATCATTTCTTTTTCTTGTGGTTTTAAACATGGAGACGTATCTAGAGACTGTCCAGAAGTGTGTGGATGTTTCATTTCTGAATTTGGACTGTCTTGAGTATTGTGGCTGGAGCTAGGAACACAGGGCTATGGTCACCTTTAAAGTGGAAGATCCTCTCTTGTCCCCGGTTCTGTAGTTCTCTCTCTGACACGGTTTTCTGTTAACGTGGTAATCTAGGAGACAAGAGTGCGGGGCTGTGCGCTGTTCTTCTGGGATGAGGTGAGGCCGTCTGCTCGGAGCGGAGCTGTCCGCCGCGAGGGCTGGGGCTGCCTTGGCTCCTCGGTGCTTCTTTAGTGACACTGCGGCAGCCTGCAGCCGGCAGCCTGGTTTGCTGCCACGGATCCTTTCACAGAGCAGTGAATTTTCTTGTCTTCCAGGGGAATTTCATCGTGGAGTTGCTTTTGTTCCCTCAATTTTTATTGGTTCCTAATTAAGAGCTCCAATTTCGATGGGTTCTTGCCTGTCCATCTTACTCAGAGCCTTCATCGACACTCTGCCACCCCACCCCCCCCCCCGACTAGTCTGAGCCTTAGCTGGTGCAGAGCCGTCGGTCCTGTGCTTGTCAGTGGGACTAACCACAGAGTGGTGTTGATTCTTCTTGATGGTAGGACTCGGCCTCAGGGATGAGCTCCTAGGACAGTATTAGAAGAAGGCATCCATTCACATGCTTTCAAATGCCAGAGTCTAAACTGCTGCAAGTTTTCCTATGGCCAAAATCTCAAAAATCTCAGCTTTTCAGATCTCCAGGCCGACGGTAAGTCCGCTTCAGGGCGTCCGTCTAGACTTCCACTTATGGTGTCACATGTCAGTACGAATTCTGGCTTGTCATTAAGCCACTCACCTTCGCTTTAGGAAGTCAATTGTTGTGAATGCCATGGACAATTCAGTAAATGTTTGTTTGTTATGATTTTACTGGAGCTAAAGGAATGGATTATTAAGTACAGATAATACAGAATTCAGTTTCAGGCTAAGTCTGAAGTTAGTATAAATTTTCATTCTTCAGACTCACATAAAAAATGATTTTGAGACGTTAAATAGGAAGATGCCTTTTATTTTTTTAAGTTTAGTATGTTGATTTTTAAATTACTATCTCCCAAATCGTGTTTAGTAATCAAATGTGCGTAAGAGAGAAGTTAGTTACAGAGACAGGAAGAGCAACTCCTTCTTTAATGAAGACTTGCTGTAAATCTGTATGCTCTTTCATATCGCCTTCAGATAGTTAGTCAGTGCAGCAGGATGAGCAGAGACCGGATGAGCGTGCTAACGGGGCGTAATTCAGTGTTTTTGTGTCGCACAGCCTGAGAAATGCCAGTGGCCTGACGGCAGCAGACATTGCTCAAACCCAGGGTTTCCAAGAGTGCACCCAGTTTCTCTTGAACCTCCAGAATTGTCATCTGACTCGTTTGTATCACAATGGCACCTTAAATGGAGGCCATCCGAGTCTATTTCCTAATCACGTTAGTGTGGGAGCAAACCGCAAGAGATGCTTGGAGGATTCGGAACCCCCTGGAGTGAAGAGAGCCAGAACCGCAGGTGAGACCGCTTGTGGGTGGGGCAGGCAGACCTGTCCCCTCCTCTAACGTGTTCTCTTTTTCACGGCTGAGCGCGCCTTGGAGATGACTCCCTCACTACGGGTGCTGTGCCCGGAGGACTCTGGTGCAGTGATGGAGCAGGGTTTCCTGTGTTGCTTCTTGGAAGATTGGCCATTTAACGAGAGGGGAGGGTGTGAGAGGGCAGTTAGGGCCCAAGTGTAAACGTGTGTATGTGACTTTCTGCACACCCAGGTTCACCTGCCGTGAATTAGAGTCTTCCCGTTTGTTGTACCTGCTTGAAATACAACTATTAAAAAAATCTGCCCCCGTGCCTCATTTTTTTTCCTGTGAATTTTCCTGGGCTTACAACAGTTGTTGGTCTGATGTAAACTACAGTTTCACATTGGGGAAGGTAGATGTTTGCACTGCCCTGCTACGCGGCCTCAGCTGGCCTCCACACCCAGTGTGGGGTGTGTGCCATAGCGGGGCCGGGCACACCGCCTCCGCACTGAGGGGCTACGTCTCCAAGGTAAGTTGTTCTGGTTCTCAGTGTCCTTCCAGCTTGTTATCTCTAGATGGTTTCAGGATGTGCAAGTAAACAGAGTCAGCTAGTCACTCTTTGAGGTGTCCCTTTCATTTAGGGGGAAAAATTAATATATATAATCAGAAGATGTTAGTAGCTTCGCAGGAATGTTTAGCAAACTTACATGGAAAGGGAAGTTTAGAGGTGACAGTGAGGGTAATCACACTGAAATTACATGCTCGGACGAGATTTGCCAAGGATAAACAGAGCCATGCCCTTTGGCTTAACAAACCGTTCCAGTGTAGTCTGAGAAGACCTGAGTGGCTCGTGCCTTTAAATGTGATGTGCCAGCCTGACCCTCCCAGTGCTGTGCCTCTGGGCACATATCCAGACAAAAGCATTTCTCCCAGAGTCAATAAAAAGTGAATTATCTCCTTCACAACATTTAAGATTTTGGTCGATGTGAAAAGTTGTGATTATGCAACTTTTCTATAGAAATGAATGTATGAATTTAATAGTTTCTAAAACTCATAACTTGTACAAATTATGGGCCTAATTTTTAGAAAGATGTTGTAAAAGTCATACCCAGAATGTGAAGATATGTCTAAACTTCAAAACCTATTTTCCGGTTTACTGCCGGGTGAGTCTTCTGGAATTACGGTGTCGCTGGTCTCACTGTGTCCTGGCACAGTCTCTGTCATGTTAGCATAAGGATAAACCTTAAATTCAGCTGTTTTAAAGAGAGGTCACTTAACATTCACTGAAGATTCAAGTACCTAAAGACTTTTAAACTAGTCTCTTTAGGGTTCCAGTTCAGTTGAGTTGGCCAGTATCTCCTCATTATTGATGTGTTTGGAAGAGCCTTTGCAAGACTTCCTGGAAACTTAAGAATTTACATCCTAGGTCCTGTTGCTGCGCAAATTGGGTTTGAAGAATTATGCAGGTGTTTGGGGATTTTATTTTCCTCTTCCAGACAAGGATTCATCTTGGTCAGCTGAGTTAGAGATTCATTTTCTGCACATTCAGCTCAAGGTACAACTTACCCTGAGTGCCCCATTCCTAGCAGTCAGCTCAAGGAAGCCAGTTAAGAAAATGAGGTTGGAACCTGGTGTTTGAGTTCACAGGTGATTACACACACCTAAGGCTGGGCATTAAATCTTTTTTTACCTTTTCAAATACATGCCTGAAGTATCTTGACTACATAAATAGGTAGCTTGGACCTTATCAATAAGTTTAGTCTGTTCTGTATTCCTAGAATTTAATAAATTACTCGTACTGATGTTTTTATACCCCAAAGCTATTAATTCCAGAGATTTTTCTGGCTAAGCCAACTCTTAAAAGACGGATGGTGTCCTGTAAAATTGACTCTTAAGTTTGGTGTCACAGTTGTGAAAGTTACCTACTGTAATCCATAGAGAGCAGGATCTCTCTCTTAATAAATGGTTTTTTAAAATTTTAAAGTAATTGGAGTGGTTTTTTCCTTTGAAAACCATATGATGTAAAAAAAATTTAAGGCACTGGTCATTTATTTGTATGGCTCAAATACAAACTATCCTTTGAAAGCACGTTGTCCAGCAGACATGCTGCTGCTGCTGCTAAGTCGCTTCAGTCATGTCCGACTCTGTGCGACCCCAAAGACGGCAGCCCACCAGGCTCCTCCGTCCCTGGGGTTTTCCAGGCAAGAGCACTGGAGTGGGGTGCCATCGCCTTCTCCGCCAGCAGACACGGGTGCTTTACAGTGTCTTCGATGCAGCTGTTCACAGCAGGGGCAGCGTGCACCCTGGTCAGGAGGGTGAGTTGAAATCCAAGATTGATACTGATGAAAAGTATTTCAGGGTAGTATTTTCCCCAGGGTGGGAGATTTGGTTCATCTAGGACAGTGCAAGGAAATATCAGTTCTTAATAACTAGGTTTGGGTTTTTTTTTTTTTTTTCCCTTCCATGTTGACCAACCATTTGCTCAGGATAGAATGACAGGTGGGCCTCAGGACTTCAGCTGCAGCTGTTGAATAAAATCTTAGGGCTGTTAGCATTCTAGCTTATAAAAGTAACAGTACAATTGTTCACAAGTGTATTCCTTGGAAACTTGTGCAAATTATCAATGATCCAGGATAGAGAAAAATGCCACTCCCACCCATGAGAGAAGCTTCATCTTGTTTTTAATCTTTAGTATTTTGAGGTGTAGCTCCAGAGCCTTGACTGGGGAGAGGCGGTGTCAGAGATAGACTGACCCAGGAACCTAGTTTATCTGGGGAACAGTTGCTGTGGTGGTACCAGACCAACCTCAGATGTTAGGTTGACTTCATGGTTCTTGTTTTAATCAGATAAGTATGTTACTGAGCTTAGCATCTCACGTATAACATGTCAGGTATTTAAAAACACCTTTTAGGAAAAATACAGTCTGACTGCTTAAAATCAGTCATAGGGAGTTGCTCAGCCCACATTCCTCAGGATGAGATAACAGAATCTCCACCTTTTGTTCTTCATTGTTCACGGATGACCAGGCTTAAAAAGACAAGGGGAGAGGAGGATGGGTGTGACTTGAGATGGGTGAGTGGTCATGCTCTGTCACTAAGTTCTGTCCACTCTGCCGGCCCGTGGACTGGCCCTCCGGGCTCCTCTGTCGAGATTTCCCAGGCAAGAATGCTGGAGTGGGTTGCCGTTTCCTTCTCCAGAAATCATGTTTGTAACCTAGTTCCTTCTAGTTTAGGGCCGTATATCTGACACAAAAGACTATAACCCTTGCTGCATGCTTAGAATTCCCTCCAATTTGCAGTGAACAGCTGTGTGTGCTCTTAAAAATGTGACCAAACGTTTGTGATTGTGTTCCAGTTAACAAAAGCTGGTTTTAATCTCCAAAGGCATAGCATTGTGTGTGTGTGTGTGTGTATTATATATATATATATATATATATATGAATCATCTGACTGAATTGCGCTTAAGAGCCGAGTCATTTTCGGGTGGGTCTTGAGCTCTGCAGAGCTCCCAGGCCCGTCTGCCCTCCGCGCGTGCGCGGTGGCTGCGGCGCGCATCGGCCAGGAGCGGGTCCTTCCTGGCATGCTTTGTCGGCTCCTCTGTGTCACGTGCACCTTCCCCTCCACCTGCTCCCAACAGAACCCCAGACCCCTTGTTAGTGTTTCCGCAGCTGTCACTCTCTGTAGTTGGCACCTCCGTTCACCTGGCCTCCTAAACTCCCCCCGCCCCCGTCTGCTGCAGCTGGGGCTGTGGTGGGAGTCTCAGGAGAGGTCATGTAGAAAGAGCCACCTTCCTACCGGCCCTTTGTACTGTTCAGGTTTTGACAGGACTTTTCCTTCAGAGGGTGATCTGAGTAAAATGTGCTGTGAGGCGAAGAGAACAGTTCTAGTTAGTAATGGAGGGAAGCCGTTCCTTTCTTGGGGAATGGGGTTCCACCAGCGGGAAGGCCGGAGGGTTGGCAGTTACCTTGGTTACAGATCAGCTTTGAGGTCTTCCCTTGAAGAGGCACAGAGGGCGGTAGGTCACTACCCTGACCCCAGGCTCCATGCGTGGAAGTGCCCAACCGTGCTTGCATGGCTGGCAGTGTGTAGAGGAGGACGCCCCATGAGCTAACTAAAGCACTTAACATCTTCAAGTACAGGACTGTGTAGATTGGGTTTTGCCTATTGAGAGATTTCTCTGCCTTTAAAAGAAGCCCGACGAAGTGTTTGTCATAAGCCCTAGTTACCTCTGAGTGTGCCTGGCGATCAGAATCTTGTGACACGCTCTGCACCAGGACCATGGCCCTGCACGGCACAGTTCGGGCACATCTCCCCGAGCTGACTCAGCCCGCACAAAGGGAAGCTTCCTTGGTGGCAACAGGCTCTGTAGTGCTGCAGACCCCCGTCTTTAAAAAGCTAAGGAAGGTTTTCCTGATGTTTTCCTATACCCTTCATCAGGAATAGTTTTGTAGTTTCAGATTCAGCTGGCATCTGGCTTTAGTTTTATTCAGCTCTCTGGTTTATACGAAAATTCAGGGGCAGGTTTCCATGTCGCCCCGGGGCACCTTCCCGAATGGGGGCCCCAGCATCAAGAACAGGAGGCTGCTTGGGCAGTGGTCACACCTGGTCCTGACTCTGCCTCTGGGAGGAGAAAACGGCTTATTCTGAGGCAGTCGTAGGTGATTGATGTTCTGTCATAAGTATGCTTTGTCTGGCATGTATCGGAGTCATGTCAACAGATAACTGCTTTGGAAGTCAAAAGATAAGGACACTTAACAAGTGTTTCGGCATTTTTCCTTTTAACTGGAGTAGGAAGATAGCGAAATAACTTCTAAAACAAATAGAATCAAACATTTTGGAAGAAAGTCTTTTCTGAAATGTCTACAAGCCACCTTTCTCAGACGCAGCGTGGGGCGTTGAGTAGTTGCACTGGTGATGGGAGAAACAGTCAAGCCCAGATCCGTGTTCTGGTTTTAATGTCATGGCTTTTAATGCAGTTTTAAAAGGTAAGTGGTGACACCCTCTGTGCTCCCGTGGAGCTGTCTGAGCCCTTCCTAATTCCAGGTGCTGGGAAGAAAGACACGGACGGTATAAGATACATTAGGGGTTCTAGGCAGCTAGGTTAGCAGGCAAGTGGTTGCAAATCCTGGCAGATAGGTCCTGCCTGGGGGAAACGCCTCATAAAGAATGTCTGCGGAGAAAGTAATTCTAGTCTGTCCACGTTCGCATATGCCTCCCGCATTTAGTAAAGAGTTTCTTAACATCTGAAAGCCTTTAGTCTGTCTCGTTTTTACATGTTTATCCTGCTCTGCTGGTGAGAAACCGCATTAACAAAAGATGCACCGGAAAAGAGGGCCTTGGGAGGAGCCCTTGTGGGAACCGCATGGGTCTCTAGCTCAGGGAGCGGCTTCGGCTTTAGAGTGGCCCTGGGCCCAGCTCCTGGCTGCGGGCTTTCTCCTGTGGATGTCCTCTGGCTCCCTTCGCCACCGGCTCTCCGGGCCCCCTAGTGGCAGGTCTGCCCTCTTGCCCTGCTTCATTTGGTTGCCAGTCTTGACGGGCTGTCCCTCATGGCCCTGCTTGCTTTCTGTGGCTGTGCCCTTTCCAGCTGGAGTGTGGGCTGCGTCCACTGGTGGGACACTCCAGGCGCGGGGCTTGGGGAATGAACAGACAGTTGACTGGCTTTCGTGAAGCTGTTCTGTTGTGCCTTTTGGGGAAGAGGGGGTCCTCATGTCGTACCTGTCAGCTTTTCTTTTTAAAACCTGCTTTCAGAGATCTGAAGTTGCAGCTGTAACCTAGATGTCCCTTTCCCTGAGGAGCACTGGCCCTGAATTCCAGAACAAAGCCAGGCAGCGGGAGGATGGCCTCGTCAAGCTGTCTGTGCTGTATCCCCAGTGAAGTCTGACCTTTCGTTTCAGGCCGTTTGTGGCTTTGCCCAATAGCCCGCACTGCTTCTCCGTCAACTGCCTGATCTGGCTTATCAGACGTGGGCCCTGGTCGCTGCGGAGACAGAATCAGGTTGCGAGGGTTTTGTCTCCTGGTACCTGAACTTCCTCCCCCAACCACCCCCACTTTCTTTTTTAAGAAAAGATGGCCTGTTTACCACTCATTTTTTGAAAGTTCCCTGTTTGGTAGTGAGGCTGGAACCTAGCCTGTCTCTGACCTCAGTGGGGCCTTGGAGGATTAAGAAAAGCTTTGAGAACCACTGAAGTCCTCTGTCTGTTGCCTCTGGTTTCAAAGCACTTCTGCTTCTAGGGTGTTTGTGGCCTCGTGTCTGTGCAGATTCCTGGTTTTTCTTAACAGCGCACGTCACACCATTCTGTTCGTTTCTTCTGCATACTAATCGTCGAGTTTGTGTTTCTGTTATTAAGACTTTTTCATCTAAAACTTTCAACAGTTTGGGGATACTCTGAAACTGATATGTTCATTCCGATATTGAAAACAGTTCATGTGCCTCTAGAAGTAGTTGAAGCTGCAGAGTTCAAGTCTTTCTGTTTTTAAATGTTTATTTGAAAGAAATAGCACTGAAAGTTGTTACTTACTTGCTGTATATCTCCTGTGACCCAGAAACCATTCTAGTTTATCTTGGTGAAGAAGCAGAACCATAAGCAGAAGTACCTTTTTAGGGATGGTAGTTCATTACAGTGTTCACGACGGAAAAGGAGCCCCACTCAGGCAGCAGTGCGGAGCTGGGTGGTGGGTGAGCTATTGGTGGTCCAGCCATTCGGGGAGTTGTTACTCAGCTTTAAGGGTCCTTTTCAATTTAGTTGTTGGGACGTGTTTGTTTTGTGGTAAATGCATATGGGCAAGACGTGCAGTGTCTTTCAGATCTGATGATGTAAAAATGCCTGCTTTTTAAGACTGGATAGCTATGTGCAGCGTGGCACTGGCTGCTCCTGAGAAGTAGGGGCCCCAGGGTTAGCAGCAGGTGTTTGCCCAGAGTGTGAGCCCCGCAGGAAGGGCTACCAACTGTGCGTCCGCACTGTTCTCCACGGTGCAAGTGTGGGCATGCCCTAAGGCGCGTGTGTGGCTTCAGCCCCTGACGTCCTGGAGCCCAGAACCTTACTGGCTGTTCCCAATTGTGTCACCTCTTGGGGCACAGGGCCTGAGCTGCTCTCAGCCCGTATCCGACGAGCTTGTCTTGACCTTGGGATTTTCTTTATTTTCTATTAATGAAATCACTGATGTCTTAATTTGAGGATCATTGTAATGGTTTTTATGTTACTCAAGAATGATGATTTCTTTATGAAAAACAACTGAAGGAACATTTGGGGGTGTAACAGAGTATCCTGAATCTTTAAAAGTATTTAGAAATAAATGTCTTCTTGTTACATAACTGCT
The DNA here is from genome assembly GCF_014754425.2 of Oryx dammah. NCBI lineage: Eukaryota > Metazoa > Chordata > Mammalia > Artiodactyla > Bovidae > Oryx > Oryx dammah. Next base: position 83,586,086 of record NW_024070208.1, on the reverse strand, counting down.
TTATGTTGCCCAAATACCAGCCTTAAATGAGAATTTACGCCAGCAAGTAAATCTCGAGTAGGTGTCTGAATTGCCATGACTTCATCAAAGCCGCGTGTTTCAGGAATTATTCTCTATTGTGGGAAAGTAAGTTTCTTGGTAGTGTGCCAAGGTCATTGGTAATCCATAGATTATTAAGCCATTTGACAGTTTGGGAGCATCCAGGGCTCTGACGACAAGGAGTGGGGCGCATCTGTCTTAGGTGCAAGGAGCCTGAACGTGTCTGTTTTCTGTGCAGCCCACAGTCTGGATGAGTCCATGCCGCTCGCGAGTGGTGAGGCGGAAGACGACCCCGACAAGATGCACGTGGACAGAGAGCTCGTCACAGGTGGGGGCGGACAGGTTCCCGTTAGCTGCAGCCGCGGTCCAACGGTCGAAGACACCAAACTGCCGGAGGGCGGTGCCGTTGGACCGAAAGAAATAGAAATCTATACTGTTTCAGCAATGCAGACCCCCTGTCGTTGCAAGAACCAGTATGCGTGTTATTTCTAACATGAGTTGGCTCAGACAGTTTTTGCACTTTGTCCAGCGATTTAAAGAATGTCATGCTATGATTTGGACAAGTTTGTAGATACAAGAATTAAGTGTTTTGGTGCATTTTATGGATATGAAAAATCTAAGTGCAATCTTTCTATTTTGATTCTAGGCTTTTGCTCAATGTGCCTTGTTTGACTTTAATGAGGTTTACCATTTTTCATTTTCCGATACAGGACTTTGGGGTGAATTTATCAAACAAATAGCTATTGCTAGTAGTTTCAAAGGGATAAACAGCGGAAGGAAAGGCTGGCTGTAAACGCTGAGAACTAGTGGATGTCATGGTTTTGACTTGGAACCAGTCAGGCCAGTATGGCATATCCCACTCAGCCCTCCTGGTTGCTTTGGTTTGTGTGACATTCACTCTGAATCTACTAAAATGCTGAGTATCGTGTCAGCACAAAACACCTTTTTCACTAAAACTTGTAGTATGTTAAAACAGTTGATAGTCACTTTTGTTTTTTAAAAGGTAAGGGCTCTGTTTCTGTTAGTATTTAGAGTAAACATTTAGCCATTTAGTTAATGCTTTCTTCTATCATTCTTTTATTTAGGTGAGCATGAACACATTTCAGCCATTCTCTTAATGTTTTAATGTATTTGGAAATAGATACTGTTTCTTTTTTTAAGTTTTATTATTATGTCTGTATGCCTAATTCTTGTTTCCCAGGGGTACATGAAAAAATCATCTTTGTTCATATAATGAAAATGCGTGCATCTGTCTAGAAGCTACAGAATTGTTAATGGGTAGAGTCACCATTTGGCCGGGTAATTAAGTGGGCAGATTTTCCAAGAGGAGTTCTGATTGGAAAATACATTTTTAAATCTTGGTAAAGATAAATAACAAAACTCAAAGCCAGCTTAAAAAAAAAGTGGCATTGCTACATGCTTTTAAAAAGATAGAAGTCATCACTCTTTGATCTTCAAACATTTTATTTCCCTGGGTTTTCAAGTTAAATTTAATGCCACACTTGAACCTGGCATCAAACAGCCCATTAGTCAAACTCGGCTCGTCCCATGGACTAGCTCTCAAGTAAGCATTCCCCGTATTTTTCATCATTTCATTTATAACACTCTTTCAGCAAACAAAATGTGCTAAATCGCTAGAGATGACCTGCAGTGGGTGGACAAGGTGGAGCGGTGGGGGGGGAGTCCTGGAAGGCAGCCTGGAGCAGAGTTTGCGGGGTTCTGGGCCGGCGGCAGTGGAGGGCATCAGCAGGCAGGTCCCGCGAGGCGCTGTTAGTCTCAGCCCGTCTCTGGGACGCTTGCCGTTTTCACGCTCAGTTTTACTAGATGTTTGTTCCGTGATGCCGTGAGGTTCTGCTAACCTTGGTTGTGAGGTTGCATAATGGAACTCCAACTGGGCACCAGAGAAAAACAGCACCCACGCAGTGAACATTAAACGAAAAAATACCAGTCTAATCAACCCGGATTTCCGAGGCCCAGTCTCCTGAAAATACAATTTCCATCTCTGTTAGTAGTACCATGGTTGTCTTAATAACTATCAAGGTCACCATCCTACCCACGAGTTTTTATTACCCAGGGAAAGCTTCTGGTTTTTGAAAAAAAATAAATATTTATCTGGGAATAGCTTGTGTTATTTTCACTTTTACGTCATATTTAGTTCTTGAAACACTTGTTCTCCAGCCTTGAGTTTAACTAAATAGAAAAGCTGTCATTTAATTTGAAAAGAAATAATCCACAATCCTCTGAAGAATTTATAGAGGTTCTTAAACTATCACTTAAACTGCGAGAAAATTGAAAATTAGTGACATGTTAGATGTTTTTGTTCATTGAATGGGCTGTGATTTTCCATCATCAGGAAAACTTGCGGGACACACAGAAAGCTATCCGAGTGCCAGCCCGGGCGGGGGTCATGGTGTGGGGGCTGTGATAGGGCCAGGGACACAGCAATCTGTCCTCACTCTGAAGGTGACAGAGTCACGCTTTAATGTCATGCCTTGCTTCAGGAGTGCAGGACATTGGGGTAAAATTTAACATCATCAAGCAAGTCACAACCTTAGACTGTTTCTGTACTGTTATGTGAATTCCTGTGAACGTGAATTAATCCTCAGGTTTCGTTATACAGAAAAATACCTTGTCATTGCCTGTTCCCGTGTGGCCAAATGTTTTGTGACTGACTTTTTTTTCCCATAAGACATCCCCTCTTAACGGATGTCTGTATATGCAGATTATGGGTTTTGACAGTGGATCCTTGGACACCACAGTCACTAATTGCTGAACCCAGAGGACACTTCAGGACGTGCTCGTGGCTCAGGACTGCACGCGTGGGATCTTGGGGTTCGTGGTCTTCTGCGGCCTGCCTGTGCTGCTCTGTGGCGTCCTGCAGAAACGCTGTGTGATCCAGGCATTGCTAAGGAACCACAGCCCCGCTCCCACCCCTGTGTGGGCTCCCCCGCTTTGGAGGAGGCACGGTGAGGAGCCTCCGGTGACGCTGTCCATGTCATCCTGGGAGCTTCCTTAATTCACACGCTTCATCAATTGCTTTTCTTTTAAAAAAAAAAAAAAGCTTGAAGTTTTCTGTTTTTTAACACTTTGTTGGGAACACTTGAACGTTCCTTTCTGATGGACTTTTTTGAGGGTCATGATTTTTAAAACTGCTCTCCAAACCTAGTCTTAAACTGAGAGCAGTTCAATGCTATTGGTATTTTGCGCGTGGCATATTTGTCAGCTGAAGCTTTTTTCATTTGGTTCCCCTACACTAGTGAAATTTCTTAAGTGTTTCCTATCTTACCGGGCAAATGCAACTGGCCATGTTTTATTTTTAAATCACTTATGCACAGTTTTTTGCCTTGCAAAAGAAACTGGTTTGTGTAAAGAAAAGAAGCTAAATCTTGTAAAACGGTAGCAGCAAGGAAGCGTTTTATAGTCTCTCCTCCCTTCTGGTTCTGAATTTTGGTGACAGGTGTATTTCTTAATGCAGATATGAAAAACAGTAGCTCCGTATCGAATACACTGACAAATGGATGTGTCGCCAATGGACACTTGGACTTACCCTCCACGGCGCAGCCCGGTGGGATGGAGAGCAGGAGTGGCCAGTGCTCGGCAGGCCTTAACGGAGTCGGCACTGGCCTAGTTCCAGGGCCGCCTTTCCGGAGCAGCCAGGGCTCCCCCGGCGTTAACGGGACTGAGGAACCGGAAAGGAGCCCGCAAGTCAGCCCGGAGACGTGCGGCTCTCTGCATCTCGACGGGAGCCCGAGCAGCTGCGTGGCCAGCAGGCCCTCCTGGGCGGAGGAGAGCCTGCGCTACGGACACTACCACGGCTTTGGAGACACGGCCGAGAGCGTCCCCGAGCTCAGCAGCACGCTGGAGCACGCCAGCTCCGTGCAGGCGGAGCGGGGCCTCCACGGCGCCGCGCTGGGCGCCGCGCACCTGCCCCACGGCTCCTAGGGCCGCGGGCCTCCGCCGCCCCGGAGGAGCGCCACGGCCGTGCGGCGGCGCATGCTTTCGCTTTCTGGAAAAGCACGCTCCGTGTGGCAGGCCTCCTCAAGTCCCGGTGCGTGCAGGCAGGGCTTACTCAGCTCACGGCTGTCTCCGCGGGACAGGGGGCCCTCTTTCAGGACGCGCTTTTAGAACTTAACGTTTTCTGCTGCCAGTCTCGATATTCTCTTTTGAATACTGTCACCTTAAATTGCCATTTCCCCTTCTGTCGAATTAAATTTTATCTGATGAAGAATCGGAGACAGTTAAGTGAGGTGCCTGGTAAACCCGCCCCTTGGCACGTGGGCATCATTTTGAAGAGCTTGCTTTTCCTCTTCCCTGTAGAGTTTTTGACAGAAGACAACTATGTCCCTATGCAAGTTACAGCCTTACACGGATTTCTTGCAGTGATTTGTACGAAGAAAAGAGCGTTTGTCTTTTTCATGGAACCTTTGCTGCCTGCCACGTGGAGAAGATCTTCCTGGTACACACACACAGTGGTCTGAGGACGCCCGCGGTGCCTCCTTGAACGGTGGCGCTCGCTGCCGTTTCCACCGACGGCACGTGCGGCCTGGGCCTGACTGCCGACCTGATGTGTTTTTCCCCGGGTTTCCTACTCGGGCTTGAGGACTTCTACCACAGACAACGGTTTCCTCTGTATGCAGTGGGAGTTACTCTTTGTAGGGACTGTCAGGCCAACATACCTAACTGACCCTTTCGACCTATACTTTCTTTTCTCCTTGCTTTTGTTTTTTGGGGTTTTCTGCTTTAAAATATATACCACAATGTGTATCCCGTTAACAGAATTTTGAATCTCTCTTAATAAAGCTGCGTTGTTTATGGTTTTATAGAAATTAGCTTTTGTTTACGCAGCTAGTGGTTACACTGTGCGACTGTTGTCGTGAATTTTTACTTTTCTGATTTTTGTAATAAAAAATTGGTGAAGATAGAAGATGTATCAGATGAACAAAACCAGTGTTCTCCGAGTGTTACTAACATTTTGTTTTTAAACTGTCCTTTACAGATTGAATAAAAAACTCACACGCGCTGTGTTTCTGGGTGTGCTTGCAGTGTGGGGGCGGCGGGCCCTGTGGCGGGAACTGTCCCCTGGCCTTCTGCTTGTGAGCTGTGCTTCCCTCTTGCGATTGCCCGTGGAGCACTCCTGCGGACCACTTGTTGGCACCTCCAGCTTGTTTACCTGCTTTCGGCTTACGGGCACATTGGGTCTCTCGGGAGGTGCGGGGTGTCTCTTGGGAGGAGGGTGGGGGGTGTTAGGAATTGCTGTCAGCTGACAGTACTTCCCTGCACGCTTATCTTCATAAAGAACCACAGTCATAGCTTCCTCAACTTCTTTGAGCCAGCACATATTAATACATGGAAGCCTTTTAAATACATAAATCCTAGTTAACGAGTGGAAACCATGCCATTCTGGCATGCCTAGACTGACTGACTGACTGAAGTCACTCAGTCGTGTCTGACTCTGCGACCCCATAGACTGTACAGGCAATAGTACTGGAGTGGATTGCCATTTCCTTCTCCAGGGGATCTTCCCAACCCAGGGCTCGAACCCAGGTCTCCCGCATTGTAGACAGACGGTTTAATCTCTGAGCTGCCCAGGAAGCCCTCTGGCATGCCTAGTGTCATTTAAATTGTTCGGTACTCGGTGCATTATGGAAAAACCCCTCGGCCCCTGTTAGGAGCATCACAGCAGTTACTGTGTGCTGAGACAGAACCCTGGACACGTGTCTTCTCCCTGCCACCTTCTGTGCGGGCGCCTGCCATCACGCCCGAACCCCGCTGACATCGGAAGCCGTGTTCAGGGACTGATCCGAAGTCGCCAGAGGCCGAGTTCCAGGAGGGGAAACCTGGTGCCATCGTCCCCTCACTCCCTGTGTGAGCTGTATCTTGAATCTCACAGGCTTCGCGGCGAACTGTTAATGACTGTTACTGGAAAGCATTAACTGAATCTGCTAAAATCTGCTAAAGGTCAGGACATCTGGTTCGTCCTGGATTGGACAGAACTGGACTGTTTCTTGGGGGTGAGAATGCTTCCTAGAGGCTCTGCTCGGCAGCCTCTACACTTCCCTGGGTGATTGATACATTGTGACACTGAAATTGTTATACTGAAATTCTATTTTGCCTGGAATTGGCTTCAGAGTAATATAGAAGGGGAAGAATTTTTTAAATTAGGACTTTTAAGAAGAAAACGAATGTTCTCATTAATACTTTTTTTTTTTAACGTGGACGTCATTTTCACATTGACCAGAAATAAGCTCAAATTTGTGCTCTGCTTAACTCACCAAAATTAAGCTCATGCAGCACGGTCACTGCTTCTCAGTGTTGGGTCTGAAGAGCCTTATCGGCCCTCGTATTAAATACCCCGTGGCAAGCAGCTGGAAAATGAAAGAAGTCCATCTACAGTGACATCGAAACCCTAAGCTGCCTGGGAATGCCTTTAAAGGTGGGGCATGCGGCTAGGCCCGCATCACGGGGCCACGGGGAGGGGGACGAGATGACAGCAACCGCGAGCAGCGTGAAGGGCCGGGGTGACCCGGGCAGCCTTGGCCGGCCGGCGCGTGAGTGCGCCGGGAGGCCGCCAGGGGCGGGCAGAGGGAGGGATTGCGGAGGGGGCGAGACTGCGTGGTCCAGGCGGTGTGAGAGCGCCGCCCCGAGGGCCTGGGAGGGACCCCGCCCCGGAGAAAGCGCTCCGCGTGTGCGCCAGTGACACGTCGGGCCGCTGAGGCCGAGCGCGGTGAGAGCGGAGGGCGGCAGAGGCGCCGGCCGCGGAGTCCAAGGGGCCGTCACACTTCTGCTAAGGACGCAGCGCCCTGAGCAGGCAGGGGGGAAACAGGCCCCTCCGCGCAGGGAGCCCACGGCGGGGCCCGGCTTCCCTCCACGGCAGGGGAGAGCGTGAGAGGGCGGCCCCCAGGCTCCTCTAGAAGTCCCCGGACCGTCTCTGACACTGTCCGCACCCCGACACGTCCGAAGATGTTCATTGTAACAGCGCGCAATCAGAGGGGACCAATGTGACCGTGAATCGCGACCCTGCATGGCCATCCGTGGACACGAGCCAGGGCTTCACGAGGGTCGGGGGGCCCGTCAGGCGTGACCTGGACGGCAGGGACCAGGGCAGGGTGGCGCGTACTTGGCGCGAACGGCGCGGGTGCGTGTGTGCACGTTTAGAAGGCGCAACCCAGCCTGCGAGCGGTCGGATGCACGCGCACCTGCGGGAAAGCAGTGGACCACAGGGACGCGAGTGACGTCACCCCCTCCCAGAGAGAACGCCGCAGGGACGGAGGGCTGGCGGGGGCAATGGGGAGCAGACCAAGGAGACTGCCGCCTTTTCATTTCCATTGCTGTTCTTTTGTTTGTTTAGGAAGATCTGAAACAAAGACATTTAAATTAAAATGTTCTAAGGATAAAATAAGACATCAGATTAGAGCAACTTGGCTGGGTTACCCTAAACCCACTGCCCAAGCTTTCTACCTACCGCCCCCTCCCGGGTACGTCCCTGAACGGCAAGACTCCGGTGCAGCTGGAAAGCTGGAAAAAATTTAGGTTTTTCTGTTTCGCCATTTACCACCACCACAGCGCTGTCACCAGTGAATTCATCTCCAGTGTTTTCAGAAACAGCTACAAAAATGGCAGGAGATGGCTCAGCGAGCTGGTCCCGCCCCCTCCTGCTAAAAGACACTGTCTCATGCCCGACACTTGCTTTATGGCTTTCCTGACAGTTCCTGTAACTCAGAATAGCCTGAGCTGATTTTACCAGCAAAACAACATGGGCCCAGGCATCAAACAACACCAACTCTCCAACTCACAGCAACGACCCGACACGACTCTGTATTCCCGGCACTTTGAAGTCTGGGAAAAGAGGAGCCGTGAAAGGCCCCATGGCACAGGGCAGCTCTCACCCCGCAGACCGACCCCCTGCCCAGGACTGGAATCGCCGCCGTGGCCGGGGCTGCAGTGGGAGATGAGGCTGAGGTCCCAGAAGAGGACAGAGCGTTGATCCACGTGTCAGCGGCGGCCTTCGGTGGGCAGAGCTCAGGACCCTCGGGGTTGACGTGGAGGCAGGGGTCCCCTCTCGGGCTGGTGGAGGCTGGCTGTAGGGACACGCAGATTGCGAGGCAGAGAAACCTCAGCTTTGTTGGAGGCAGCAGCTTCTCCCAGCGGCAGGACCGAGAAGAGAACATGCCCGGCTGAGAACCGGGCGAACCTGGCCAGACCGTGCTGTGGGAGTGTCCAGCTGACAGCTCTCTCCTCTCGAACCTTCTCTGCCTGCCTCTCTTCTCTTAACGCAGCTGGCTTTTTGCGCCCTCACGGGCCCTGACCGACAAGCCCAGGAGGCCCTGCTCACCTGTGTTCCTCACCAACCTTCCAGAAACAGGAAAGGCCCTCCGAGCCGCCAGCCCGGCCCGTAGAACTAGCCGTTCCCAGCCCCAGGTGGAGCTTTTGCCCTGACCCACACGCAGCCGCCGCCCGCGGTGCGTGGTGTGAGCCAGTCTCCCATTGGACCGGGACCCGGAGGCCCCTGACAGAGGGCGGCCTTCCTGACCCCTCCCAGCGTGTCTCGGGGGCTCCCTGGGACAGGGGGCAAGCGGTCAGCCCCCCAGGCTCCAGCCAAGAGAGGCAGCAGGAAGACGGAGGGGCCGCGGGAGAGAGGGGCCCCCTGAGCCGCAGCAAACCGGTGGCTCAGCGGAGGGACGTGCGCTCACAGAGGGGGCGGCGGACAGAGCGTTAGGGGGTCAGAGTCAGGGAGCCCGCAGTCGACTCCCCTCACCCCCCGGTGGTCAGGGAGGAAAGGCGCTGTCACGGGAGTTGCTCCAAACTGCATCTCTCCGGATGGCTTCTACTGAATGTGAACTGAGCGAAGCGCTCACTTTGATGAACGCACTGTATCCTGTTACCATATGGAGTGCCTGTGTGCCAAGTCACTTCAGTCATTCCGACCCTCTGTGACCCCACAGCCTGGAGCCTGCCAGGCTCCTCTGTCCATGGGGTTCTCCGTCCTGGCGTGGGTGCCACGCCCTCCTCCAGGGGGTCTTCCCGACCCCGGGATCGAACCCACGCTTCCTGAATTGGCAGGCTGATGCCTCACCACTGAACCACCTGGGAAGCCCACTTCAGTTCAGTTCAGTCGCTCAGTCCTGTCTGACTCTTTGCGACCCTGTGAATCGCAGCACGCCAGGCCTCCCTGTCCATCACCATCTCCCGGAGTTCACTCAGACTCACGTCCATCGAGTCCGTGATGCCATCCAGCCATCTCATCCTCGGTCGCCCCCTCCTCCTCCTGCCCCCAATCCTTCCCAGCATCAGAGTCTTTTCCAATGAGTCAACTCTTCGCATGAGGTGGCCAAAGTACTGGAGCTTCAGCTTTAGCATCATTCCTTCCAAAGAAAGCCCAGGGTTGATCTCCTTCAGAATGGACTGGTTGGATCTCCTTGCAGTCCAAGGGACTCTCAAGAGTCTTCTCCAACACCACAGTTCAAAAGCATCAATTCAAAGCCCTCCTGAGGGCGCCCTCCTGGGACATGTGAACCAAGCCCATGCCCTTCAGACGGGAAAAGAGACTAGCCCGGACCCGTGGCCCCAAGCCATCCCCGGGCGTCCCAGTGAACGCAGGAGATACAAAAGCAGAGCCGGGCATGCACCCCAGCATGCACACACACACATGCACACACATGTGCACACACGCACACGCATGGGGGACACACGCACGTGCACACACACACACACGTCCCCGTCAAGGGGGTGCAGGTGCCAGCAGGGAAGGCCAGGCAGCTCACACAGGCCCCAGGAGGGGGCCGCGGATGCAGTATCTCCAGGCTCTGGGTATACACGACCCACTTAACCTGGAAAAGGAAGAGGGGTTAAATTCTGTGATACTCATGGGGGAGGGGAGGGGTTGGAGGAGGCCGTGAAGATAAGCAAGGCCAGTCTGTGCAGAGCGTCCGCAGGTACTGGGTTAGTGTTTGCCGTTGAAAATTGAGGGACGCCAGTAACACGCTTGTTGCAAAGACTGACATCTTAGCAAGAGGCTGAGAGCCCCTCCTTCCTCCTTGAACATAATGAGGCTCACCTGTCTGATGAAAAAAATGTATACAGCCAAGTCACAGGAGAGATCTCTCTGCAAGAGAAGCTGAGAACCGGCACAGAGAAAGGGGGAACGAGACGACAGAGAAATTAGCGTTTCATAGGACGTCTGGGACCCGATGGAGCCAAGTTTAACTTTGCTTCCAGCATCGCAGAGTCAGGGACAGGCCCCTCTGTGGGGCGCGGGGCGCCTCGCTCCTGATTAACCAACAGCGCCCCCGGAAAGCCTTCGAGAACAGCCATCTCTGATTTACCCCAGATGCTCACCGCAGTCCTGTCTGCCTTTAATTTCACCATCTGATTCAAATTACTTAAGATTGAGTAAATTGGCTCCTTGACTGGGTGGGGATTTTTAAAGCCGGAACGGGGATATTTAAAGTATCTGAGGCTGGTTTTGAAACTGGAAAGGGAGTAGTTGCTTCGCCTTGAGAGAGGCTGCCCGTGGCAAAGAAGTTAGAAATACAGTAAAAAAACAAATGGAAAACGCAGCTTTGGTTGAGTGTAGATTTGCCTGAGTTACACGTGCTGCCACATGGAAGACATCACCCGGGCCCTCCTTCCCTGCCTTTAATTTCTGAACGTGAAGCACACAAACTCGCCTCAGAAAGTTATTTATGGAGTGTGACAGAATGTATCTGCCAAATTCAGGAGTGCTCCTGCAAAGTGACGAGACAGCTCAGCCCATCAGTCTGCATAATGAATAAAGATATGCAAATTTAAGAGACAAACCAGTGCCTGTCAGACTTGATCAAATGAGAAGATGAGGAATAATGGACCCCGGTCAGGGGGCGGCTGGAGCAGCCCCAATGCGTAAGCTGCCTCCATCTCGGGGTCCCCAGAATCCGTGTCTTAAAGCTTCAGTATGCTTTTCTGGGACAAAACATTTTCAACTGAATTTAAACAAGGACTTGACCATAGTTCGAAGCCAGTTTCAATACAGAGAGATCTCAGTTACAATCTTTGTATAAGCGTAAGTGAAGTCGTTCAGTTGTGTCCGACTCTTTGCGACCCATGGACTGTAGCCCACCGAGCTCCTCTGTCCATGGGATTCTTGAGGCAAGAATACTGGAGTGGGTTGCCATTTCCTTCTCTAAACGTATCGGTCATCTAAATTATTTTTCCTGTGACTTGTGTGCTCTATGCAGGTTTGTATTGGATTGCCTTTTTTATTGATTTATATCAGCTTTTGTACCAATCTTCTATGTATGGCACATCTTTCTGGCCCTTCTGTCACTTGGTTTTTAATTTTGCTCTGGTGTCTTTAAACTATAGACGGTTTTTGCCAAATTTGTTCTCCTGTTTGAAGGCTTCTGAATTTAAGTTCTTAGAGAAAGTTGCTTTCCCAACCACAGGATTTCAGTCATACTCTGCTGCGTGTTCCTTTAATGCTTTTATGATCTTGTTTTTCTATGTTGTTCTTCAGTTCAGTTCAGTCGCTCAGTCGTGTCCAACTCTGCGACCCCATGAATTGCAGCACGCCAGGCCTCCCTGTCCATCACCAACTCCCGGAGCCCACCCAAACCCATGTCCCTTGAGTCGGTGATGCCATCCAACCATCTCATCCTCTGTCGTCCCCTTCTCCTCCCGCCCTCAATCTTTCCCAGCATCAGGGTCTTTTCAAATGAGTCAGCTCTTAGCATCAGGTGGCCAAAGTATTGGAGTTTCAGCTTCAACATCAGTCCTTCCAGTGAACACCCAGGACTGATCTCTAGGATGGACTGGTTGGATCTCCTTGCAGTTGTTCTTAATCCAGTTGAAATTTATTTTTGCATATGGGATGAGACCAGCATCAACTTCTATTTTCTTCTACCAAACCAGGTACCATCCCACAACCATTTATGGAGTGGCTTCCTTCCACGCGGGTTTGAGACGTGACCTTTGTCCAAGAGTAAGTTCCGGGGCTTGGAAAGGCACTCAGGTTCTGTCCTGCCCTCTGGCCATTAGACGGTGTTCATGCCACTTTCCACTGTTTCCTCTCTATTCTTCACCACTTCTGCTCTTGATCCTCTTACGCACTTCTTTTTCCTGCCACACATTAGAATTGAGTGATCAGCCACATTGCACCTCTGTGATAACTGAAAAAGAACTGGCATTTTCACGTTACTGTCGTCCCATTCAGAAGGTATCACTTCAGTTTGGGTCTGCGGTAATGCTAATTATTCCTAAGTATATAAACTATAGACTCAGACACGACTGAGTAACCCACACACACAAGCCACATCAATAGATACTCGCTATGCTTATCCTTGGATGTTTCTTGGTTTTTGCTGCCGTTACAAATGGGATTTCTTCCTATTCATTTGCTAACAATAATGTCAATATGAAAGGGTTTTTTTTGCATAAATTTGCCTTGTGTCCAGTCATCTTGCTGAATTTTCTCAGTCTGATACTTTCCTTTGACAGTATTCTTATCCTCAGTTCTCTTGCTTTGCTGCTTTGATTGAAACGTCTGCGGTGATGTTATATAAACGGGCTTCTCTCACCATCGGTGTTTCCTCATTTAAGATTATATCCGGAAGATACTCTTCTTATAGTCTTTAAGTTCTCTTTTATTTCTGTTGACACCTGCCTTGTGATTAGGAAATATGAGGTTACCAGATACGTTTTGGGCGTGTGGTGATCAGATCCCAGGACTGTTCTAGAAGGTGGGGTGTGCTGAGTGGCATTGACGGGTCGCTCAGTGAGAAAGCTGCCTGCACGCTCTGGACCACGGTGTGCGCTCTGAGCATGTCACGGCTGGGTCCAGCCTGCTCTCGGCTCCCTGGGTGTGTCCCGGGGAAGGAACGTTCCTAGGGGGTGGGGTGGCGGGGACCTTTATTAGGCTGTTTGTGAAGGTTCTACGGCATGATTGGTGCCCTGTTCTTCTCTGTGTCAGGAGGGACTGTGTGAGTGTTCCCGGATATCTGGTAAAGTCAGTGGAGAAGCTGTCCGGCTCTGGCAGCTCCTCACCGTCATCTGATGGAGAGTCTTTGCTGTGCGCGTCACGGGATCACAGGGCTATCAGGCTACCCACTCGGGCTCACTCCCACCCCGAGAGTGAGTCTCCACAGAGTCGTTAATTCATCCACATTGGCAGGAAGCTATCCAGACAGAGATTACAGCTCTCTTCATCTCTCGCCTCTCTGCGTACATTTCTCGATTGGACTGTGTGTATTCCCTCTCAGTTAGGCTTGCCAGGAACTTCTCTTTCCTAATATATATATGTTTTAAATAGCCAGCTTTAGGTATTTTTATTAGTTCAGGGATTTTTGACACTCTGTTAATTTTATCACTCTTAGTTTATCCTTTACTCTCTTTCTTCTTTCTTTTTCTGGTTTCTTATACTGAATGCTTAGCTTGTTCATTTCAAACTTTTCTGTTCAACAGTGAAATTATGGGTAAAGCTACAAAATCTTCTCTGTTTATAACATTAGCTTCATCTTAAAGGTTTTAAGATGAAATATACTCACCTTGAGGTTTCCCTGGTAGCTCAGCTGGTAAAGAATCCGCCTGCAGTGAAGGAGACCCCTGTTCGATCCCTGGGTTGGGAAGATCCCCTGGAGGAGGGCATGGCAACTCACTCCGGTATTCTTGCCTGGAGAATCCCAGGGACAGAGGAGCCTGGCGGGCTACAGCCCATACTGTCGCAAAGAGTTGGACATGACTGAAGTGACTAAGCACACACACATACTCGCCTCATAGATTTCTGTATAACTCGTCACTTATAAGTTATTTGCCTTTGATCTGGAAATCATTTTTTAAAGTGTTTTCCTGACTTACACATGTAGAGAACATTCTTGTGGTTGTCAAGGCAGAGGAGCGGTAAGGGAGGGAAGTATTTGGAGTTTAGAGTTAGCAGATAGAAGCTATCATATATAAGATGGATAAACAAGGCCCAAATAGAAGCTATCATATATAAGATGCATAAACAAGGCCCAAATAGAAGCTATCATATATAAGATGCATAAACAAGGGCCTACATACACAGGGAACTATATTCAAAATGTGTTTTTTCAAATTTCCAAGTAGATAATTGTTTCAGCTTCTTATATTAATTTCCAGGTTAGTGTGAGCTGTAAGAACTCTAGTTTTCACAATTTATGAAAAGTCCTTTGATATCAAAGAAATTAAGAAATTTCTATTTTCACAAGAAGAGAGTCTCTCTCACACACACACACACACACACACACACACACACACACTGATTCCTATTTGCATCTTGAATGTCTGTTTATTTCCTTCTTAACTGGTCAGATTCTGAGAGAGGGGTGTTACGGCTTTCCACTGGAACCAAGATTTACAAATTCTCCCTGGATTTGTGGTGTCTTAGCCTGATGTGTGTGGTTTGGAGCACTGGCTATTGACCTTTTTACACACTCTTCTTTTATCCCCTGGACAGGGTGGTCTGGTGGGTCAGAGGGGGAGCAGAAAGACGGTAGCTCAGGCTCTGGGGACCCACGCAGCCTGGGTCTTCCTCCACAGCCTCATTCTTCCCAGCTGGGAAATGGGGAAACGGCCTCTGCTTCTCCAGCTGGTGAGGATTTAACTGGCTAAGGCCTGGAACAGACTTCACGGGCACTTGGCTCCGGGAAAGATGTTAGTTATGTTATATGACAAAGTGCCACACACCTGGAGGCTCAGACAACAGGAGGCTCGTCTCCAGTTTTGGCCCAGATGTCTGACAGGAAGGTGCCCGAGGGCCGCTGCCCCGTGGGGACTGAGGGAGGCCCTGTCCTCGGCTCGTCAACCTCCGCCCTCACCCTCACGGTGTTCTCCCTGGGCGTGTGCACCTGTCTCTGGGTCCAACTCTCCCCTTTTTATAAGAACACAGAGATCTGGGACTGCGGCCCACCCGTTGAGCTCAGGCTAGCTCGGGTCTCTCCGAAGACGATTTCCAAATCGGGTCCCGTGAGCAGCTGGAGGGGCTTGGAGCCCCAGGCTCTTCCCGGGGGCCCCGGGGGACCGTCCCGCGGGCACGTGAGGGTAGCAGCCGCTGGTGACGGCGCGGGGCTTTGGGTCCAAGACTCGGCAAGACCCAGGAAGGCAGAGCTTGAGACGTGCTCAGCTGGTGGTGGTGGGAAGGGTGACCTCGCCCAGCGAGGCGGGTGGGGCGAGCAGAGAGGGCAGACGTCTCTGTGTGAAGGGTGCGGGAGGAAGGGGACCCGAGCAGAGAAGACGTGGGCAGAGGTGTCGGAGGAGCGCGGCCAGCGGGCCGACTGGACGCGGGCAGCGAGCCTGCAGGAAGGAGGGATGCTCGGCCAAGCGGAGCTGCCTCAGAAGCGGGCCCGCGAGCCTCGAGCCGGGCGCGGCGGGGCAGGGGCCCCACGTGACATCACGGCGGGTCAGCTCCCCTCAAGCTGCCTGCACGCGGGCCGGGAGCCTCAGTGGAGAGGACCGCACACCCGCACCCACCCGCTGCAGGGGCTCAGGGCGGGAGGGGCGCGGCCCGGGCCTGCCTGAGGGGAGGGGCGGTGGGCGGCTGAGCCCACCACAGGGGGCTGCAGGGACGGCTGACGATCGGTCTGGCCCGTCGGGGAGCGCTGCTGGTGGGGGCCGACCCTGCGACCCCACGGGCTCCTCTGCCCCGGGACTCCCAGGGTAGAGCGCTGGGGGCGGGGGGAGCCGGTTCCTTCCCCACCCAGGGCTCGAACCTGGGTCTCCCGCATCGCAGGCCGGCTCTCTACCTGATGAGCCGTCAGGGAGGACACGCGAGGAAAGCCCAACCTGAAGTGAAGCTCAGATTCAGCACGTGTCAGTGAAGGAGCCCTGCTCTAGAGAAACGGCAGGGCCGTGCAGCCGCGGAGCCCAGGGAGAGACTCACACCCCGCGCCTCACATGCGGGGTTCCGGCCGGTTTACACTCCAGGAGCTTAGACCCTCGGTCATACTCAAGGCAGTGCAGGTCGCTAGTTACAGAATTTGTGTGGAGGGCTGTTCCAGACAGACCACCTCCCGACGCCCCAGGTGTGATGAGCGGAGACCTTGGGGTCTCCGTGCTCCCGAGGGTCCCAGGTGTGATGAGAAGAGATTTTGGGGTCTCCGTGCTTCGCCCCCGGGTGTGATGAGCGGAGACCTTGGGGTCTCCCTGCTTCGCCCCCGGGTGTGATGAGCTGGGGGCCCCTTGCTCGCCCTCACCCTGTCCATCGGCTCTGACCCTGTGGACAGCTCTAAGGACCGTCTGACTGGGTGTTGTCCGGTTGAATTTCACTTCCTTCAGTCGGGCCTGCCGACCGCCCCATCCTTGGCTGCCTGGCCCATGTGCTCGACTGTACCCGCCCCCAGGATGCCCCTGTCCCTACCCCCGCCACCCCCAAGAGGCCCTCCAGTGATGGGCCCCTGGTCAGACCCTTCTCCGCCATCTCTCAGCTGTCCCCGGAGGCAGGACGGCATCTCCCCGAGGGGCCCGGGGCCCAGGGCAGGGGAGGACATTCGGGGTCTGGAAGGGGCCCCGGGCTCACACCCCTCCCCAGAGCATCTCCCTGCTCAGGGCCTTGCTGTCTGTCCAGGTCATGTGGGGGGTCAGGCCAGGGGACAGGAGGGGACGCAGGGCAGCAGGACCTTGTGGCCTGTCCCCCAGCCCTGCCCTTCCACAGAGAAGCCCCCACAAGGGTCCCCCCCACGCCATTAGGCACCCCAGCCAGAGAAAAGTATCCGATTTCCGGCTTGAGCTTTGTACCAAAGCGAAACAGAAGACCCGCATTTCGGGGACAGGAGGAGACGGCTGGGAGTGTCCGTGTCCTGGCAGAACCAGCGCTTCGGGCCTCCCCACTGTCCCCGACCTCGCAGCTGGAGGGGCAGTGTGGGGGGCTCTGGGGGCCCAGCCCCGGCCCAGGGCACACTCCTGGGCCGGCCCCATGGTCGTGGGAAGGCAGGGTGAGGAGGAGCCCTGCCCAGGCGAGGGCCCGGGGCACACGGGGGGACGAGGTGACCGTCCCAGGCACGGGGCATGCAGGGGCACGGTCCTTCCAGCCTCCAGGCCTCTTGGTCCCGGCCAGAGGTGCTGACGGGTCCCGGGACTGAAGCACTTTGCTGCTGTCTGAGCCTTTGGGCCGTGAACGCTCGATCGCCTCACCTTTCTTTGAGAGAAGTGACGCTGTCTGGCATCACACGGTTTGACAAATGACAGCACCATCACAGGAGCAGGAACCCACCTCCAGCCCAAGGGGCACAAGCACGAATCAGATGAGGCTTCAGGGAGCAGGGGCTTCCCTGTGGCTCAGGTGGTGAAGACTCCGCCCACGTTGCAGGAGCCCCGGGTTTAGTCCCTGGGTCAGGAAGGCCCCCTGCAGAGGGGAAAGGCAGTCCACTCCTGGGTTCTAACCTGGGAGATCCCATGGACAGGCGAGCCCGGCAGGCTACAGTCCACGGGGTCGCGCAGCATCGGACACGACTGAGCGACGGACACTTTCACTTTCGGGGCAGCAGAGCCCAGAGGCTCCTGGCGGTCACCCCAGAAGGTCCCTGGAGACGACCCTGCCAGTGATGCATGACAGAGCAGTAGGGCCGGGCCGAAAGCAGCCCCGCCACGCCACGCGGGGATGACGCCTGGCTTCCTGCAGCCGGGCTAGAGGTGCCCCCGCCGCCCGCCCCCGCTCGTCTGTGGGCCAGGAGCCCCCAGCACTGATGTGACGAAGGGGATGCACCATGAGGCCTGAGCAGCGGGCACCCCCCCCGTCTGGAGGTGCAACGGGCGGCGTCCTCCTGTAGGTCCTGAGACTCCCAGCCATCTCGGGCCTGGGGCTGGCAGGAGCACCACCCCACCCTCCGCTTCAGACTCCAGAGCCTTCAACGGGCCCAGCACCTAGGCAACCAGCAACTCAGCCAAAAAGACAAACCCTGGCCTCTGGCCACGGCACTGCCTCACTCATGCCTCCGCCCCAGAGGACCAGCTTCCTCTGTGTTGGGGCGGCAGACCAGCCTTGGGGCTCAGAGGCTGTACACGGCCGGGGAAGCCTTGCTGGGCCTCCGAGCTGGTCTCTCTGGTGCCCCAGCAGCTGAGGCTTTGTGGGCGATGATGGCAGGAAGAAGGGACCGCACGGGGAGCTGTGGGGAAGATCGTGTCTGTAGCTCTCATCTTCACACAGAGAGTGTTTGCTTCGGCGTCAATTTTCAATGAGGTGTTAAGTGAGATTCATGTTTGATCTCCCTATAGCTCAGTCAGTAGAGAATTGCCTGCAATGCAGGAGAGCCAGGTTCAAGCCCTGTGTTGGGAAGATCCCCTGGAGGAGGGCATGTCAACCTACTCCAGTACTCTTGCCTGGAGAACCCCATGGACAGAGGAGCCTGGGGGGCTACAGTCCTTGGGGTCACAAAGAGTCAGACATGACTGAGCAAGTAACAGGTGTTATGCCCAGAGTCCGAGTCCCCAAAACTGAGAGAATAAGACGTCCACAGCAATGCAAAAGCATGAAGGGGTTTTATTTCTAACTCGAGCTAGGGCTCCCTCCACATCCAAGGCAGTAGAGTGGAGCAAGAGCCCCGAGCCCAGATTTACAGCAGTATTTATAGGTTTTAGAACAGAGAGTTGGCAAGGGCTGATTGGCTGCAGGAGTTTCCTAGTATTTACTAATTGGCTAATCTTTATTGGCTGCAGGGGTTTCCTGGTATTTACTAATTGGCTATTGGCTGCAGGGGGATGTCTTTTACGTCCTGATAAACTCAAACCAGGTTACGGGGAGTATGCTGATTAGACAAGTCCTGGCATCCGCGGGATGGCTCAGCTCTTCCCATGAGTCCTACCTTAGTCCCTGAAGCCTATCATGGCGTTTGTTAGGTCCCAACATTCCCCCCTGTCTTTTGTTATACTGAGGAATCTTCCTCAGCATTTTGGGGCAGGGCCTGATTATTGATGCGCTCCTTAACAAATGTGATAAGTCTATTTAGGGGCCAAGAGTGAGCTTGGCCGGGGACTCCCTGATTACCCCTGAGTGATTCACATAAAAACAACGTTCTTCCCCTAACACAGCACATAGGCCCCCTGAGAGACTTCATACTCGAGATACTTTTTGGGAGTTGGGACAGAGGTCTCTTCTGTAACTTCTTCCTGCTGTGCATGGGCGTAGGCCTGCCTAGCAGAGCAGAAGTCTCCCTACCTGATCTAAGTTGGGGTTTCCACATCTGAAACCAGCTTCTACCCTTGTAGTTGCAGCAATTTAGTTGGCCCCTCTCAGAGATGAAATAGACAAGGGCCAAACCGGAGACCTAACAGGAGGGTCATCTCTGGTCCCGGAAACAGAAGGCAG
The DNA here is from genome assembly GCF_014754425.2 of Oryx dammah. NCBI lineage: Eukaryota > Metazoa > Chordata > Mammalia > Artiodactyla > Bovidae > Oryx > Oryx dammah. Next base: position 83,566,759 of record NW_024070208.1, on the reverse strand, counting down.
CATTTGGGGTGAGGGGTGCAGGCTTTGTGACCCCTTCTGATGGGTTGGTGGTGAGGCAACAGGGCTGTGCTCCAGGAATCTTGTGTTCAGTCTGACGTTACCATCTTCCACCTGGGTGGGGGCTCAAAGACGTTGTTATGCATATTTCTTTGAGTAGGAACCAGGACTCTGTCTGGAGGCTGTACCAACCTTTGGTTGTTTCTGTTTTTGTATCCCCTCCCTTCCCTGATTAGCAGTTGTTTGAATCCACGCTTTGGAATTCAGGGAAGGCCAAGGAGGCTGAACACAGTCTATATCCTACAGATAAAAAATGGAGAACACAGAGCAGATCTGCACTCCAGAGCCCCCCAGAGTCCTGCTCAGGTTTAATTTTAGGGAACTGGGCAACAGTGACTGTGATAACTTCCTTCAAAACGGGGCATAGGACTGCCCCAGCCTGGAGCAATACAAGCTCTAATCTGAAAGTACACCCATCGCATCACCTAGTTATTTCCCAGGATATCTGAACCATAGCTACTCTATATTGACTTTTAATTGTAAACTATTTCTTAATAGCCAAAGCAGATTTCACCGTTAATGACGTCAGTGTTTCTCTAGATTTGAGAAGATGCAAGAATTGGGACTCATAAAATCTTCTCCTGAAAAGATCTAACTTATCTGACGGCCTGTTCTGCCAGTTTTCCAGAGCACAGAGTGCCTCATTCCCGATTTTCACCCTGAGCTCCTTTCAGGGGCGTTGAAAGTCAGCAGTTGCTGAGGCCATGATTTAATCTTTGTAGATGCAGATGGCGAGTGTCAGTCTTCAGTTGGCAGAGCCCCTTTTTGCTCATAAACTTGACCATGATTATGGGGGGGGGGCACTTCATGACCATTTTATCCCATGGTGCTGAGAATGTCCATTCTCAGGTTTGGCAAAGATTCTGTTGACAGGCCACTCAATGTGCTGTTACTGGATTAGGCCATAAAACAGTATCCAAAATTCTCTGGACCACCTGTCTTATTAGCTTCTTGGTCCAGGAAAATATTCCCTCTTGTTGCTTCTTGCCATATCTAGAGTTACACTGTTACCATCATCGATCTCATACGGGACTATATATTATTCTATTAGAGGCCTCACACACACATTTGACGGTGTAAGAAACAGCAATTTTGTAAGACAGGGGAAATACAAATAACATAGCCAGCAGGATTAGTAAAGTCACAAGTAAAACTTATGTTAAGAACTTCCATTAGATGCAGCCCAGTATATCTTCAGGTCATCTGACTTAGTCTGTCCTGTAGAATCTTTATCTTCCAGGGAAATTACATGTTGGCGCCATCTATAAGGCACATAGCTCAGTTTTCTAGTGTTACTAGACTGATTATCTTTAGTATGATTTAATTTTTTTAAAGTAAATTTTCTCAGGGCCAACCAGTTAGAGTCTGGTAGTAGAGAAATTTACCAAGGTTACCCAGAACTAGACACAGGTAATTGGCCACAAACCCAACAATTGGATTGATTTTTAAAGCTAGCATAGGATCAGGCCTATGATAGAAAAGCATTTGACTTATATGCAAAGGTCTAAGAAGTCAAGAAAACATAAACGACCATACGAATCAGGTCCAGCATCTCGGGGAAGCTGCTCCCTCTGATGTCGTCGTCTTCTCATCCTGGCGTAGTGTAGTTTCTCCTGATAAAGTCCTTCCATCCATGTTGGAGACAGTCCCTTAAATTACGTCTTTTTCCAGTCCTGGTTGCAGGTCATGAGGCGTCTGATCTTCATCCAAAGATAGATTACTGAGATAAGCTTCAGAAACAAACTTAGGGTGTTCAAGAATTCAATTAAATTTTACATTAACATCACATAACAGCAAAGAACTATCTAAGAGATGAGTCTTACTAGATGCAGACCTCCATTAACAAACTGGTATTTAACATTTTGAAATATCTTTTTCTCCTTAAAGTTACCCTTATTTTTATTAAATATAACCAAATTGAGACTAGTTTGCTTGCCAAATAGGTCTGTTCTCACTAATTTTGGTCTGATGATTTTTATAACCATAATTGATTATAGGCTTTTTATTTTGCTGAAACATTTATAGAGTCTCAGACTGAACTTTTAAGATAAAACAGGGCTGGGAATCTCACACCAAAGTCTTATCACAGATTTTGCCTAACAAATCTAGGTGAATTCTTCCCTTTTTAAGGTCTCAAAAATTTCTTGAGATTTTTGTATCCGTGAGATAACCTTCCTAACTCATTTGATAAACTTATTGGAAACCTAGGAACTTCCAATTTTTGGAGGAGTCAGATAGAAAATATAATTGTTTTGTTTATAACGTTTAATTTTACCAAAGTATTGTCATAATTAGTTTGAGAGGAAGATTTTCCCTACTTCCTGAAAACATTCAACCCCATAAGTTTTCAGATAGAAACCATAAAAGTTACAAGCATATTCGCTGGTTCATTCAGTCCTTTAGCTAACTTTTGTGAAGTCATCAGGTTTTCCATTAAAATACCAGGACATATCAGAATGTTAAAAACTCCATATAATTTTTAGGATATCTGTATTGGTAATTTTACCATACGTTATAACCTGAGTGGATTTATTACTCATCTGATAATCTTTTTCATGTAATTTAACCAAATAAGCACAGTGTAATATCTCTTTGGAATGCTTCAGGGGCCCTCTGAAGCACCCCAAAGTTGGCTAGAGATATAAAAGCCCATATCTCATTTACATTTTAGAAGTTTCTTCACTTGAGGTAATTTCCTTGTTGACAAACTCGTAACAGATATAATATTTAACTTATATTAATCCTAGGTACAATGAAAATATTCTACTTAATGTTAATTATTCTAAGACATGTCTATATTAGATAGGTCAACAAACAAACATTAATATCAGGTATTTAACATTGAATATTTCCCAGTTCGCATGAACCTGGAATTTATTGTTTAATTTAGAATTACTTGGTTTGTAAGCGCTTACCTTTTTTCAAGCCAAATAAATAGAGCTCATATACAAAAATATTACCAAGACATATTTAGACAGACACAGTACAAGACCTAGCTTCAAGTCTTTCTTTCCCTTTTTCCTCAGTGTCAGGAGTTAGAGATGGTCTAGATAAGTGTTCCCGAGAGCCCTGGTCTCAAGGCACAGGGAAAGAAAATCAAGTTCTAACAAAATGGCGGCAGGTAAACCACATGGTTGCCAGACAAAGCAAAATTTCCTTTTCCAGGGGATCTTCTCGACCCAGGGATCAAACCCAAGTCTCCCATATTGTAGGCAGACGCTTTAACCTCGGCTCCACCAGGGAAGCCCTTAAATACAAAAATACAGTCTCTCAGAAAACCTCCTATAGAGACACAGAACTTCAGATCTAAGTACTAACATCAAAGATTTCAAGGGAGGAAAGGAAGCCAGGTTGAAAAAGAAGGGAGAGGAGGCGGGAGAGAGGGGCAAAAGGGGTGGCCTTACAGACGTCTCCTGCCACCTACAGACACCCGGGCGCTACGGGACTTTTCCCTGGGCCGCCAGAGAAGGGAGGGCTGGAACTCGGCCCAACCAGGAGTCTGAACCAGAATTCGAGTTCTCTACCAAGAGGAGGTGATCAGTCTCCAATCCTCAGCTCAGGCTGAAGGCCCTTCAACCAGATTCCTGCGTCCAGGACCGGGGGAAGACACAAAGAGCAAAGACAACGCCGGCTCACACAGACACGACAAACAGGTAACAAATACGCATCGGCCGAGAACACAGCGCTAGGTCTCCCTGGGCCCCCTGAAACTTTCTTTCCCTCGAGGTAATCTTACCAACAAGGCGTCCACAGAGCCAGCCGCCTTCCCAGCACGATGCCGGGCCTCAGCCTTACGCTGGTCTTAACCAGAACTAACACCGGTGTTCAGAAATCTCTCCTCCTAGTGAGGAAACCCCTTCTACCGGGAGAGTGTTGTTCTTCCCAGTTAAAGGGATCCCGGATGAGCCCCCAAATGTTATGCCCAGAGTCCGAGTCTCCAAAACTGAGAGAATAAGACGTCCACAGCAATGCAAAAGCATGAAGGGGTTTTCTTTCTAGCTCGAGCTAGGGCTCCCACCACATCCAAGGCAGTGGAGCCCCAAGCCCAGATTTACAGCAGTATTTATAGGTTTTAGAACAGAGAGTTGGCAAGGGCTGATTGGCTGCAGGAGTTTCCTAGTATTTACTAATTGGCTAATCTTTATTGGTTGCAGGGGTTTCCTGGTATTTACTAATTGGCTATTGGCTGCAGGGGGATGTCTTTTACGTCCTGATAAACTCAAACCAGGTTACGGGGAGTATGCTGATTAGACAAGTCCTGGCATCCGCAGGGGTGACCTCACTAAGCAATGACTCAGCTTTTCCCGTGAGTCCTACCTTAGTCCCTGAAGCCCATCATGGCATTTGTTTGGTCCCAACACAGGTATATACACTTACATGTTTGATCAGTGAATTGGCTTGAAAGGTAAATATATTTACAAAGTAAGTTCAGTTCAGTCGCTCAGTCGTGTCTGACTCTTTGCGACCCCATGAATCGCAGCACGCCAGGCCTCCTTGTCCATCACCATCTCCCGGAGTTCACTCAGACTCACGTCCATTGAGTCTGTGATGCCATCCAGCCATCTCATCCTCGGTCGTCCCCTTCTCCTCCTGCCCCCAATCCCTCCCAGCATCAGAGTCTTTTCCAATGAGTCAACTCTTCGCATCAGGTGGCCAAAGTACTGGAGCTTCAGCTTTAGCATCATTCCCTCCAAAGAAATCCCCGGGTTGATCTTCAGAATGGACTGGTTGGATTTCCTTGCAGTCCAAGGGACTCTCAAGAGTCTTCTCCAACACCACAGTTCAAAAGCATCAATTCTTCGGCGCTCAGCCTTCTTCACAGTCCAACTCTCACACCCATACATGACCACTGGAAAAACCATAGCCTTGACTAGACGGACCTTAGTCGGCAAAGTAATGTCTCTGCTTTTGAATATGCTATCTAGATTGGTCATAACTTTTCTTCCAAGGAGTAAGCGTCTTTTAATTTCATGGCTGCAATCACCATCTGCAGTGATTTTGGAGCCCAAAAAAATAAAGTCTGACACTGTTTCTACTGTTTCCCCATCTATTTCCCACGAAGTGATGGGACGAGATGCCATGATCTTCGTTTTCTGAATGTTGAGCTTTAAGCCAGCTTTTTCACTCTCCTCTTTCACTTTCATTAAGAGGCTTTTTAGCTCCTCTTCACTTTCTGCCATAAGGCTGGTGTCATCTGCATATCTAAGGTGATTGAGATTTCTCCCGGCAATCTTGATTCCAGCTTGTGTTTCTTCCAGTCCAGCGTTTCTCATGATGTACTCTGCATAGAAGTTAAATAAGCAGGGTGACAATATACAGCCTTGATGCACTCCTTTTCCTATTTGGAACCAGTCTGTTGTTCCACGTCCAGTTCTAACTGTTGCTTCCTGACATGCATACAGATTTCTCAAGAGGCAGGTCAGGTGGTCTGGTATTCCCATCTCTTTCAGAATTTTCCACAGTTTCTTGTGATCCACACAGTCAAAGGCTTTGGCATAGTCAATAAAGCAGAAATAGATGTCTTTCTGGAACTCTCTTGCTTTTTCCATGATCCAGCAGATGTTGGCAATTTGATCTCTGGTTCCTCTGCCTTTTCTAAAACCAGCTTGAACATCAGGGAGTTTGCGGTTCACGTATTGCTGAAGCCTGGCTTGGAGAATTTTGAGCATTACTTTACTAGCATGTGAGATGAGTGCAATTGTGCGGTAGTTTGAGCATTCTTTGGCATTGCCTTTCTTTGGAATTGGAATGAAAACTGACCTTTTCCAGTCCTGTGCCACTGCTGAGTTTTCCAAATTTGCTGGCATATTGAGTGCAGCACTTTCACAGCATCATCTTTCAGGATTTGAAACTGCTCAACTGGAATTCCATCACCTCCACTAGCTTTGTTCATAGTGATGCTTTCTAAGGCCCACTGGACTTCACATTCCAAGATGTCTGGCTCTACATTAGTGATAACATCATCATGATCAAACCTGATCCTTCTCTCAACCTGAACACTGCCTTTCAGGAAATTACCAGCAGGAAACCCAAAGGTTTGGGGGCACTGAAGTCCTGGAGCGGTGTTGGGGGGCGGGGCGTCAGCTGGGGAGCTTTGCATTGAGGAGGGAGCCTGGGGCCTGCACGTGACTCCATCTTTCCCCAGACTTGGCTCCATCTTCAAATATCCTGAGTATGGGAGTATGGCCGGGGTGGGCCCTGGCCGGTGGACAGGACCCTGCAAAGACATCCTCTCCGCCTGTGCCTGCGAGCGGGCGGCATCTCCCCCTGGCCCCGAGGCCTCCGTGGGACCGAGCTGCAGTTCCTCTTCGGAGGCGAGGCCGGCTCCAGGGTCGGAGGAGCCCTCACGCAAAGTGGGGCGCGGGGAGGTGTCCGGGGCAGGAGGTGGGGCTCTGGGCCGAGTCTCCTTCCCGGAAGCTCCGGGAGGGGGCAGTGGACGGTGCCGGGAGAGGGGCAGGGGTCTGCAGGGGACCCTGGACCGGAGCCCCTCACTGCCCGGCTGAGGGGCTTCTGTATGGCGGGCGGCCCACCGTCAGGCCTGTCTGCCGGGCGGAGAGCAGCTTAGGAGCTAGTGAGCCTTCAGCCTTGCTGGGCTGCCCCAGGCGGCGTCTGCGTTTGCTAAGAGGAATGGCGGTGTTCAATCCAAGCCCGCTGCCGGCGGTGACCGCTGGCCTGGGACCCTGGACGTGGAAGAGCCTGGGGTGGGGGGTGGGGGTCTCCCGGAAGCCAGGCGCACCTGAACGGGGGGCTGATGTGCCCTCGGCCCCTCCTGACCCCACCTCCCACCAGGGCTGGGAGCGCCCAGAAGTGCTTGCTCAGGCCCATCCGGCACATGGAGTCATCTGCACGGCAGACGGCAGACGGCAGACGAGGAACCTGTTCACGTGAATGCAATGTGAGGTCTGGGCTTTTCTGGGCATGTCCAGTGGTTTAAGGACTTTGATCGGACCTTCCGAAGAAAGGGCAGCTCAGATTCAGCGGAGGAGGCGCGCCTGCTCGACCTGCTGCGGCCAGCGCCCCCCGCCCCCCGCCGCGCCCCGGCTCAGCCGCAGGACTCGGGGGCCACCCCCTTTAAATGTCTTAACCAGTCACCACGGTGTCAGCCGCAGCATCAGCGACCTGAACCCTCCTCCGCACCGAGACGTGAGGAGGCCATCGGTGACTTTGCAGACAGCGGATCGCTCTGGACCCTGAAGCCCTCATTCCGCAGATGGGCGTGGGGCCCGGCCGCCAGCATCTCCCGAAACATACCCTCCGCCTCGCAGGATCCGACAGGCTGAGAGCTGGACGCCATGCCCCCGCGGGCACAGAAGTTCACTTAGGGGACTGACCTCTGGGAAAGCGGATCTCCCTCCAAGAGTGGACGCGGAAGGGAGGGAGTCAGCGCAATCGAGCTCCGTCCCGCCCCCCCATCGCGACTGACTTTCCCGGGTCTCTGATTTCCATGACAGCCCGGCTCAGGGCCAGCGGGTGCACCCTCCGTGCCTCCCCCTGCAGGGGGGGGGTGGGCGTCTAGAGCGCATGTGCACCAGGGGCGCCGGAACTCAGCCGGGAAGCCGCTCCCCGGGTCCGCAGCCTCGCCCTCCAGGGACGCCGCCGGGCGTGTCCTTGAGGGTGGAGGCTCTCTGCGGGGCTGCGTTCCCTACAGTTACGGCCTTGGAGACAGTAATTCCTTATTTCCCAAGATTTTCCTGCGGAAAGAGGCAGGAAGTGGCTGTCTCAGAGGAATCTTCTAAGGGTGGCATCGACCGCCCCCCAGAGCCCTTGACCCACGAAGGTCATTTATGTCCCCATCCTCGGCAAGTGGTCACCTCCCCATCGTGACCACCACGGGGACAGCAGCCGATGACCCAGGCCCACCCACATCCACAATACGGGCTCCTGACCCAACAAGGACATGTTTTTGAAGGACAAAGTCTTCAGATTTTTAAAAAATCACTTATGTATTGAAAGCTAGTTTGAAGTGTTGTTATAGGAGTGAACATACATAGATAAAGTTATTCTATACATTAGAATCCAGTTGGGATATGTTTTAAATCACAGTAATTTGAACCTAAGAAAGAAAAATGGAAAGCCATATAGCCAAAAAGAGATATATTGTATTTTAAGTACTGTTATATAGGGCACAAGGGAACACAACAAGTTTATTAGTAAATTTACAAACACTTCATGTACCATTAAAAGCCAATATGGGAACCGTATGTCAGGAAATGCCTGTAAATAAAAAGCAAGCGGCAACATAAATTAGAATAAATATATATAAAATTCATATATAAAATTCATACTACTTCTCTATATATTCATTCTATTAGTTTCTGAGAGTTTAATATTGAAACTCCCAACTAAAAATCTTAATTTATCTACTTTTAAAAATTATAAAATATAGTAGACTACACGTAACCTTACTCTGTATTTTCTAAGTCTCCTATAAATCTGTTACTATACTTTCATAATTTTAAAAATTAAAAAAATCATATTGACAAAACAAATGTACTGCTAAAAATTGGCACAAAATATACAGCAGATGGAAATAAACAATGATTCCTTTAAAAGGTATCCCTGCTGCTGCTGCTGCTGCTGCTGCTGCTAAGTCGCTTCAGTCGTGTCCAACTCTGTGTGACCTTGTAGACGACGGCCCACCAGGCTCCCCCGTCCCTGGGATTCTCCAGGCAAGAACACTGGAGTGGGTTGCCACTTCCTTCTCCAGTGCATGAAAGTGAAAAGTGAAAGTGAAGTCGCTCAGTGGTGTCCGACTTCTAGCGACCCCATGGACTGTAGCCCACCAGGCTCCTCCGTCCCTGGGATTTTCCAGGCAAGAATACTGCAGTGGGGTGCCACTGCCTTCTCCAAATAGTACAAGTTAAAACTACTCTAATAAAGGTGAATACACAACACAGGACAAAATAATACATTTGAAATAATTACAATGTCAGGTATCCAGGAAAAACAAAGTTTCACCATAAATACCTAGTACATGGTGAGCAGTAGGAAATACATACAAATTCTGCTTGAAACTAGCTTGACTCTAGTAGCAACGCCTCACTGCTTCAGAGCTGTGTATCCAGGTGGTATTCACTTGGACGTTATAGGAAAATCCCAGATTCCGCATCAAATTAGCTGTGCGGCTTGTGGGAAAGCTCCCCTGGGATCTGAAACTCTGGTGACCTTTGCTCTTCTGGCCTACGATGCTCCCCTCCGCCAGCAGGGGGCAGCAGTGCCATCCGCATCATCTGCCCTGCCACCTGGAGACCCATCCCAACCAGAGGCGAGGGACTCCCCACGCAGAGGGCCAGGGTCTGAAACCTGGTCAGGGAGCTAGACCCGCTCTGCAGCAGCTGAGTGTGCACGCCACAACTAAGAAAAGATGCCCCATGCCTCAACTAAAACTCGGCATAAATAAATAAAAATACATGATACACGTGGTACTTAAAACACAAGGTCACCTCTCAATCCAGGCGTGATAAGTAGCAGGAGCCACTGATAACTCATGTCAGTCGAGACAAAACCACCGCTGATTCCCAGTTACGGGGAATACAGGGGTTTCCAGGCCTGCACCCACTGTGAGGCTGGTGGCTCAGCAGGTGGACCAACGCGCCACGCCTCCCGCTTAGGAGCTGCCCCCAGTGCCCACCACGCTAAAAGCAGCCGGTGAGTCGCGACAACCATCGGCAGACAGGCTACACGGTACATCCTATCATTCCACGTCCAGTTAAGAGGGAAAGTGTTCACAATCAGACGAAAAGCCACGCTCCTCTCAACGTTCAGAATTTTCATTTTATACTTGTGAAAAGAGCTATTTTTGTCTTACTTTAAAGTAAGTCAAGTATCAGTCACTCAGTCGTGTCCAACTCTGTGAGCCCATGGCCTGTTCGGGCCAGGCTCCTCTGTCCTTGGCGGATTTCCCAGGCAAGAACACTGGAGTGGGTTGCCATTTCATTCTCCAGGGGATCTTCCCCACCCAGGGATCGAACCCACGTCTCCCACATTGGCAGGTGGATTCTTTACTGCTGAGCCATCCAGGAAGGCCCTGTAATTAAATGCATGGATTATATTCATATATGCTCCACACATTGTATATTTATTCAATGAGCATTCTGTGCATAATAGAGTGCATATACGAATATGATTAAATTTAGCAGCGCTTATCTCTAATGGTCGTATTTGATTTAGTGATTTTTCTGTTTTTTTTTTTCTTTTTAGTTGTTTTTTTCTTTTTTTTTGGCTGTGCCTGGGGGCTTATGGAATTTTAGTTCCCTGACCAGGATCGAACCCCAACCCTCAGCTCTGAGAGCGTAGAGTCCTAACCCCTGGACTGGCAGGGAATTCCCTAGCAATTTTTATTTTATTCTGTTTTTGTTTTACTGGGTTTTCCAGTTTTCTACATGAACTTTGACTCTTGTTTTGAGTAAAAGTGTTACTCTAGAAAATAGCAATAAAAAGGTAAACTCACAGTCTGGTAGATTCAGTAGAATTTTATTTAAATCACAGAGGGCTTTCTTTCCTTATGGAAAATTCTCCAATTTATTATGGAAAAAATGAAGGACCCAGTGTAGCTGAGGCCACATGGAAGAAAAGCAAGCTTGGGGCAGGTGCCCTCCAGAGAGGAGGACAGCGCAGGTTGCTGAGCAGTTAGCACAGCGTGGGTGGACAGGAGGCCGTGCAGACAGACAGACAGACAGCCCGGGGCACTGAGGACCACGCCCTTCACCCCTGCGCAGCCTGTGTCAGAGCTGGGGTGCCTGTGTGATAGACAGGAAGCGCCGTTCACCGACAGTGCTGAGGCAGGACCCTGAACACAGAGGAAAATGACGCCCCGTCCCTGATCCGCACAGTCCGTCCAGGAAGGGCTTCAACCAGAGGCTGGCGGCCCTACGTCCCCAGGGCAGGGGGACCCGCACTGACCCTCCACGGCGAGGATGCCAGCAGCCAGGCCTCCGCTCCCTCCCAGGGCCGGGCCGGGAGCCGGCATCTCCGCGTGCAGGGGCCAAGGCACCCTTAGACGTCTACGTGGGGAGGCAGGGAGACGGCCCACCTCCTCGAATTCTCGAATTCTCACCTCAACACAGGAGGAAACGCCTGCTTCAAAGGGCTGTTCAGGGAGTGAGTGAAAGTTCCATGAGGCCCGAATGCACCGTCACTCACCGACTCACAGGTGCGTGGAGAGACGGGCCCAACACGGAGGCTGGGCGGCTGTGTTTCCCTCTCCTAGCTCACTAATCAACTGACATCAGTGAGGCCCGCGGGGGAATGCTTCTGCCTGTAGATTCAAAGCGCGGGGTGAGAGGAGTGGCGAGCTTCCTGGGGAGCACAGTCCCCCGAGGTGGCCAGCGGGGCGCAGGAGTCACCCAGAGCCCGGCGGTCAGCGCCCCGTCCTTTCAGAGCAGGCCTCGCACACCAGCCCTGCCATGAAGGCCAAGTTCGGGAACCCAAGACTCCCTGCGGCTGAAATCCAGGCGCTGGTGCTGTCCCACGCTGTTCATCCCTCGGGCACTCAGGGCTCAGACTTCAGGCAACTGAAAAGAGGTCGCTGAACCACAAAAGACACCGGGATTCTTGGCCTCCAGAGGAGGAGAATTCAATCCAGTGACGAGGCTTGATCACTCAGAGCTTTTGTGTGGTAGCTTTATTAAAGTATGAAAGAGATAGGGAACGCTTCTGACATAGACATCAGAAGGGAGCAGAAAGGTTATCTTCCTATCAGTAAGCTGTCAGTCAGAGAAAGGCGATGTCCGAGAGCTCAGAGAGTGGCACCAGGCCCCTGACCCACAACATGCATTGTGAGATCACATTGGCACCGGGCGAGTCATCCCGGGCCATCAAACAATTGACATGAATCCTGAAGAAAGGCAGGTTTCCAAGTAAATATATAGTTTCATCAACATAGATTAGGAGACCAATGTATGAGTAAAGCATACAGGCGTGCTGGGCCCTTATTGGTTCTGAGTCTTAAGCAGAACAGACGGGAAGAAAGACAGTCTGGGGTAAATACATACTTCTTTAACATAGCTTAAGACAAACATTTCTGTAAGAAAAATGCATTGGTTAGCTCAAGGTTTGAGAAAAGTTCAGTTCAGGTGGAACCGGATGTCATCATGGCAACACAGAGTTTTAGGAGAAACCTCTTTTTAAATTTGGATAGAGAAGGGGAAAATCCGACACTTGTAGCTTATTTCCTCCTGCCATTTAGAGAGAGAGAAAGAGTCGGATGCTTGCAGCCTATCTCCTCCACTTGGAGACCCCTGGCCTTCCTGCCTGGTACCTTCTCATAAGGAATCCGCCGTCCAACCTCAGGAACGCCCTCTGGTGCAGGGACGCCCCCCAGGCACAGGCGGAATTCGGAGGCCAGAGGCCCCACTTCCTGGCAAATGTTTCAGTACTTACTCTGTCCTCCCCTGAAACCACGATGGGCTTCTAGTGTGACCCTCAGAGTTGAGGTACCTCTGAGGCAGCAGAGTGAATCAGAACCATTCCAGCTAAGGCAGTTTGCAAATGGACTGTCAGTGCACACAATGAAAGCCCTGCTGTTAACCAGAAGGTTCTGTTTGCCCAGAGGACCCACGCCCCAGCCTCCTGCAGTGTCCCGCCACCCTGAGAGTCCACCCTGACCACCCATCTTGACTATCCCAGGCAGACATGAGCGGACAGAGCTCCTCCCGCCCCGCTCTGGGAAACACTCCATTTAACTGAGTCCAGAGGCTGAGCTCCCTGAAGGCAAAGTGGTGCTGATGCTTTCACTTGCAGACGGCCGCATGGACCCCACAGGCGCCAACACCTCGTGGACACAGCCCCCCAGCCAGCCCAGGGCTTCCCAACAGCCCCTGGAGCCCACAGCCCCTCGGGGGAGCAGCGTCCCGGGACCCCCAGGCTAGACCACATCGGGCTCGAGGCTGCGCAGAGAAGCCCCGCCACCCACCTCCCCACCTCTCCTCCAGGCCTGACTCTCGCTGTGACCCTGGTGCATCTCAGTCTCCGTCTCACCCCAGCACCTCATGCAGGGCGAGCCGTGGGGGTGGTTAGTAAACCCGGCCGAAAGGAAGGTGGAGTGATTTTAAATCCGTCTACTTCACGCTCATGTTTGTGACCTTCTCTGCGTGTGTGACAGGAGCATCAGGCTTCCTCCGGCTCCTGTCCTTCCACCCAGAGACGAGTGCTGCTGCCAGCTTTGTGACACCAAAGTTACGTCCATCCACATCCCCAGTGTCTGTGCACGCGTGTGCAATCAGTGCCTGTACACGTGTGCAATCAGCGTCTGTACACGCGTGCGCAGTGTCTGTACAGTGTGTGCAGTGTCTGTACATGTGTGTGCAATCAGCGTCTGTACATGCGTGTGCAATCAGTGTCTGTATGCGTGTGCAGTCAGTGTCTGTACAGTGTGTGCAGTGTCTGTACACACGTGTGCAATCAGCGTCTGTACAC
>NW_024070208.1:83516462-83553276 GCF_014754425.2 Oryx dammah | reverse complement strand
GGAGGGGAGGCAGGAAGAGGGGGTCAGCCCTGGCAATCAAGGTGGCCATGCGGGGCCTTGACCATCCTGCCTACGCCTGGGGGCCCAGTTCCACGCCAGGTCCCAGCACAGCCAAAGCTCAGAGCCACTCGGGGCAGCCGTCCCAGGGCTGGACGTGTGTCCAGTTTCACGGGTCCTCTGGAGCCATGCCCACCTTGTCTTTCTGCATGCAGCCAGACTCACCTATAAAAGTGCATGGGGGTGGGGGGAACTTCCCTGGCAGTCCAGTGGTTAAGACTCAGCCTTCCAGTGCAGAGGGCAGGGGGTTCCATTCTTGGTCAGGGACCTGAGATCCCACATGCCTGGCAGCCAAAACCCAAAACATAAAAATGAAGCAATATTGGAACAAGTTCAATAAAGACTTTAAAAAGTGGTCCATATCGAAAAACCTTAAAAAAAAAAAAAAAAAACAACTGCCTGGGGGACCTCCCCAGCGGTCCAGTGGGTAAGACTCCTTCCTTCCAACGCAGCGGCAGCAGTTCCATCCCTCAGGAAACTAAGAGCCCACATGCCACTCGGCAGGGCCAAGGGATAAAAAATGTTCTCAAAAGCAGTGGGCAGGTGTGTCTGGGCACCTGGGCGGAGGCGAATGTTAGCATCCCAGAGCAGGCCACAGCCCCTGTGATGCTCAGAATAGTAGGCACGTGCTTACTTGCTTTTGTTGGTCTTAAACAAGAACAGCTGCAGAAAGAAAGGTATTCTGGATGATGAAAACGTCTCCCATGTAAGTGAGGGTTCGGTTGCAGGGATGGAGTTAGACTGTTCCTGCAGCACCAGCAGGGGAGTTGGAGGGGCGGGGAGCGGCAGGAGGGGTCCTGTGCTTTAGGCACGACTCTGCCCCTTTGGTTTCCTGGACGACCAAGCCAAGCCGGGATTTTACTCAAATTTACAAAGAAACCAACGCCCAGGGAAGGTTAGGAACTTGCCCCAGATTCGCTCTGAGATCCAAGCTCGGCTTGGATTCGGAGCAGCAGACTATGGACACTTTTGACCTCACATCCCCAGAGGTGAAAATAGCTGAGCAAACCCTCCTTACATAACTATGTATTTTTAAGCCACGTATAAGAACGGTCGTGCTAACATCCTACTTATATATTGTTTAAATCTTTTAAAGTGTATTTATTTTTTAAGATTTGTCTGTTTGTCTGTGCTGGGTCTTCCTTGCAGCATGTGGGCTGTTTCCTGACCAGGGATCGAACTCAGGCCTCCTGTATTCAGGGTAACCAGTCTTAGCCACCTGACCACCAGGGAAGTCCCCATATTACTTATATTTTAAAACTGGCACAACCATAAAAATGCTTAAAGTATGAGTTAAAGAGTAAACAAACATAGAAAGATGGTAATGATGACCCTTTATGCAAGACAGCAAAAGAGACACAAATGTATAGAATGGACTTTTGGACTCTGAGGGAGAGGGAGAGGGTGGGATGATTTGGAAGAATGGCTTTGAAACATGTATACTATCATGTAAGAAACGAAGTGCCAGTCTATGTTCGATACAGGATACAGGATGGTTGGGGACTGGTGCATGGGGATGATCCAGAGAGATGATATGCGGTGGGAGGTGGGAGGGGGATTCAGGACTGGGAGCTTGTATACACCCGTGGTGGATTCATGTCAATGTATGGCAAAACCAATACAGTATTGTAAAGTAAAATAAAGTAAAAATAAAAAAAAGAGTAAACAAACAATGCCCTAGAATAATTGTAGGTTATTTTATTTATTTATCCTACAGAAAACCTTTTTATCCTCCCTAAAACAATACCATTCTACATGATAATATTTTCAGTGGAGAGATTAAGATGAGGTGGCAAGAATATACAGAAGAACTGTACAAAAAAGATTTTCATGACCCAGATAATCACAATGGTATGATCACTCATCTAGAGCCAGACATCCTGGAATGTGAAGTCAAGTGGGCCTTAGAAAGCATCACTACGAACAAAGCTAGTGGAGGTGATGGAATTCCAGTTGAGCAGTTTCAAATCCTGAAAGATGATACTGTGAAAGTGCTGCACTCAATATGCCAGCAAATCTGGAAAACTCAGCAGTGGCCACAGGACTGGAAAAGGTCAGTTTCCACTCCAATCCCAAAGAAAGGCAATGCCAAAGAATGCTTAAACTACCACACAATTGCACTCATCTCACATGCTAGTAAAGTAATGCTCAAAATTCTCCAAGCCAGGCTTCAACAGTACATGAACCGCGAACTTCCAGATGTTCAAGCTGGTTTTAGAAAAGGCAGAGGAACCAGAGATCAAATAGCCAGCACTCGCTGGATCATTGAAAAAGCAAGAGAGTTCCAGAAAAATATCTCCTTCTGCTTTATTGACTATGCCAAAGCCTTTGACTGTGTGGATCACAATAAACTGTGGAAAATTCTCCAAGAGATGGGAATGCCAGACCACCTGACCTGCCTCTTGAGAAATCTGTATGCATGTCAGGAAGCAACAGTTAGAACTGGACATGGAACAACAGACTGGTTCCAAATAGGAAAAGGAGTGCATCAAGGCTGTATATTGTCATCCTGCTTATTTAACTTACATGAGAAATGCTGGGCTGGAAGAAGCACAAGCTGGAATCAAGATTCCCGGGAGAAATATCAATAACCTCAGATATGCAGATGATACCACCCTTATGGCAGAAAGTGAAGAGGAACTAAAAAGCCTCTCGATGAAAGTGAAAGAGGACAGTGAAAAAGTTGGCTTAAAGCTCGACATTCAGAAAACGAAGATCATGGCATCTGGTCCCATCATTTCATGGGAAATAGATGGGGAAACAGTGGAAACAGTGTCAGACTTTATTTTGGGGGGCTCCAAAATCACTGCAGATGGTGATTGCAGCCATGAAATTAAAAGACGATTACTCCTTGGAAGGAAAGTTATGACCAACCTAGACAGCATATTAAAAAGCAGAGACATTACTTTGCCAACAAAGTCCGTCTAGTCAAGGCTATGGTTTTTCCAGTGGTCATGTATGGGTGTGAGAGTTGGACTATAAAGAAAGCTGAGTGCCGAAGAACTGATGCTTTTGAACTGTGGTGTTGGAGAAGACTCATGAGAGTCCCTTGCCTGCAAGGAGATCCAACTAGTCCATTCTAAAGGAAATCAACCTTGAATATTCATTGGAAGGACTGATGCTGAAGCTGAAACTCCAATACTTTGGCCACTTGATGTGAAGAACTGACTCATCTGAAAAGACCCTGATGCTGAGAAAGGCTGAAGGTGGGGGGAGAAGGGGACAACAGAGGATGAGATGGTTGGATGGCATCACCGACTCGATGGACATGGGTTTGGTAAACTCCGGGACTTGTTGATGGACAGGGAGGCCTGGCGTGCTGCGGTCCATGGGGTCACAGAGAGTCGGACACGACTGAGCTGAGCTGAACAGGTTAAGGCTTCCCTGGTGGCTTAGGTGATGCAGAATCGCCTCATACTTCACTCTTTTTGAGATGCTTCGTTTAACATTTCCTGATACAGCATGTGGAGGTCTGATTCCAAGCTGCTTACTTTGTGATTCTAATGGCTTTCGAACCTGTAAAAAAGTACTCCTCTAAGAAGCGCAAATCTGAATAGCAATGAATAATTGGCTTACTAAATCATGTTACTCGTTTTTCGATCTTATCCACCAATTATGCAACATTTGGTTGAAGTTCAGAGAGTAAATTTCCATCTTCCCTGATGTCAATTAGTTGTTCTTGCAAATTAATCATAAGTCACTACATATTAACATTTTTAGCATATGGAATTACAACCCATCATTTTGGGGACGATTGTTAAATAAGATAGAAAACAAAGTATGCAGAGAGGAGCATCTTAATAGATGACACACATCATTTGGGGCAATAATAGAGACTTTAGCCCATCTGTTCTCAAAAAGCTGCACTTTTCTTGGTCATTTTTAAAAAATCACCTTCATCTTTAAGCTACTAATTAAAAGTGTTGCTTATTATTTTAAAGCTATCTGTTAAGACGTATCCTCTGACAGCCATTTGTTTTCCCAAGGCCAGGTCACAACGTTTGGACAGCTCTGGTGTTGTGTAAAAGAAAACTCTGTAACTCATCTTTAAATTCAACGCTTTTGATTATCCTGCTACAAGTTAACCAGAATAATTCTGGTACCAGCACCTGGCAGATTTCTGTCTGCAAGAGTCTGACTTGTAACTCACTCACCCAGATCCCATTAGTGACTGTCTCCAGAGCCTCTCCATTTCTACTTCAGACAGTAAGACTGCTTACCGTTTTTCCATTAAATTTTTGACTTCAAGAAAACGACCATTTACTATTAAGAAAATGCGTCCTATGGCACATCTTTCTTCGGATACACAGGGGGAAATAGACCTTTTACCAACTTAATTTTTGAAGCAAATACAGCCAACATTGTAAGTGCTGAATACCCAGACACCCTGATTAGGAAGAAGGGATTTGCCGAGTCTCACAGATACCTGTTAATTACGAGAGGCAGACGGCACTTTTCAGGGGAGACAGATCTTAGCAAGCAGGTGGAGGTCAGCATCTCCAGCAGTGAAATGCGTGCACCCCGTGGACCCTGGACAAGGTGGGCAGGGACACAGCAGCCCCCCAGAGCCACTCCTGCCAAAGACTCAGAACTCAATCCACGCCTGGGAAAGAGGCAGACAAACCTAAGGGAGAGACGTCCCGGAAAATACCTGCCCAGGACTCTGCAGAGGGCGCGGTCACGAAAGGCTGGGGAACAGCCCTGGACGGGTGTGTAGGGGTAACCCCGCACTCTCGCAAAGCGGGGTCCTGCTGGGATCTGCCGGTGGGAACACAGGAGGAGGTCTGGGCCGGCCGCCCGGTGCCCCCGTGCGTGTCAGGCCGGAGTGGCTGTCTGCTGCGGCCGACACGTGGTAACTAGCTGGAAGCTAGGTGGTGGGTAAGGGGAGCTCTCTGGGCTAGTTTCACAATCTTTCTGTGAATCTGAAGTCATTTTAAAATACAAAGCTAAAAAAGGAGCCTCTGTGTGCTTGCCTGCCTGCGTGCAGACCCCCCTGCCCCCTACCCAGCCCCATCCCCATGCGTGCTGCTCTAACCCGCTTCTTTCAGCCGCAGACGCTTCCCACGCGATCCCACGCTGCCCGGGACAAAGGCGAGCATCTCAGCACGACGCCCGTTACTCTTTGTATGTCGGCTCTTTGAACCACAGCTGGAAGCGCTTCCTCCACGGGGTTGGACTAAAATTGCTGCTAAATCTGAAAGCTCAAACGAGGCTTCTGGAACCTTATCAAGTATTTAGTGGAATTTTATAATGTCCTATGTTTAGCATCTTTTAAATGGTGGGGGAAGAAATGTCACTTGTTTCCTGCGTTTGATTCGTCTCCGTTTTCACGTGTTTGATCCCTGTCTCTCATCGTGGTGATTTTAACTATTATGAGCCAATATTGCAAGACACGACCTACACTTGGGAGAGGGTTACCTTGGAGGGTAACCCTTCCCCTCCCCTTGGAGGAGAAGGTGAATCCATCACTCAGACCCTCCCGGTCACTGTGGGTCCTGGGACCGCGTCGGGCTGGAGCAAGCGTCCGGCTGGGCCTGCGGAAGAGCAAGCGTCTGGCTGGGCCTGCGGAGGCGCCCGCCCGCCGAGCTGGGGCAGCAGCTCGTCCTGTCTGCCCCATCACCGTGGCCGTCAGCCTGCGATTCCGCGTGCTGCGCTAAGCCGCTCGGTCGTGTCCGGCTCTGCGGCCCCACGGACTGCAGCACGCCGGCTTCCCTGTCCTCCACTGTCTCCCGACTGTGCTCAGACTCATGACCATTGAGTCGGTGACGCCATCCAGCCATCCCATTCCGTCACTGGCTCCTCCTCCTGCCCTCAGTCTTTCCCAGCATCAGAGTGTTTTCCAATGAGTTGGCTCTTCACATCAGGTGGACAGAATATTGGAGCTTGTGATGATGTTTTCCTTAAAATCAGATGATTTGCAAACCCAGTAAGAGGCCCAGGCAGGCTGTTTATGGTTCTGAATGAGCCTCCAGGGAGCCACTGTCACCTTCTGAGCGAGACCTCCCGCCAGGCCCCCCGCAGCACGCCCCCAGAGGCTATCTCGATGAGGGCCCCAGGGCCACCCTGAATATTTCAGTTAGAGGAAAATAAACATTGGCAGAAATCTGGAATTTTTTCGCCTAGCTGCCCAAAGCTGTGCTGTCCGATAAAGTAGCTATTTAAGTAAAACTGCAAATTAATGGAAGGTAATGTGGCTCAGCGGTAAAGAACCTGGCTGCCAATGCTAGTCATGTGGGTTTGAGCTGTGGGTCGGGAAGATTCCCCGGAGAAGGAAATGGCAACCCACTAAATGGCAACCCACTAAATGGCAACCCACTCCAGCATTCTTGCCTGGGGAATCCCACGGACAGAGGAACCTGGAGGGCTACAGTCCATGGGGTCGAACCGAGCTGGACACGACTGAGCAACTAAACCTCAGTGATAAATAAACTGTGGTCACGCGTTTTCAAGGGGCACAAGGGCCACGCTGCGGAGCGGAGGGAGGACGCGGCCAGTTCTGCGCTGCCCCGTGGGCTCAGACTTCAGAGGAGCGCCAGTGACCCCCTGGGCCTGAGTCCTGCTGGGGACTGACGGGCGGTGGGCACAGGCTGGAGCCAGCCCGGGCTGGGGGTCCTCCCTGCCCCCTTTCCCTCGCTGTTCCATCCCCGCAGCTGCCAGGCCCTGTGACCCTGCTGGAGTGTGGGAGCCGAGCCCCCTCCCGACTGCACTGGGCATCAGCGTGCACTTAGCAAGGCCTGAAAAGACCCACGGCATCCTTGGGTCTCACTCCCCATAAATCAAGCAAAATGAGCAGCTCAGGCTGCCACATTGGAGCGAGTATATTGGTCCTGTGGTTTATTATGGAGCAGGCTGCTTGTTAAGGGCTCAGAGGAGTCCAGCTCTGGCTGAAAACCCTGCAGAAGGTGTCATCGCGTCCATGTGCTGGCTGGCAACAGTGTCAGCTGGCACGGCTGCAGGTGGGGGCCTGGAGGGAGAGGCGGGCAGGGACAGGGAGCTGAGGGTGGTGGGCGGGGGGGGGGGGGGGGGGGGGGCCCCCCGGCCAGAGGCAGTACCGCTGGTGGCTTGGCCAGGAGCTGGGCCCCCGGGCAGGTTTTCAGGGGCCTGAAAGGACTGAGCTGTCACACGCAGGCCTGAATTCGCATCATAAATTACCGTCTGCCTGGGCAAGGAGGCACGTGCAACTTTCCAAAACTGGGAAAGCTCCATCACTGGGGGCTGAGCCATCAGCCAGCCGCGCAATCCCCGCAGCCAGCAGGGAGAGAAAGTCCTTTCCTGGAGGGGTGTCCCGCTCCGAGGGTCCAGGAGAGGGGACTCGGGGCGCCTGGCCTCTGCTGGTCCAGCCACGATGGGAGGGCGAGGTGGTCGTGGTTCAGGAGGAGAACAGTCTCCCTGCCCGCTCACCACCAGGGATGGTGAAGCCGGAATTCTGCTCATTTTCGCTCGCCTCCAAAGGGAGAAAGGATGGCTTGCTGCTGGTGGGAACCGGAGGGCGCACAGCTCGTCTGTAACAGGAAACAACATCTGCTTTCGCTCAGGGACCAAGTCATATTTTTCAGAGTCTGGCTGAGCAATTGGGTTTTCTTTTACTGGCAACCCCAGCTCAGCACATTATGAATCTGAAGCTAACACCTTTCCCTTAACTTGTTCCTTCTGCTGACACGTGGGAAAACAGAAAGGCTTCTATTTCCTGCTCCGCGAGGTCCTCTGACTACCCTCAGCACAGGCTGGGGCTCCCGCCGGCTCAGAGGAGGCACCTTCAGGCAGGCCTGCCCCCTCTCCCAGACAGAGCCCTCAGGCCGCCTCCACCGGCCCTGTGGTCCAAATCCCGGTGGCCAGGCTGCGAGAGGTCTTTCTTCAGTCCAACAAGGGAAGAGATGGGAACTAAGTTACTTTTTTAGAAAGAAATTATTTATTTTTAATTAAAGGATAATTGCTTTACAACATTGCTTTGGATTCTGCCACACATCAACATGAATCAGCCATAGGTATATACAGAATCTAGAACGATGGTACTAAGCTACTTTTTTATTTTTTTATTTTTTTTTAAGCTACTTTTTTAAACAGGGGTCTACACACACACACAGTATAATCTGTGGAGTACGTTCACCTTACGAGCACACTTGATGACTTTTTCCTGTGCATACGCACCAGGTCAAGCTTTCAAACATTCTCAGCACCGGAAATTTTCCCTCACACAGCCTCCTGGTTCTGTTACAAATAGAGCTGCTGGGTCCTATCCAACCCCCAGAGGGAGCCCGATTCTGATTTCTGCAGACACGGATTCTTCTCCTGACCCGGGCTCTCACTGCAGGCAGCTCAGCCCTCAGGACAAGCTCGTATCAACCGAGACCATGAAGCAGCAATGTCGCTAGAAATGCCGTTTTCCCAGGGACTCATTCCTGCAGGCCAAGTCACGCTCTTGCCAGTCACCTTCCTGAGATGCTGGTCCCCGGGGCGAGAGTGGGTGAGCCCTGCTCACCTTTCTTGCTGTGAACGTCCAGGCCCACGACTCTTTAGAAATGCAATAAACCCGACGCCAGCATGAAAAGGAGGGGCAACACCCAGTGCGGAGGAGGACGCAGAGCGGCTGGAACGCCACCAGGAAATGACCTTGAGAAAGCGTTGCAGACTCCACGGAGCTAAGCAAGCGCCTCCCCCAGTCCAGCAAACCTGTTTCTATCACACCCAACAGACAGACGTCTGCCCACCAAGGTCAAGTGCTAAAACAGTCACAGTAGGTTTACTTGTAAGAGCTCACCCTGGAAGTTACCAGGAGGCCCACCTGCGGGAGGACGGATTCGTGTAACAAAGTGCCATCTGCTGGTGGGGTGGGCGTGGACAGGGATGCCTCTGGGAAGTGGCCGAGCCGGGGTGGATTACGAGCAACAGGTGCTCGGGCCAGCTTAACTCAGATTGAGCCTTATCCGGGCCCCCGGGGGCCTCGTGGCTAGGATTCTGGGCTTTCACTGACATGGCCCGAGTTCGATCCCTGGTCAGGGAACCGAGATTCCACAAGGCACACAGCCAGAAAAAAAAAAAAAAGCTCAGAATATTTCTTTTCATGCTTACTGGCCTTCTTCACCCGAAAAGAAGGCCTAGAAAATGAACTCGCATTCTGTACGATCAGACAAAGGAAGATGAGGAGAACTTTGACCGACCTCTGCAGTCACTGAGGTGCTTTTCACAGGCGCACAAACTCTTCGCGGTCAACAGAATCACAGACGAGGGGAGCCCTCTTGGGGCTGATTTCCCAAATCGATGACTGCGGATTTGAATCAGAACTTGTACTGGTGGTAACCAAGCTGTGTGTCGGGGAACCCTGAGGGGCCACCACAACCCGCGGTGTGGGCCGAGACGCTTGGTATTTCCGAGGACCGCTGAGCTGAGACGCAGGAACCAGGAGGACTTCTACGCAGGAGGCGGGGGTGGCTGTGCCCGGCGGGCTGAGGTCAGAGCCGCCACGGGATGGCCAGGGCTGCTCGCCCCAGCTGGAAACGCCGCTCGTGTGAGGATGACCGAGATGCTGGTCTTAATCTCGGGATATTGGCATTATTTTCTCAGACAGTCGTCTAGTTGTGAGGATGCAACTCCTGAAGCCGTTTGGACGTCACCACCTAATAAACCGTGTTGTCGGGTGTTTCTCCGGGCTGACGAGTGCCAGGCAGGGTCACCGAGGCCCTGATGGGGTCCCTGAGCCGGGGCCCGGGAGCCGTCGGCGGCCCTGCCCCCAGGCTGCCCGAGGAGGCGCACACAGGCCCTGCTGCTTTCTTTGTGAGATTCTCCGCCATAAGCTTTAGCTCTCATCATCCCCACAGCGAACATACACTTTAAAGTGTTATTGAAGGAAAACACCCTGTGAACACCAATCACTCCACAGTGACCCTCGGAATCCGACTGGGTGTCTGTCCCTCAGCTAGGAGCTGGCCGCCCCGGGCCCATCAGTTTAGTTCAGTTCAGTTCAGTCGCTCGGTCGTGTCTGACTCTTTGCGACCCCATGAATCGCAGCACGCCAGGCTTAAAGTGAAAATCTCTGTTGCTGCAGAGTGAGTTTGTCTTTTTGTTTTGTTTTGTTTTGTTTGCAAAATTAGAGCCTTCTTAGAAACCAGAGGCAGCAGAAGGCAAAAGCTGAGGAGCAGGGTTGTAAATGAAAAGCAAACGAAAGCAGAGAGCACCGCCACTCAGTGAGCACTCAGCGGGCGGATCGTCCGGGGAAAGCCGCCTGTGTGTTAAGCAGAATTCTGGAGCATTTTCCATAATAACTCCAACCCCCGTTTCTGAATTTGACAGTTTCACTCACTCTAAGAGCACATCTTCACTGCGGCAGGGCCACCCTGGTCTGGAGGACCCCGGGGGCTCGTCACCCCAGTTCCTACGGACACGCCACCTCACCACGCCCAGCACACAGCCCCTCAGGCGCTCTGGGAGCACAGCTGCAGAATTCTAAAACCCATCTCCTTACCCACCGAGCAAGACGCTCGCAGCTGCGAAGGGAGGGCAGACACAAGCACCTCGAAAGGATGGTCTTTCTCCAGAGGCAGAGTCCTGAGAAGACACACGTGAAAAATAAAACTTCACTACAGAGGAAGAGCTCAAAGAAACAATATTCATCACAAAAGAAAAAAATCGCATTGACAATTTCCAACAGAGACAAGTCTGTCTTATTAGAGGAGAGAAAGAGATCCAAATTAATTAAATATAAAAGGAGAAAGTAAGTTCAGTTCAGAGGAAGGAAAAGCACAATATAATATACAGAGGAATAGAAACAGACACCCTGGGGGCGTCCCAGGCGGCTCAGTGGTGAAGAACCCTCCTGCAAGATCGGGGATGCAGATTCCATCCCTGGGTCGGGAAGATCCCCTGGAAGAGGAAATGGCACCCCACTCCAGGGTTCTTGCCTGGAGAATCCCATGAAGAGAGGAGCCTGGCGGGCTGCAGTCCGTGGGGTTGTAAAGAGTCGGACACGACTGAGCGACTAAACCACCACACCACCACCGTTACAAAAGAAAGAAAGGAGACACTTTCTAATAAAGAGCTAAAAATTAAAGAATTGTATGAAATAAATGAGGAAATGTTGGCACATAAAGTGAAAAGAGTAGCCTTGCCTGTGGAATATTTCAGTGTTTGAAATCGAATAGTCCTGTAGAATTAAACGTCCTTAACAAGCGGAGGGAACACAGGCAGCCTACAGGACAGAGCCAGAAGCAGGAGGAGGGTGGCCAAGATGCAAAGCGGCGTCCTCGTCTGGCATGGGCACCAAGGCCGAGTGGCTGCCCACGACTGGTGGGGAGGTGCTCTCTTTTATTTTGGGGGAGAGTGTGGGGAGAACTGGTATGAACTCTTCTCTTCTCCAAAGGTTTGGTCGAATTGGGGGTGAGTCAGTCTGCAAAGCGAAGTGTTAGTAGCTCAGTCGTGTCTGACTCTTTCCTACCCTATAGACTGTAGCCGGCCAGGCTCTTCTGTCCCTGGAACTCTCCAGGCCGGAATACTGGAGTGGGTAGCCTTCCCTTTCTGCAGGGAACCTTACCAACCCAGTGATCGAACCCAGGTCTCCTGGTTGCAGGCAGATTCTTGACCGCCTGAGCCACCAGGAAAGCCCAAGAATGCTGGGGTGGGGAGCCTATTCCTTCCCCAGTGGATCTTCCCGACCCAGGAATCAAACTGGAGTCTCCTGGACTGCAGGTGGATTCTTCACCAGCTGAGCCACCAGGGAGGCCCCTGAGTCAGTCTGGGCTCTTCTTTTTTGGCAGTTGTTTGCTTGTTTGTGGTTTTTTACGGATTCAACCTCTCCATCTGCCCCCCCCTCCCCCACCACCCCCCCACCCCCGCCTCGAGTCCCCAAGCCCCCAGGCCACAGATGGGTCCTGGTCCTGGTAGGATCCAGGCTGCAGAGAAGGAGGGGAGCAGCGAGCATCTGTGGCTCCGTCGCTCCCCATGGGGGCCTGTGCCGCCTGCACCAGGCCATGCCCTGTGGCCCAGGCTCACAGGCAGGGCGGTGCGGGCAGGAAAGAGCAGCTCCTGGAGGGGGGGCATGGGTACGGACGCCCTGCAGGCCTGGGCCACGATGCCAAGTCCAGCCTCGGGAAGCATCTCCTGCAGAGCTGACCTTGGGAACGCCTCTGGACATAACCACACATGAAACGTCCTCTGGTTTCCAGGACACAGGACCCTTAATTATCCCCCAGTCAGCGCCCCAGGCCCACCTTGGGCCCCCAACCCCCCACACACACCCCCCACCCCCGGGCACCTGACCATGTGACCGGACCGTGGGGACGCCAGCTGCCCTGAGACAGCTTGCTCTTATGGGGAAAGGCTTTGTTTCAAAATTCAAAGCCATTGAATTCCAATGCCATCAAAGTCAAATTTTCCGTTAAAATTTCTATTGACCTTTTCCCATAAGAGTAACTCTCAACTGATTCTTAACCCATTTTGAAAGCCTGGGGCAAGGGCTATTCAATCTCAGATCTGAGGCCCCCAGTTGGCTCACAGACCCCCTGAGAGCATCTCTCCCATGGAGTGGAAGCAGAGCGTCTTTCAGACTCAGCAGGACCCGGGCTGTGGAGGAGTCTGGTCTCTACGGGTCAGGAGGACACTCCTCCCCATCACTGATGGGATGACCTAACATGGCTCAAATCACCCCCACCCTCCACCATCCCTCTAGGTTCTACAGACTCACCTGGTGACCAGCAAACTTACAGAAGGTTAAGAAAAGGACTTAAAAATGTAATCACTGTTTATTTCTCATTAGAAAAATGACGTACCTATTAGCAATACTTTATAAGCAACTAAAAATAGAAAAGGACAAAGTAGATTTTTACTTTTAATACAAATAGTATAAATGCTGTATTTTAAAAAATTGAAAAGGAAAGAAACAGCAAATACACTTTTAAAATACTCATGACATTCATGAGCGAGACACCAGCGCACGCACGAGCGTGGACACTCCGCTTTGCCAGCTTGAGGGCCTCGAACGGAACGAGGCATTTTCTGTGAGCTCCCCGAACCCACACACATCTGAACGGCAGCCTGAAATTCAGCGACTTTTGGGTAAACCGCCCACCTCTGTGTTATCTCAGAAACACAGCGTGCTAAAGCCCGAAAACGCCTGTAGCTCACTGCTGGAGAGAACTGATTCTGCTGCTGCTGCTGCTGCTGCTAAGTCACTTCAGTTGTGTCTGACTCTGTGCGACCCCATAGACGGCAGCCCACCAGGCTCCTCCGTCCCTGGGATTCTCCAGGCAAGAACACTGGAGTGGGTTGCCATTTCCTTCTCCAATGCATGAAAGTAAAAAGTGAGAGTGAAGCCGCTAAGTCGTGTCTGACTCTAGCGACCCCATGGACTGCAGCCTACCAGGCTCCTCTGTCCATGGGATTTTCTAGGCAAAAGTACTGGAGTGGGGTGTCATTGCCTTCTCCGAGAACTGATTCTAAAAGCTGTTTATTCACATCTGTGTCTGCTCACAGAAATAAACCAGCGCCCACTGGACCCAGGTTACCGGGCTTTTCTTTGTGGGCTAATTAGTAACACAAGCAAATTTTGTGAGTCTTTGGTAGACACTAAAAAGGAAGGTGTATTTTTTTCAAGACACAAAGTTTGATACCTAGCGATCAGACCTGCTTCACTAACGGTTGGGACGGCCACATTCTAATTCAGTTTCTCTTTGTTGGATCACACATGGTTAGAAGGTAAGTCTGACTGCTGCTTATTTCCATTTCTCAATCACCAAAACCCGGAAATTAGCATTGATGTAATACCACCCTCTGACACATGGACTCTGTTCCAATTTCCCAAGTTGCCCACGTTCACCGTAGACGGAGGGTCCACCGTAGACAGAGGGTCCACCTGGACACACAGTGCATCTCTGGTCTCATTCAGTCCAGCCCAGGCCCTCAGCCTCCACTCACTTCTAATGCTCTTGACAGTTGCAAAGAGCACAGCCCAGTCACCTTATTCAGTGCCGCTCAATTTGTCTGATATTTCCTCACGATTATATTCACAATATGGACTTTCGACAGGAGCACCACAAAAGCATTGCTACGCTCCTCCCGGCGGGCTAAATCAGCAGGTGTGCAGCGTGAAGTTGTCTCATGGCTAATGATGTGGGCTTTCATCCCCCGGTCAAGTGGTGTCTGCCAGGCTTGCTCATGTGACAGTCACTGCGGGCAAGGAGAGGCTCTGAAATGGTGTTTATCTGTCCTGATTCTCATCAGTGATGACCCTTGCCTTCGAGCACCACAGTGGGGGCCACGGGCTGTGTCGCTAACTCCATCCCTCACTCTAATTCTGCCAGGTGGCGTTTCCTTACTGAGGCACTGACTGGTTCATGTCAGAAGGGTTCCACGGAGTCTTACTCTTCAGTGGGCCGCAGTCTCTTGCGGCCCTTGTTTGTTTTGATGCTGGGACTCGGCCCACCGAGGCGCCATCGCGCTGGCTCCTGCGCTGGCTTCGGCGTGTCCCCAGCATCTCTGACAGCGTCTTACCTTCTGGCACAGGATGTCCCGGGCTCAGCTGTGTCTCCCCCGTGCAGGCGGGAACCAGCCGTGTTTCTGCAGGCCCTGGCTCCTTTCAGTGCAGGGCGGTATTAAACCAAGATCTGAGCCGTGTGTGTCCACTGGCACTGCACTGCCCTGCTCCTAAGCCCTTCAGTGGGCAGAACCAAGAAACGTGCATCCGCACGCACCAGCTTCGGCTCGCCCGTCTGCACGCACACCCCGGGGTCGGCTCCCCCGTCTGCACGCGCCCCGGCCCCCGTCTGCACACACCCCGGCATCGGCTCCCCCGTCTGCACGCGCTCCGGCGTCGGCTCCCCCGTCTGCACGCGCGCCCTGGTGTCGGCTCCCCCGTCTGCACACGCGCATCGGCGTCGGCTTCCCTATCTAGACGTGTTAAAAGCCATGGGTCCCTGCTGACATAACTAATTCTAATCCCTGCAACAGAGATCACTGAAGCTCCCCCATTTCCGTGTGTATAATCTTTTAAGTATTTGGAACACGGTTCTCATTATCGGCAGTGCAGTTACTCATCTGCTCAGATGACTGTAAGACAGACCTTCTGGCTTTCAGACCATTCAGGCCATCTATCTGGCATTAATACTGCTGCCTCCACCACGCGGTTGTCCTCCCCAGCCCAGCCCTGCCAGTCTTGCTGGTAATGCTACTGAATCCCCAGCCCCCAGTGGTAGGGGATTGTCCAACTGTCCTACCTTCAGCAGATATTGTTCCTGTTACAAGTACCATGCTCTACTTGTGTAATTCTCTTTATTCTGAATTCACTGTTGTCTGAAGTTAAGACATACTTTTTCAAACCACTTTTTCTTTTGGAATACTGTACGATTTGCAGAAAAGTTTATAAATATCGGCGATCCCATATACCCCGTGCCCAGTTCCTCGCACATTTCCATCTTACGTAACTATGGTACATTTTGTCACAACAAGGAAGTTACCGTTGGTACATTGTTGTAGCCACGCGTTCCGGGAAACAAACTCACTCAGAAGGACAATGCAGATGGTGCAGTGCAGTTTATTACACCGGCGGGCCCAAGGCAGAGTCTCCTCTTAGCCAAGGACCCCGACCACCATTTGTGAAAATCTTTTATACCCCATGTGTACGTGTCTGAACCCACCACTCCAAATTCCTTGAGACGTACATAAACCGAGGAAAATACAATCCCAATAACCCCATCATTCACGTGCTATGTGCTCCTGTGCTCAAACAAACAATTAGCCAATAATCAATAAACCCGAGGTTACACTCCACACTCCTATTGATACAGAAAAATTGATGGCCTGTCTGGAGGAAGGGGCAATTAGTGTATGTTTTCTCTTAGGCAATGAGTAACCTAGATACGATCTTCAAGGTTCCCCGGTCTGGAGGGGGTCTTATCCTTCTGTTGTTTTCATAGGCACTAAACACAGAGTTCAGAGTCCATTGGAGAGGTGGCCGAGCATGATCAGCATGAACAGGCCTAGGATGGAGTCCAGGCCCCATGAATTCCTTCTTCAACATTACTGTTGACTAAGCTCCAGGTTTCATTTGGACCTCACCGGTTTTTCTGTGAACGTCCTTTTTCTGAGTCAGAATCCAGTACAGGCCCCTACCCCGCATCTGGTCCCCGGACGCCCCTGGGCGTCCTCTGGTTTGTGCCAGGGCTGTGGTCTTCCTGTCTGCAGATGACACCCACCCCCTCAGATGAGGGCGCCTTCAGAGAAGCACCTGGGACATTTCTGAGCCTGTTAAAATAGAATTCTAGCAAAGGATTTGGCCAACTGGGATTTAGCAGGCTAAAATCCTAAACAGGATTCCGGCTAACTAAGATTTCACTAACTATGGATCCCGGGGAACCTGAGTGTTGGAAATCCAAGGACTAATGCAGTGTCATCTGGAGGTCAGTGAAAGGTCGGGTCCTCTCTCCCAGTGTCAAAAATGTCTCCTCACTGATCTGGAAATCCATCGCACTTAAATGAGCTCTTTGGATGAAAAAACCTGAAAGTAAGACCACAAGGAAAGGATATTGAGAACGATAGGTTTTTCACGGAGGAGAAAGGGGGTGCTGGGAGGTGCAGAGGGGGAACCCTGGTGGGAGAGGTGGGTGGAGGGCACCACGGTGACCAGGAGCCTGGGGGGCCGGGAAGGACCGGGAGGGAGTGAGGAGGCGGGAGCCCCGGGCGGGGCCGCGGCACAGACTCGCCCGGGAGCAGGGGCCGCCCGGCCGCAGCGCAGGGTTGGCGGAGGAGAGACTGGACGGCCACCCACGCGGACGCGCAGCAGCAGCCCGAGCTGATAAGCTCTGTGGCTCACCCGGCGCGCGCGTCCCTTCCCGGGGTTTTCGCTGGTTCTCACCCCGGTAGATTAGCTTCTCTAACTCAGGTGACTTACCAGCGTCTCATGAGAAGACTGGGGCGCAGTGGAGACCTGCCCCACCGGGAGCACGGCGATGCTCGGCAGAGGGGGCCCTGCCCGGAAGCCCCCACCGAGGGTCGGCGGGGGGACTCACACGCAGCCCGGCCTGTTCTGCTGCGGCTGAGACAGCGTTTCCGGGGGCGGACGCCGGGGTCAGAGCCCCCGCTCCCACCCAAGGCCTGGGCCCCCGCGGCTCACCTGAGGAGCGCCTGTTGGTTGGGAACTGCACCGGCCTCACTGGAGGAGGCCCCAGCGGGGCGGGAGGAGGCGGCCTTCCCAGGCGTGTGCTGTCTCCCGAGAGTCTGCAAGGCAGGAGGGGCGGGCTGGGGGGCCCCGGGGGTCTGCGTGCCGGGGGTCTTATGCCCAGGGCCTTTGGGGCCACACCGCTTACTCCTCGTAAGACCTGCCAACCACCAGCCTATGTCTGAAGGACCAGGAAGCTTATTTAGGAATGACTCCTGTTAGAAAGACACTTGGACTATGAGTGAAATTTTCTCAGTTTGATACAAATTTGAAACCATAAATTATCAAAGCACAAGATTCCAACGTGTCTTTTCCCTGGAGCCGCAGGGCGATGGGCTCAAGCAGACCTCTCAGTTCAAGCGTGCTTTAAAAGGATGAAGAGGGTTTCATCAACCCTGTCCAGGACTTGGAAAGATACTTCGTCACACAGTCACTCTTTAAACAAAGTGAAAACCTAGGTTACTAACACGAATGTATGATACCTTCCCAGGTGGCTCAGTGGTAAAGCATCTGCCTGCCAGTGCAGGAGACTCAGGAGATGTGGGCTCATATCGCTGGGTCGAGAAGATACCCTGGAGGAGGAAATGGCAACCGGCTCCAGTGTTCCTGCCTGGAGAAATCCCACAGGCAGAGCTTGGAAGGCTGCAGTCCATGGGGTTGGCAGAGTCGGATGCAACCAGGCACGCACGCACAGAATATATAACAGCAGGGGCCATGAATTCATTTGAACAATGAATCAAGTGTGCAAGACAAAGAAATCAAGCCAAAGAGGCAAAGCACATTTTTTTAAAAAAGAAAAAAATTTAAAATCCGAAATGAAAACTAGCTAAATAAATAAGTCAAGCTTGAAATCAAACTTTATTAAAGTGTGTTAGTGCAATTCTCACTGAACCAGCAAAGAAGAATAAAACTAGCCTTTCCATTTGTTTAAGCTTTTCTTTTTAAAGTAGAGGTGGGAGTTTAAAACTTGTGTGTCAGTGACTGGATCCTGTAGGCATTTATGAGGTTTTCAGAGGAGCTCGTGGGGAGCAGAGCCAACGACGAAGCAGAGACGCTCCAGCCCTGAGGCCTAGGGAGCAGAAAAGACCCTCGGCTCCAGGCACTCAGAGGCCCCCCAGCCCCGCCCCAGGTGGCACCTCTGTGATGGGACCTGCTGCCGGTTCACGCTTCTCCTAAAGATATCTGCCTCAAACCTGCCAGGATGTTCCGTCCTCACAAAGAAGCTCAGAAGATCTTCGCCCTGGGAAACCACCTCAGAAAGACAGCGACTCTTATCACTGAACACAACATTAGCAAGATCAGTTCAGTACAGTTCAGTCGCTCAGTTGTGTCTGACTCTTTGCGACCCCAGGGACTGCAGCACAGCAGGCCTCCCTGTCCATCACCAACTCCCAGAATTTACTCAAACTCATGTCCATTGAGTCGGTGATGCCATCCAGCCATCTCATCCTCTGTCATCTCCTTCTCCTCTCGCCTTCAATCTTTCCCAGGAGCTTCAGCTACAACATCAGTCCTTCCAATGAATATTCAGGGCTGATCTCCTTTAGGATGGACTGGTTGGATCTCCTTGCAGTCCAAGGGACTCTGAAGAGTCTTCTCCAACACCACAGTTCAAAAGCATCAATTCTTCGACACTCAGCTTTCTTTATAGTGCAATTCTCACATCCATACATGACTACTGGAAAAACCATAGTTTTGACTAAATGGACCTTTGTTGGCAAAGTAATGTCCCTGGGTTGGGAAGATCCCCTGGAGAAGGGAAAAAGCTACCCACTCCCCAACATTCTGGCCTGAAGAACTCCATGGACTGTATAGCTCATGGGGTCGCAAAGAGTCGGACAGAACTGAGCAACTTTCGCTTTCACTAGCAAGATAAGACTGTGTTTATGATTCAGATTTTCCGCCCTTTAAATCCCATGTTAGCAGAACTGATAGCGGATTAGGGGACAGGGGCAGTTGCCTGGTGGAATACGCTTAAAAAACAACCGAATTTTGCTTGAGAAAAGAATTAAATAAACCAGTGTTCTCCAAATCGTCTTCGTTGCTCACCCCACTAACAAATGACGCCTGAGCAGGCAGTCCAGTCTATGCATATCTGTAAGTTACATGAAACACGCAGACACATATTATAAAACATAAAAATAGAAATTTTCGTTTGTGGCCATACCGCACAGCTTGCGGGATCCTGGCTTGCTGACCAGGGATTGAACCCAGGCCTTTGGCTGTGAAAGCACAGCATCCTGACCAGTGGACCTCCAGGGAATTCCCTAAAAACAGAAATTTTTAAAGGATAACATAAAATAAATTATAGGTATCTTATAATTCTGGGCAGCTCCTGGGGGTTTTGTGGTCTACCAAGATATTAAAGGAATGAGTGAAAAGCTCATGGGGCCTGCATTTCAATTCAGAATGCAAAACCTGCCCGCTGAACCGAGAGAATGGATAAATAACAACAGAAGCGAGCTCACCAGGGCTGGGGAATATGTTCTGGGTATTTTGGTGGTATCTTCTCTTGGTTTGTATTAAATTGTATCACTCCTGTTTCTAAATAGAGACCATGGCGCTTCCAGTTTGCATTTATTTAAAGTGTAAAATTTCAGGGGCTTCCCTGGTGGTCCAGCGGTTAGGACTCGATGCTTCCATGCAGCGGGCAAGGGTTCGATCCCTGGTCAGGGAACTCAGATCCTGCAAGATGTGCAGTGCAGCCAAAAAAAAAAGTTTTCAGGAAAGAAACCTGCCTTGACGGTACTTAGAATTTCAAACCAACTACTTGAACTTGGAACTACCGGCTTTGGCGTGCATTCAGATAACACTTCTGTGCCTGCAGCGATGCGTGCAGGTCCCAGGCTATAACAATGACTCAGTCACGGTTCCTGGTCTCCGAGAACTCCGCTTTCACTGGCTACAATCAGTTTGATAAGAGACTTCTATCCCCAGCAATATGGCAGGCTAGATATCCTGAACACCTTCAGATTGAAGTGATTAATATGTTTATCAAATATTTTTTAAATTCACACTGGAGATAGCATGAGATTGGAAAAAATGAAAAAAACCAATCCACAGAGGTCAAAGCTAAAGGAAAGCAGAAATCCTTGTTTTCGCCAAAAGTGTTCTCCCCTTAGGCCAAAGCCTGGAATCCTGGCTTCTTCCTGGAGGGCTGCGTGGGCCTGAGTGCAGAGCGGGGTTGGGGGACACAGCCTGGCAGAACTCCCTGGCCTTTCTCAGGCTTCCCTCTGGCCCAGCGCCCGCGCCACTGGGAAAACTGGCGGAGTCCACTCTCAAGTGGCAAAGAGGAAGGGGCTTGCTGTGGAGGAATGAGCGCTCCCAGTGAGCTCTTTCTCCACCTTGGTCCTGGGTGAAGGGGGCACGTTTGAAAACACCCCAGCTTTACCAGACTTCATGTATGTGTGTGTGTGTGCTGTGAATTTCCACCAGTTGTGTGGCCAGAAAAATCCACAAGCTGGGGGTTTAGTTTTACTTGGTTTTCAGGTTGTGAGCGAGCTGGCAGAGGGGAAAGCAAGCCTCAGGGGAGGAATTCACCTTCATCTGAGGCTTCCCGGTGGCTCAGGGGTAAAGAACCATCTACCAGGGCAGCAGATGCAGGAGACAGAGATTCCAGCCCCTGGGTCAGGAAGATCCCCTGGAGGAGGAAATGGCAACCCACTCCAGAATTCTCGCCTGGAGAATTCCACGGACAGAGGAGCCTGGCAGGCTACAGTCCATGGGGTCGCAAAGAGTTTGACATGAGCAACTCTGAGCAACTCAACAGCAGCAACATGGTGTAAAGTATAGGCTTCTGGTGGCCTGATGGCAAAGAACCCTCCTGCCAGTGCAGGAGAGACAGGCTGGATCCCTGGGTCGGGAAGATCCCTGGAGAAGGAAGTGGCAACCCACTCCAGTATTCTTGCCTGCGAAATCCTGTGGACAGAGGAGCCTGGGGGGCGACAGTCCCTGGGGTCCCAAAGAGTCGGACACGACTGAGCGACTAAGCACACAGCACTGTGCTGTAATCCATAACTGATCTGGGAGATTGCCGTAAAGTAGGCACACTGTTACCATTCTTATTAAGCTCTGATGAGACATACTGATAGCATGCAAATCCAAGGTGAAGCTATAACTCCTGCCACTGAGTCCGCCGTGCAACCTAACTTTCGGAAAATACGACAACTTGAACAGACCCCAGAAGAGCAAGTTCGATGACATTAGAGCAAGAATCTAAAGTGACGGGGTCACCGAAATTCCTGGGGCGTGTGTCTTGTGGAAGCAAAAGACACAGACAGGGTTACTCATTTATTTCCTCCTTTATTCCTATGAGGTTACTTTGCCATCTGTCTCTGACGACAATTTTATTAATATTTCTAACATCTGACACAGGAAAGAAGCTAGTGAGTTGCATTTCTGGCCTCACCAGCGAAGCCAGAACTCTGGAGTGGGGACCTCCCTGGTGGCTCAGTGGTGAAGAATCCGCCTGCCAGTGCAGGGGACGCAGGTTTGATCCCTGGTCTGGGAAGATTCCCAGTGACTTTGGGCAACTAAGCCAGTGAGCCACAGGGACCGAGCCTGCGCTCTGGAGCTGTGCTGCACAGCGAGAGAAGCCCGAACACAATTAGAGAAAGCCCCATGCACAGCAACGGCAGCCCATCAATAAAAACAAAGGTGTTCACTAAAAAAAGGAAAAGGAATCCTGGGGCATGCCTGGAGTAGAGTGTGTGCTCCCCTCGTGGTCAGCGGGGTGACTTGGAATCTTTTAACGATTGAGGATGTCAGGCCAACATTCTTTTCTTCTTAAAGTTGCTCAGATGTGTCCAACTCTTTGTGACCCCATGGGCTGTAGCCCGCCAGGCAGGCTCCTCTGTCCATAGAATTCTCCAGGCCAGAATACTAGAGAGGGTAGCTGTACCCTTCTCGAGAGGATCTTCCCAGTCCAGGGATCGAACCCAGGTCTCCCGCATTGCAGGCAGGTTCTTCGGCGTCTGAGCCACCAGGGAAGGCCCTTAAGTGCAGGAAAAGCAGAAGGTCAGCCCCAGAAATATAAACGTGGGTGATAAAAATCAAATATCTCTGGGAGCCATGAAGAGCTTCTGGTCAATACGGTCAAACACGAAAAAGCTGGAGGAATTGTGTAGGGGGAGAAAGTTTTAATATATCCCAAACCTCAGATGTGCAGATAGCACCCTGAAGGCTGAAAGCAAAGAGGAATTAAAGAGACTCTTGATGAAGGAGAGTGAAAAAACTGGCTTAAGACTCAACATTCATAAAATGAAAATCATGGCATCCAGTCCCATCACTTTATGGCAAGTAGATGGGGAACCAGTACAAACAGTGGCAGACTTTATTTCCTTGGGCTCCAAAATCACTGAAGACGGTGACTGCAGCCAGGAACTCACAAGATGCTTGCTCCTTGGAAGAAAAGCTATGGCAAACCTAGACAGCCTATCGAAAAGCAGAGATTACTTTGCCAACAAAGGTCCATACAGTCAAAGTTATGGTGTCTCCAGTAGTCACGTATGGGTGGACCATAAAGAAGGCTGAGCGCCAAAGAATTGATGTTGTCAAACTGTGGTGTTGGAGAAGACTCTTGAGAATCCCTTGGACTGTAAAGAGATCCAACCAGTCCATCCTAAAGGAAATCAGTCCTGAATATTCATTGGAAGGACGGATGCTGAAGCTGAAGCTCGAATACTCTGGCCACCAGATGGGATGAGCTGACTCATTGAAAAAGACCCTGATGCTGGGGAAGATTGAAGGCAGGAGGAGAAGGGGATGACAGAGGATGAGATGGTTGGATGGCATCACTGACTCAATGGACGTGAGTCTGAGCAAACTCTGGGAGATAGTGGAAGACAGGGAAACCTGGCGTTTCTGCAGTCCGTGGAGTCGCAGAGAGTCAGACACAACCTAGCGACTAAACATCAACAGTAACAAAAACAATTTCTCTCGGGTCATCCATGTTATTGCTAACGGCAGGATTTCATATTGAATAACTACTATGGATTTCATATGTCAATATTTGATCATATTATTGAGATCCTGTTCAAATAGTTTAAAACAGTTACTTTACAACCGTTGTGTGACATTTCTAATTTCTGAAGTTTTTGAGGATTTTGTCTGTTATTCTCAGTTCTGGTACCTTGTTTCTTTGTCATTTTATTGACTGATTGACTTTTTACTATGAAACAGCTAATCTCTCTGGAATTTTGTTGTTGTTCACTTGCTTAGCCATGTCTGATTTTGTGACCCCATGGACTCTGGCCCACCAGGCTCCTGCCCGTGGGATTCTCCAGGCAAGAATACTGGAGCGGGTTGCCATTTCCTTCTCCAGGGGACCTTCCCCACCCAGCGATCAAAACGGCATCTACTTTGTCTCCTGAGGCTCTTGCGTTGCAGGTGGCTTCTTTGCCCTCTGAACCACTGGGGAAGCTCCAGGCATAATATGGAATCTCCCCTAAAACTGTTCCGTGACTGTCCTCACGCATTCCATGCTCAACTTTGTCTTGTGCAACTCATCTAGCTTTTACTTTTGTTAATATTCTTCGTTCTAGAAATAAAGTTTCAAAGCTTGCAAAGTGAAATGCTCGCTACTAGCCTTTGCCTTGAGCTGAAGTTCACCCTGCTGTGCCTTTGACTGCTATTTCAGGCAGACCTTCATGCCCTGAGAGTATTTCCCTGTTAGCCACCTTGGGATTTTTCATATCTGTGGAGCCGATCTATGAGGCATGGAGCCAAAAATATTTTGAAAACCATGTACATTGACTGTAGAATAATGATAACCCTCACCAACAACTAATTCTCACTTACTTTAAGATACAAATGAACATTTCCATTTGCTGAGCACGTCCCAACTATCGGGGAAAGAACGAAGCCAGATCCACTCTGGTTGCCATGGCGGCAGCACAATTACCCACTTTAAACATGGCATCTATCGGGGCAAGACGAATTTTAAAGACGGAAAGGTTTGCTCTAAACACAGTACCCGACCATCCGAGCCAGACTTGCGTGGCTCCGAGTCTAGCACGCCATCTGCCCTGCTGGCCATCGCTGACGCTGTGAGGGCCCAACTTTCCCGTCGTGTCTGAGCTGCAGAGAGAAAGCCGTGCTGCCTGTCCTTGACTGCTCTGGTCCCCGGATTTCCCGAGCCGCCCCTTCGCTCTTTCACCTTTGCATAAGGCATAGTCAGTTTCTGTCACTTGCAACCAGAAGATGCTCAAAGACACTCATGGAGGAAATCAAAGTGTTTCTCAAGCAATTTGTCATGCAAAATAAAATTTGGAAGACAGCAAGCCATTTCTAAGCATCTTTGTAAATGGATAAATTGCTAACAAACCCTATGAACAATTATTGATGTTTGTTCTTATGAAACTTTTCAACAGAAAATATTGAATGCCTTTGGGTAATCAAAATCTAACCAAATCCAATTTCTCAGATGTCCACCATTCAGAAACATTCTGCGTTTCTAATGGCTTATACATTTGTCCTAAAAGTATCTCCACACAAGCCAGCTGAAATTCCACTTCAGGTATGACTATTATTTAGACGTTAGAGAAGAAAAATGTCTTGATTTTTTATGTTAATTCTTAGATTCGTTATTCACTCAACATGTGTTTATTCAAGGGTGATGGCTTCCCGGGAAGCGTGACTCCCTGATGGCCCCGGGGTGAATCCGGGCCACCGTGGACCGGCCGCCTGCAGTCACAGCTCTCTGTCTGGTCTAAGCTCTGCCGCTGACTTGCTGAGTCAAGTTGTCACCGGAGCCTCCATTTCCTCTGTTACACATGGAAGGGGCTGAAGTAATCTCTCTATGCTCAAATTCAACCAAGAGGTGAGTCAGCAAGGAGGTTACTGGACTCTGAGAGCTGCTGGAAACAAACCTCTGTTTCTCTACTTACTTCTGTTCCACAAAGAGCAACAGTGATTTCTAGAAAAGCAGCTGCAGGCCTGCTCCTCGAACAGGAGGAGAGAGGAAGTGGCCAGTCTGTCCTGAGGCTGCACTTGACTGCTTCTCTCCAGCTGTAAGGGATCTCAGTTTCAGTTTTCAGAACACATCGGTCGACTGGAATAACCAACAACTGACCAAAAACACGCCTCCGATTGTGATCTGCATGGAGTTGAGCGTTTATGAGGTGCTTGCACACCTCTGTCCGGCCGGTCCTCCTGCCAGGGGAGGAGACACACTGTCACCCTCCTCAGGCTGTCCCTGAGGACACTGGGCGGAGAAGCAACGGCCCAGAGGTCAGACTGCAAGAGGTGAGCTAGCGCAGGTCCAACCCATCCAACCTCACATCTCAGCTCAGTCCAGGACCTCGCCCTGCCTCTGCTGAATTGCTTTGTTGTTGGGTCGCTCGGTCATGTCCGGCTCTTTGCAACCCCGTGGACTGCTGCACACCAGGCCTCCCTGTCCATCACCATCTCCTGGAGCTTGCGCAGACTCATGTCCATCGAGTCAGTGATGCCATCCAACCATCCCACCCTCTGTCGTCCCCTTCTTCTCCTGCCCTCCATCTTTCCCAGCACCAGGGTCTTTTCCAGTGAGCTGGCTGTTCGCTTCAGGTGGCCAAAGTATTGGAGCTTCAGCATCCATCCTTCCAATGAATGCTCAGAGTGGATTCCTTCGGACTCTCAAGAGTCTTCTCCAGCACTGTCAGCTCCTCAGGGCACAGCCTTCTTTCTGGTCCAGCTCTGCCTCCACTGTAGGGGGCGGGCAGGCACCGGCTGTGACCGGCCGGCTGTCCACCTGGAGGCCAGGCAGTGCAGGGCCTTCCTTCAGGTCCAGGCCCGGCAGCGAGGGCCCCAGGCTGACCTCCCACGCCCTGGGCTCCTATTCCAGCTGGGGTCCTGGACACGTTCCTTCCGCCTGCTTCCATCTCCTCCATTTCGAAGGATAGAGGCGAGATCGAGGCGGCGGCAGCCTCAGGTCCTGATCGCAAGTCCCGCCAGGATGGGGATGGAGGGAAGAGGACTCAGGCTGTGCAGCCTGCGGAGGGACGGGGGCCTACAAGAATCAGGCCTCACCCGGGGCTGAGCACCCTCACCTGGAGCAGGGACCGCTTCCAGGCAGGGTCCTTGTGAAGGTTTAAGCAGACAAACACTTAACACCCACCTCCGAGCAGCGCGTGGCAAGCAGTCGATGGAGGCTGTTCATTTGTCAGCAACGCTGACTCACTCTGTCTTGAGTGGACCTGCCTAAACACTGTCTTGTTTAACAGGAACACTCAGGCTGAACCAAGCATTAAATTGTGCAGATCAAGGTTTAACCTGGTACTCCATGTGCAGTGACTTCAAGCAGGGTTTTTAAAGTGAAAAAGTTAGCAACCCCGTTTTTTGAATGAAGCCAGATGATAACGATGAATTTGAGGCAGGGATAGAAAAGTGATCTAAGGCTTCTCTTCCTTCCAGGAAAATGACGCATTCGTTGTCATCCTTTTGGGGGGAGGAGGGCACACAGCAAACTCGTGTTTAGTTTGTTAAGAAAACAACATATAGTTAAATATTCGAAACAAAGCCCCTCATTAAAAACTCCCGGAAGTGGGATTCCCTGGTGGTCCAGTGGTTAAGACAGCACTTCCACTGCGGGGGCTCAGGTTCGAACCCTGATGGGGGAATTAAGATCCTGCATGCCACATGGTATGGCCAAAAAAAAAAAAACAAAACCCAAACCCGGAGGCTATTTTGAGTCTCGACACACCTCTTTCCTGAGCCAAGGAGGGAGATGAGAGAAAAGCCTCAACTGACTAGTAATTTCTTTAGATTAAACGAACCCAGAAGTCTGGCCCCCAAACTGCCTAAGACGGAAGCAGAATGGGTCGAAGGCTACAAGGGAGGGCAACAGAGCGTTTCCATAAAGCCTCGTTGCGTGCGTGCCAGCAACTGCTGAGAGTCATCAATCACCTCCGACGGGACCATGGAGAAAAGCCAGGCCTCTGGCAGGGGCACGTCGTCTTCAAACGTGCAAAGACAGAATGTTCACAACTTGCTTCCTGAAAGGTTCAGTACCTTAATACACATGGCCCGGAACACGATATGGACACAAGATACGAAAGGAAATTTCTTTTTTTTTTTTTTTAGAGGTAAATAACATTTTTTATTACCAAAAAGGGTTTTGCACACTGTTGTGGTGACATGCGTCTCTTTAGAAAATGGACTTCTCCAAAAGCAAATGAAAATAGGTGCCTCAGGTGACCAAAACCGAAAACCACTCTTTCCATGTTTCATTACTCAAGATACAAGATGCCATTAAAGCAAAGTATTTTACAGTAAAATCTTGGCTTTGTATGTTTTTTAGAAGGAAAACACCTGGGGGGTAGAAATGACCAGTGATTTCTGTTTTTTAGTTCTTAAACCATTAAGTCA
Organism: Oryx dammah; assembly: GCF_014754425.2. Taxonomy (NCBI): domain Eukaryota; kingdom Metazoa; phylum Chordata; class Mammalia; order Artiodactyla; family Bovidae; genus Oryx; species Oryx dammah. The sequence goes on along the minus strand of NW_024070208.1, from coordinate 83,525,732 downwards.
GGCAGTATGTATGAAAATGGAATTATAGACACATTTATGTCCAGAAAAGACCTTCTATTCCATAGTGTATTAGAACCCATTGACATTTTTCATATCCTATTCCTTTATCTTGAAAGTGAAAGTGAAGTTGCTCAGTCGTGTCCGACTCTTTGTGACCCCATGGACCGTAGCCTACCAGGCTCTGAGGAGCCTCTCAGTCCATGGAATTTTCCAGGCAAGAGTACTGGAGTGGGTTGCCATTTCCTTCTCCAAGGAAATTTCACGTAAATGCCTATTCTTTCTAAAATAAGCGTATAGTAAAAAAATAAATAAGAGAGAAAATAGTGAACACACAGTGGATTTTGCTTTGGTAAATGCTTTATCACCTCGGCAAGCACACCCGTGGATGGCTGCGGCCACTGAGTCACCTCCACGCCCAGGTCGCTGGGGGGCGGCCCGAGGGGCCTGTCGCTGCCTCGTTCCTTCTCAGGACCCCGGGCACACCCTCCTCCGAGCCCCTTGCCCAGAAACACCATACGGTGGCTGCCCAGCGTGCGGTGATTAACTGAATGAGCCAGGTTGCCTTGTCCTGTTTTGTGCTTGGGCGTCCTTTGCATTAGCTGAGTAACGACGTTGAGACAGTTTCAGGTGCACAGCGAAGGGATCCAGCCACATATATGCACACATCCATTCTCCCCCCAAAGCCCCTCCCGTCCAGGTTGCCACGGAGCACTAAGCAGAGCTCCACGTGCTGGGCATGCGTGCGTACTGTCGCTTCAGTCCTGTCCGACTCCTTGCGACCCCATGGACTTTGGCCCACCCAGGCTCCTCAGTCCACGGGATTCTCCCAGGCAGGAACACTGGAGTGGGTTGCCATGCCCTCCTCCAGGGGATCTTCCCGACCCAGGGATCCAACCTGCATCTGTTCCATCTCCTGCATCGGCAGGCGGGTTCTTTACCATTAGCGCCATCCATGTACTGTACCGTAGGCTAAGTTTAACACAAACAAAAAAGAAAATAATAAAGTAGGTTCTAATGGCAACATCTGAATTTTAATTGTAATAAGGTGGCTATTAAATAAAAGCAATTGGCACTTAGCAGAGGAGGCGGGGGTGGTACATGAAACAGGTGAGGAGGGCCTGAAAGTGCAAACGTCCAGTTAGAGATAAGTCATGGGATATAAAGTAAGGCCTGGTGCCTGCAGTGAACGGTGCCACACTGCATATCTGGAAGTTAAGAAAGTAAATCTTAAAAGTCCTTATTAAAAGGTTACAATGGTTTTGTGACTGCATGGTGACAGACGTCAGCTAGACGCAGTGGTACGAGGTGCACTGGAGACAGCAACATGTCGTATCAATTATGCCTCAGTGAACACTTCCAGATTAAAAAAAAAGCAAGTGTTCTCCACCAGGCTTTTCACTAACCTCTATGGAAGAACTCAGGCCCACTTCCAGGGCTCCCCTAGGGTTCCCTGGACCTTTATCATGACCTAAAGCCGAAGTCTTGACGTTCTAAGTCCTTGTTGTTCTGTCGCTAGTCGTGTCCGACTCTTTGCCACCCCGTGAACCGCAGTACGCCAGGCTTCCCTGTCCTTCATCTCCCGGAGTTCCAACCTAGACAGCGTATTAAAAATCTGAGACATTAGTTTGCTGACAAAGGTCTGTATAGTCAAAGCTATGGTTTGTCCAGTAGTCATGTATGGATGTGAGAGTTGGACCGGAAAGAAGTACTTACCTGTGACTTTTTACCCAGTGTCCACTGGGATTAACCAGTGATTTAAAGGACAGCGAAAACCCGCGGCCTCTGCCTCTGCGACCTTCCGCCTTTTAAGAAGAAAGCACAGCAGCCACTGGTCCTTACGGGAAACTTCATCAGGGCACGAGCAGAAGCCCCGGCGGTAAGATTACCTTGAGGCCAGCACCCTACTCGCCTCACCTCGATCTCAGAACCACCCCACGCGAAACTTACGGCTGACCCCTGGCTACCCGGAGCTAGGGGCGCTGAGTCTCGTCGGCGGAAAACCCGAGTACACCTGAGTCAGGCCCCCAGCCCCGAATCCCAGGCTGAGGCCACAGACTCAACAACTGCACGTCCGTCACGCACTGCTGGAGTATTCACCTCCAAAGAGAACCCACGTGTAAGTGGGCCCACGCGGTTCAAACCAGCGTTGTTCAAGGGCGAAATGTATTTTACCAGGGAAGAACTGTATATCGATTTAGGGAATTTATTCAAGACCTAACCCTAAAGGAAATCAACCCTGAATATTCACTGGAAGGACTGACGCTGAAGTTGAAGTCCCAGTGCTTTGGCCACCTGATGCAAACAGCCAACTCACTGGAAAAGACCCTGATGCTGGGAAAGACGGAGGGCAGGAGAGGGTGACAGAGGACGAGGGGGTTGGATGGCATCACTGACTCAACGGACATGAGTTTAAGAAAACTCCAGAAGACAGTGAAGGACGGGGAAGCCTGGTGTGCTGCAGTCCACGGGGTTACAAAGAGTCAGGCACAATCTTAGCGACTGGCAAACAACAAGCCCTAAGGGGCAAAGATGGGGCTCAAACATCCCAGGTGTGGACCCTGGGTGTGTCTCTCCAGGACAGCCGTCTACACTGAACCTGAATGAACAGGAAGAAATCCAGTACTAGCAAAGATATGCTATTCAATATGCACTTTTATAACTTTCATTATCAGCTATAACTAAAAGTAGAAAGCCAACAGATAGAGTTGTTTTAAATAATAATTTATATAAGCAAAGATTTGTTTAAACTGCTTTTCTTGCGGTTACGTCTGGCACAAAAAAAATTCTCAGTAACTGTTTACCAGATCAAGGTAACAGTCAGAAAATGGACTCCTGGTTTCACATGTAGCGGACATCTGCCACAGGCACCCCCAGACGCTCCAGGGGCCCGACCTCCCCTGTGGCGGCTTCAGACCTGGCAGACCCTGGAGAGAAACGACCCTCACCCACCTGGGGTTAAAGGGAACCACGTTATCACTCAGAGCTCAAAGTCCCACTGACCCACGCAGTAGGTGGGCAGTGAAGGACGCTGATGATCACGCCGGCCATCAGTCTACATCCGACGTCAGCACAGTCCTTCAATGGGGCCAGAAAAGAAATGACTTCAGCTCTGTGGGTCCTGAACCGCTCGACTCTGACGCTGGACAAACGCGGCCACACACAACGTGTTAGCAAATGAGCCTGGCTGTGCCCATAAACTTTATTTCTGGACACTAAAATATGAATGCTGTATAATTTTCCTATGTCATGAAATAAGTATTCTTTTTTTTTAACCCATTTAACAATCTGAAGATCGTCCTTGGCGCACACACCATACAAGAGCAGGTGGTGGGCGGCATTTGGTCTGTGGGCAGTCATTTCCCAACTCCTGGTCTAAACATACGCTCCTATTTTAACCCTTATTTTTCTCCTGGCAGTTAGGGCAACTTCTACTTGATTATGTGAGAACAATAATACAAAATTTTCTTAAGGCTTTGTCTGCTGGTGTACACGTTTTTAAGACAAAAATGTAACACGTACTTATGTCAAGATTAAATATACTGGTAGATGAACAAACTGGCCAAGTCGCATTTATTTCCTCACGTCATGTCTGCAGTGGTCTCCTGCATGTGGTGGCATCTGGTTGCACTTCTGATCACAATGCAGGAAGTGCCAGGTCCCCTTGAAAACCCTCATCGGTACAACTCCTGTAAGTTAGAGACAGCTACCCGGGTATTTGTGATAGCAAAAGCGTGCTCTGAAGCTGGACCTCTCCGGTTTGGTTCAGGAACAAACGTTTGCAGTCATTTAGAAATGGCCATCTGGGGAATGGGCCAGGATATAAAATGTTTGTCTGGTAAAATTAACTGTTTGGTGTTTTCCAAAAACAATTTTCAAGCGTTAAAACTTGTCTATTGAATTGTTCCATGGATATACACTATTACAGCGGGAACAAACTGGCCACAGGCCATGTTTTTAGCAACTTGGCTAACTTTTTTAAAAGAATGTGTTCATGAAGTAGTCACATTTTTATTCAGATAGAACAGTGGCGAGATGGACTCTTTTCTTCCCACATCTTGCTGCCAAGGTGCCCCAACCCCCAACAACAAAGAAATCAGAGACTGACTTGGGTGTTTCATTCAAACCTATATTTGCAGTTTCTCAAACGCCGATCCACAGACCACCTTCCTGCTACACGTGTGCACCACCAGGGCAGCAGAGACGCCCGCCCGAGGACAGCTCCTCCTCCGTCCACAGGTGCATCCCTGCGCCCGCCCGCCCAGTGGCGACGCAATAAATACGCGGCTTGCGGCCGCCTGGGTCCAGCAGGCCCGCCACTACCTGTTGTAGGCCCGCTCCCGTTTGGACTTCTCCAGGGCCTTGTCCATGGTCTTCTCGCTCTCGCCCCGGCACTTGGGGCAGTACCACTTGCCCTTGGGCTTGTGGCTCAGCCCCACGCAGGAGAAGTGGAACCACTCGATGGGGCACTCGTCGTTGTCGCAGCCGATCATCTCCCCGTAGGAGACCTGGTTGCACAGACAGTACGTGGGCTCGTTCGGGTCGATGGGCAGGTCCGCGGGGGACGCCTCCCTCTCCGCTTTGGCCTTGGAGCGCTTCTTCTTCTTGGAGGCCTTGGCCTTCTTCTCCTTGGGCGTCCCCGAGGTGACGTCATCGTGGTCGTGATTATTAGCCGCGTTCTCCCGGTTCTCGTTGTTGCGCTGCCGCCGGGACCTCTTGTTGTTGGGCTTCTCCGCCTGGGCGATCGCCTCATTTTTGGACTTGTCCTGGCCGGCTTTGCTGTGGCCCGTGGCGTCGGCGGCCTCCTGGTGGGCATCCAGCAGCTCCACGTGGCTGTCCACCTGCCGGGCCCGGTTCTCCACCAGCTCCACCATCTGACTCACGAGCTGGATCTTCTCGTCGCCCAGCTCCTGGCTGCGGATCAGCGCCCGCTGGATGCAGTGCAGTGCTCTCCGCTTCTGGGCGCCGTCCGCCTCCCGCTTGAACCTCTCGTAGTACTCATCCAGTTCCTTCAGGATCTCTGCCAAGGGGAAAACAAGCGTGAGACCCCCGCAGAACACAGTCTCCAACCCATAAAACCGCGGTTGTCAGGGACCAAAATGATCAACGCAAGGCTTCCTAGTACGAAAAATCTGTAACACCTAGGCCTTTCTAACAGGCTTTTACCCCCTGCTACAAAAAGGAAAAAAAAAAAAAAAAAATCTCTGGAACTAAATACAAACGTTAACACAGTTCCCATTTATCAAAGTGTACCCCAAAGCTTCCCAAGGGACTCTGTGTGCACTCAGAGCATGGGTAACAAAAACTCCCTGGACAAGCAGCCACGGGGAGAGTTCAAGTTTAGGCGAGGTATTGAGGCCCAAGCTTTTATTTTCTATAAAACTGAAGATTATGTCCTATATTTCCATTGTTTTTATCCAAGCATTTTGGGAACATTTAAAAGGCTGTTATTCTCTTTATTTTGGCACACCGACATCTAGAAGCTACTATTAAATTAGATTATATAAATACTACTCAGTGACCCACGGCCTCAGTTTACTCGCCACATCATTGCATCACAGCATGCACTGGAGTATCTCTGTATCACTCTGTTACTGAAAACAAGAATGGTCTGTAAGGAGGAGCCAGACAAGGGCAGCCCTGCTTAGACACAAAGGTTACAGCTTTCACTTTTCCCTGTACTGCTTAGAACAATAACATTTGTATCTATAACAGACAACAGATTTTAAAACAAAACTCCCTCCTACTAAATGTTAACCTATTTGGGCAGGTTAGAAAACAGTATACCTGATTTTAAAATGTAATTCGGCAAATGGAACTAGGCAATTTCTCAAGAAATAAAAGCTGTTAGATAAATCTGACTGAAACGAGGAAAGTAAATATTCTTGCCAAAACTCTACTTAAATACACAGAAATTCCCAGACTTATTTTCCCTAAACAGTAATCATTAAACAGTATCAGATTTTACTCCTGAAAACCCTTTGCAGTCTCTTAAGATAAGGCAATTCAACTCTGCAGCTAGGAAGTTGGGGAGGATGTGGGTAGAGGGTGTATAAAATGTGACATGACCACTTCCAGATATTATCTCCAATTAGTTATAAGGCACACACCTAACACCTAACATGTATTCTTTTCCAGGCTACATTCTTCAGACTGCCTTTTACTAGAAAGGAGGAATGCCAGAGTCTCAGCGGCTCCTGAAGTAAGTAATCCTGAAAACAAGCAGCTCTGTTCAACTTATCCAAGTTCTATCTCATAGGTGTTAAAATATGAGTTTCTGCCATTTATTTTTAAGTGAATTACACATTACAAAACTGTATCACTTGGTGTAATCAGTAACCCAAGTTTCTGAAGACAATGTTAGCATTTCATTGGAAAGACACCAATTCCATCATACCACTAATTTGAAAGTTAATAGCGTACAGCTTCTTTCACATCACAACCAAGCTCACAGCCCTGCTAAGCCTTACTGTGGGAAAGACAAACATCCCATCAGAAAATCACCAAGAAACAATTCTGTTACCTGCACAACAGCACACATTTCTTCAGTGCCCCCAGGCAAAGCACTCTTATCAACAAAGCCACTGAAGCACAAATACCTGCAAACGAGAACCGGGGGCCAACTAGGGAGGCGTCCTGGTCTCTTTAGCTGTCTTACCTTCAACTGCTGCTAACCTTTGTTTCTAAAAAGGCTTCACACACCCGCACCCTGTCAAAGTAATGGTGCCATGAAAGGAGTCTTAAAGATTAACGGAGATTGCAGCACAGTTTAATCTGATCTGTCCAATGATTAGAAATCTATTTTAATTTTACATAGGGATGGCACCAAAGTTCTATTAGGAAGCCCTCTTCCTTGGGGGGGGGGGGGTGCATCAGCATTAAAAAAAAAAAACTTTTAAAAATAACTGGAAAATATTTCAAATTGAAAATAACCTCAAATATCACTGGCAAACGAATTACAACCCATCCTTATGAATTAATGTCCCATTGAAAATAAGCAACTACTGTTAAAGCTTGACTTGCAACCGAGAAGTTAAGAATGAAGCCTTAATTTCTAGACTAGACTGCGCTGCAAATCTCGGCGTTTATAGTAAATCCCAACCGAATGAGTTATGACCGCTATATGCCGGGTGACGAGGCTCCCTCGGGGCCCCGCCGGGGTGTCGGTGGGGCTGGTCTTCTCCTGTGGAGCCGGACACGCGCAAAGCGGCTGTCACCGCGGCTCTGAGGCTGTAAACAGCACGAGTCTTCAACCTCCGTCTCCGAGCGCAGCGCACGCCACCCGCGTTCCGCGTCCGGGGCACCCGCCAGGCCCGGGTCACTCACGGCGCCGCCGCTCCCGCCGGGCCCTAGCCCGCGGGAGGCCCGACTGCATCCTCCCCAGGCCCGGCGGCACGGACCGCCGGTCTCTGCCCGTCCCCCGGGTGCCCCCATTGCTCCGCGGCGGAAGTGACCCGCTCCCGTCCTTGGGGGGGCGGGGTGCGGGCGGGGCGCGGGCGGGGCCGAGCTGGACCCCACCAGTGGAGAGGCGGCCAGCGGGCGGCGCGCCCCGCCCCTGGAGCCACTGCCTATAGGGATCGCCGGACCGGAGGGCGTGGGCCAGACGGGGCACCAATCACGACGCAGGGTGGGAGGACACAGCCCGCCCCAGCCGTACCAACGGCCAATGTGAGGCCGGAGGCCGGCCGACCCGAAGACATTCGAATCGACTCGACCTCCTCCCTCCTGCCCGCCCCTCTACGCAAGGGAAAAAGAAGGCGGCGGAAACAGAGCAGTGCCACTCACAGTGTAAGGCCCGCCCCCATCCGGCCCAGGAAGCAATGGCTCAGCGACGGACTGATAAGGACATTCCATGGGAGATACCGAGGCCAATCACAGGAGGCCGAGGCGGAACGATCGCAATATGCTAATCGGGCGCCTATATAAGTCGCCGCGAAGCCGAGCCTTGGGCAGAGCGCGCAGGGGCGCCTTGCCGTACGGCCTCTGGGTTCGTGTGGCGCCCTTCCTGGCTCTCCACCTCCCCCCGCTCTTCCGTTTCCCTGCTGCGCAGCCCTGTAAACATTAGTAAACTCCGAGGGACTGTCCACGGCACAGACACAGCCCCCAGCGCCGTGCCTGACCGGGCAGCAAAGTTTCCCCAACGGCCGACAATTCCCCGCGTACGCGACCCCTGCGTCTCTCGGGCAGTCTGGGCGGCAGGGGCTGCAGAGGACGACGCAGAGATCCCCTCCCCTGCCAGGTCCCTCTCCAAACCGAAGGTACCTGCCTGCGCCCCCCGAGCGCAGCACGGATGGGCGACCTCCTCGCCCCATCCTCCCTCCCCTCCCTTCCCACGGCACACACGGAATAAAGCCCTGGCCCTCCGCAAGCTACACCCGGCCGCGGGGCCCCTCACTCGGTGTCCGGCGCCGCGCGAGGGCCGGGGGCTGGGTGGGGGCGACTGGAGCCGCACCATGCGGAGTACGGACCCCGGACTTTACGTAACACTCAGATTCGCGACTGGGTGGAGGTGGTTCCGGGGACCCCTCGCCCTCTGCGCCCTCCCGGCAGCCCTGCGCGCAGCCCCGTCCCCGCGCCCCTCAGCCTAACGACCGCGGCACAGCCCTCCCCAGGCGCCGTGGCCTGCGCCCCCTGCGCCCCCTCCCCCGCAGCACCCCGCCTCGTCACTTCACTACAAAGAGCGCTTTGCTCGCGCAGCCTGGCATCGAGACCTCTCTCGTTCCTCCTTCCTCCTCCGTGCCCGGGCTTCGCGCACAAGGACCTTGGCAAATCAAAGACGCCCCAGACCTTTTGTTTCTGCCCGGCAAGGGCCCCGCCGCGGGCTCGCGGCTCTCCAAGAGGGGAAGCAGGACGGCCCGCGGCCCCGCGGCGCGCCGCCACCGGCGGGGATGGAGCAGCCGCCCCCGCCCATCCATCCCGCCGTACCTTGGTATTTCGCGTCGATCTCCCGCATCAGAGAGACGTTTCTCTGCAGATCAAAAGGCAGAGACTCGATGGAGTCCAGGTAGTCCTCCACGTAGTTCACCAGGTGGATCTGCTCCCCGTTGGCAGGGCTCAACATGGTTCACCGCGGTCCCCGGCGACTCCGCGCGGCTTTCCGCTTCCTCCGGCCCCCGCCCCCTCGGAGCCCGGCGCTGCAAAATGCAAGGCTCCCGCCCGCCGGCGCGCCCCCCCCGACTCCAGCCGGCCCCGCGCCGCTACATCTGCGAGCCGCGCCGCCTGGGCCCGGGGACCGGCTCCTGGCGGGCCGGGCCGGCGCTCGGCGGCCTCGGG
>NW_024070208.1:83477409-83516062 GCF_014754425.2 Oryx dammah | reverse complement strand
CGCCGGGGCCGGGGCCGGGGCCGAGCGAGCGCGGGAAGGGGCGCGCGCCGCCCGCCGCGCCGCACTTGTCCAACGTGGAAAACCCAAATACCAGTTTCAAACACTTGGGAAACATTCGGCCCCCCGGCACCGCGCATGCGCCCCGGCGCCACCGCCCCCTCCCCCGGGGGCCCCGCCCCCGCCGCACGCACGCCCCTCGCCAGCCCCACCGCCCGGGGGTGGGGCTCTGTCTGTCACTTCGGCCCGGGCGGGGGTCTCGCGGGCAGAGGGCGGCGGGCGGGGAGCAAACTTTACTAGGAGTTTCGCACTTGCAGGCAGAGCGGCGTCGGGCGGCACCGCACTCCCACTGGGGCGTGGGGGGTGCCGCAGCCCCGCCCCAGACTGCCGGAGACGAGCCCGCAGCAGCAGCAGCCCTGCCGCCAGCCCCGCGGACAACCTCCCTCCAGCCTCTAGCCCCTCGCACTCCCCTAGCCCACTCTGCAGCGGAGAAATATATTAGTACGTCGCGGAACAGACTGGCAACCTCGGGAGCCAATCGACTTGCCGTGCACAGCTGGATGGTCCAATCAGGACGAGGAGGGATGGGTGAGCTCGGGTACCGCCCCCTCCGCCGGGGTCTCGCTACTGGAAACCCGCGTCCTCCCGAGGCGGGCGGGGCCCGGCCGGGCGGAAGTGGGCGCGCGTGCGCACTAGGGCGGCCACGGCGGCCGCCGGCCCGCGCGGGAGACCTACCATCTGGCGGTCGGACCACCATTCCCAGCGGCCCCGGCGGCTCGCGCGCTTGCGCGGTCCAACACCGCCCGCCCTTATTGTGTCGCCGGCTGGAGGCTGGAGCCAAGCAGCTTGGAGACAAAGAGGCTCGAGAGGGGAACCCACGCCGGGCCCCCGGAGAGGCTGGGTGGCCCTTCTCGCCCGTCGCCTGGATGCCGCTCTTGAAGTCCGCGCCCCCACTTCGAAATACCACCCACAGCGGGGCGGGGCCGGCTTCCAGTCAGGGGTCCCGGGGGGGGGTTCTCTCTCAGTCTCGGGCCCTCCCCTCCCTCCACGTCTCTCTCCTCCTGGTGCTAAACTCAAGTTGGGCTTTCTGAGAGCCCCGTTGCCTAGACGACGAGCCCGCGCGGGCCCGCCCCTTCCGGTCGAGCCCCCGCCCCGTGGGCGTAACCACACCGAGGCTTTGTCCGCGAGCCCGGGGCCTGCGTCCGAGCCGCCGCTGCAGGCAGGCGAGCTCGGAGGCTCTCTCTCCGCCCCGTGGGTCCTCTCCCTGGGCGCAGACGTCCTGTCGCCGTCTTTAACCCTGCCCGGTAGTTCGGCCCCAGCCTGCGGGCGTCCCCTACCAGCTCTGCGCTCCCTCTTCGGCCGGTGTATGGAGGGGTGGGGGGTCGGCCTCCCTCCCGTGTGCCCCGCTGCTTCGCGCCGTCCCGCGCCTCGACCCGCGAGCGAGGCTCCGGTGGAACCCCGAGTGTCCGCAGGAGCAGCGTTGTGACAGCCGAGACCGCTCGGAAGTTTTCAGTCCCTCTCTGTAACCAGTAGAATTGCAGCTCAGCCCGGTGTTTTTAAAATGGGCGATTGTCCGCAGCGCGGCTCGCCCTGGCCAGGTGATGGGCTCGTAAACAGCGCGAGACAGCGTTGAGCTGTTTTTGTCTTTCGAAACGAGTTTTCACGTTGGATCGTTGCTGCGCTGATCAACGCCGAACGGTACTTAACACTTTGAAATGAGTTTCCTCTTTACGCTCAGCCCTCTTAATCCACCCGCACATCAGGAGAACATTCACTTCGAAAATTTGGGGAAACGGTTGTTATTTCACTTAGAGATTCACATTTTTCCAGTTTGGGCCCAGTTTAAAGCGGATGCTGAGTTAAACTTCATTTATGGGCCACTAGCCCGCACAAGACTTTAGTACTCTGACGCTATGTGGAAACGAAGATATTATGTGGACTAGTGAACGCTGAATAAGAAAAAAGATACAAGTAACTTTAAAGTACATGAGCAAGAAAGAGGTTCAGTTCAGTCACTCAGTCGTGCCAGACTCTTTTTGACCCCATGAATCACAGCACGCCAGGCCTCCCTGTCCATCACCAACACCTGGAGTTCACTCAGACTCACGTCCATCAAGGCATAGATGCCATCCAGCCATCTCATCCTCGGTCGTCCCCTTCTCCTCCTGCCCCCTAGCCCTCCCAGCATCAGAGTCTTTTCCAATGAGTCAACTCTTCGCATCAGGTGGCCAAAGTACTGGAGTTTCAGCTTTAGCATCATTCCTTCCAAAGAAATCCCAGGGCTGATCTCCTTCAGAATGGATTGGTTGGATCTTCTTGCAGTCCAAACGACTCTCAAGAGTCTTCTCCAACACCACAGTTCAAAAGCATCAATTCTTCGGTGCTCAGCCTTCTACACAGTCCAACTCTCACATCTGTACATGACTACTGGAAAAACCATAGCCTTGACTAGACGGACCTTAGTCGGCAAAGTAATGTGTCTGCTTTTGAATATGCTATCTAGGTTGGTCATAACTTTTCTTCCAAGGAGTAAGCGTCTTTTAATTTCATGGCTGCAATCACCATCTGCAGTGATTTTGGAGCCCCCCAAAATAAAGAAAGAGGTAGGTACTTTTAATCCAGGCATTTATTGCCTTTAACTGAGAAGTGTTCATCTGGATTTAAGGATAAAGGTGAGAAAGAATTTACTCATTTCAGTGACAATCAAGCTGGACTGTTTTGTTTTGGTTTTGTTTTTTAAATCACGATGTCATCTCAGTAGCGATCCCTCATGTTTGCATGGACTTCACAGACACATGAGACAAAAAAAAATTTAATGAGTGCCTACCATGCATGTGCTTCCCCCGTGGCTCAGCTGGTAAAGAATCCGCCTGCAGTGCGGGAGACCTAGGTTTGATCCCCGGGTTGGGAAGATCCCCTGGAGAAGGGAAAGGATACCCACTCCAGTGTTCTGGCCTGGAGAATTTCATGGACTGTATATCCATGAGGTCACAAAGAGTGGGACATGACTGAGCGACTTTCACACTTCACCACGTGCTAGCTACTGTTCTGTGCACTAGGGAAGCAGTGGTGAATAATGTTCGTAAGACATTTACTTTACCCCTTGGGCTAACTAGCCAGAAAATATTTGATTAATTTTACCAAGTTCTTTCCCCTTCTGTTCTTTTCCTCCATTTCTTTGCATTGATCACTGAAGAAGGCTTTCTTATCTCTTCTTGCTATTCTTTGGAACTCTACATTCAGATGCTTGTATCTTTCCTTTTCGCCTTTTTCACCTCTCTTCTTTTCACAGCTATTTGTAAGGCCTCCCCAGACAGCCATTTTGCTTTTTTGCATTTCTTTTCCATGGGGATAGTCTTGATCCCTGTCTCCTGTACAATGTCACGAACCTCATTCCATAGTTCATCAGGCACTCTATCCGTCAGATCTAGGCCCTTAAATCTATTTCTCACTTCCACTGTATAATCATAAGGGATTTGATTTAGGTCATACCTGAATGGTCTAGCGGTTTTCCCTACTTTTTTCAATTTAAGTCTGAATTTGGTAATAAGGAGTTCATGATCTGAGCCACAGTCAGCTCCTGGTCTTGTTTTTGTTGACTGTATAGAGCTTCTCCATCTTTGGCTGCAAAGAATATAATCAATCTGATTTCGGTGTTGACCATCTGGTGATGTCCATGTGTAGAGTCTTCTCCTGTGTTGTTGGAAGAGGGTGTTTGCTATGACCAGTGTATTTTCTTGGCAAAACTCTATTAGTCTTTGCCCAGCTTCATTCCGCATTCCAAGGCCAAATTTGCCTGTTGCTCCAGGTGTTTCTTGACTTCCTACTTTTGCATTCCAGTCCCCTATAATGAAAAGGACATCTTTTTTAGGTATTAGTTCTAAAAGGTCTTATACGTCTTCATATAACTGTTCAACTTCAGCTCCTTCAGTATTACTGGTTGGGGCATAGACTTGGATAACTGTGATATTGAATGGTTTGCCTTGGAAACGAACAGAGATCATTCTGTCGTTTTTGAGATTGCATCCAAGTACTGCATTTCGGACTCTTTTGCCAACTAAGGTCCGTCTAGTCAAGGCTATGGTTTTTCCTGTGGTCATATATGGATGTGAGAGTTGGACTGTGAGGAAGGCTGAGTGCCGAAGAATTGATGCGTTTGAACTGTGGTGTTGGAGAAGACTCTTGAGAGTCCCTTGGACTGCAAGGAGATCCAACCAGTCCATTCTGAAGGAGATCAGCCCTGGGATTTCTTCGGAAGGAATGATGCTAAAGCTGAAACTCCAGTACTTTGGCCACCTGATGCGAAGAGTTGACTCATTGGAAAAGACTCTGATGCTGGGAGGGATAGGGGGCAGGAGGAGAAGGGGACAACTGAGGATGAGATGGCTGGATGGCATCTATGCCTTGATGGACGTGAGTCTGAGTGAACTCCAGGTGTTGGTGATGGACAGGGAGGCCTGGCGTGCTGTGATTCATGGGGTCAAAAGGAGTCGGACACGACTGAGCAACTGAACTGAACCGAACCAAGTTCTTAAAATGTATGCCAATGACTTCAACATTGAATGGACAAGGTTAGAAGACCAATAGCTCGAGAATAGCTGTAATCACCCAATTAAAAATGCCACTAAAGCAAAGAGCTTAATTTTGAGGCTACATTGAAGGATTTGGGTAGTTTCAATTGTTGTTTGGAGTGTTTCAACAATTGATATTAAATGTTTTTTCTAAGGTTATAGTTCTAGTTTGAAGATGTTCAAACTTATGGAAGCAAAAGAGATGAACTACAATTCTTTCTGTTTTGAGCTGCTTAAAATATAAGTCCTAACACGTTCATCTCAAACCTGAAGTGCCCTAAACAATATGTGCTTCCTCATCTACTATACTTTGGATTTACAGATTTTTCTTTGAAGCAAAATGTAATGCTGAGAACTACACTTTTTGTTGTTGTCATTAAGGGCTACGAAATGGCATTCATGACATTTTGGAATCATTAATTTTAATATACTTACTGGTTCTGACCTAGACTGGGAGGAGTCAAATTAACTGGAATCTCTTTTTCTCTCTCTCTGGGTATGCATGCTACTATATATCTTCCTCGTCACTTTCATACTGAACTTGCAAGAAGAGTTATGCTTTTAACCATCAGTGAATAATGCGTCTGGGTTTCCTTGTTTGAAGATTCCTGGAAGACTTGAGGTAGCCCTGCTGCCCGCCAAGGGCTGAGCGCCTTACAGGACCAGCTTTCAGAGGACAGAATATATACCTTTGTTAGTTTAGAACATCATGATTTCCCCGGCCAGTTAAAACACGCCAGCTGTCCAGCCTCAGCAGGGTTCCATCTTCAGTCTCACCAAATTTGTTTTTAAAACTTCTAGCTTTTCCCTCAAAGTCTTTATATTCTCACAGATTGCAGTTAAGGCTTTTGTCATTTTCTTATTTTTCTGGCATGTCTAATGTCTGTCAGAGCGTTCTCTATCACAGGTTTTACTGCTCAGATTTTCTCCAAACTGCGGCCAGTGGATCTCCTCAGAGATTACCCTTTTCTGAATCTGGTGGTGGATACAGTGGAAGAGGTGACTTAGTGGGTCAAGAATCTGCCTGCCAAGCAGGAGACGTGGGTTCAGTCCCTGGGTCGGGAAGATCCCCTGGAGACACAAATGGCAACCCACTCCAGTATTCTTGCCTAGAGAATCCCATGGACAGAGGAGCCTGCTGGGCTACAGTCTATGGGGTCGCAAAAGAGTTGGACAGGACTGAGCAACTAAGCAACAATAGAGTTGAAAGTAAGTTACACTCTGAAGTACTCGAGGAACATACTGCTATATTCAAAATGGACAACCAACAAGGACCTATTGTATAGCTCGTGGAATTCTCAGTGTTGTGACAGCCTGGATTGGGGTGGGGGGCGGTTGGGGGAGGATGGACTTGTATGGCTGAGTCCCTTCTCTGTTCCCCTCAAACCACCATTACATTGTTAACTGGCTATACCCCTACGCAAAATAAAAAGTTTAAAGTTTGAAAAAAGAAAAAACCCAAAAATAATTAGGGAGAGAAACACACCTTGTGCTAGAAAGGAGAGAGAATTACAAAAGAGCAACAAGGCAAGCATGCCGGCAGTGGGGAGGGGGTTAATGCTGAAGCAGGGCTCTGAGTGGTGAGGGAGAGGGGCTTGGCTCCGACGGGAGGTCTCCTAATTGTGAATGACAGGCTCTAACACTTAAGCCGTCAAGCCTTCGGACGCAGTCCCCAGGGAATTGCAGAGGTCTCGGGGAAAGTTTAAGTGCTGTTGGAAGGTCCTTCTTTATCTCTGCTGGAGCGCTTGCCTTCCTATTGAACGACCAAAACAAACCCCCAAAAGAACTGGGAAGCTTAACGTGCTGTTTTGAGGACTGCAAAAGCAAAGGGGATTTCTTTGGTTTTTTTGAGACGCTGTTTTGGAAGATATCAATAAGGACACGTTTGTCGAGATAATTTGAAAGTTAACTTCAAGAGAATCCGCCTTTAAAGAGTCTCGTTGAAACCGCAATTCAGAATGCTTTTGTTCTCAAGAGACCAGAAGACAGAACTTACAACCTTAAAATGAATCCCAGGCAGTCGTTTCCTACTACGCGTACTTGATGAATGGGTGGTGTCCTAGCTTTGCTCTTTCATCCGGTGACAGGGTGTGTCGTGTTGGGGTGCAGACGTGCTCAGTGTGTGCATGAGCCGTGTTGGGGTGCAGACGTGCCCCGGAGCAGGCGCGGAGCCGTCAGCGGCTGCCCGCGCCGGGGCACTGCCTCCTGCGGCGCGCGGGCCGGGCCCGGGGTGGCACCGAGGCAGCGCAGTCGGGCGCCGCCCGGGACGAGAAGGGCGGAGCTCTGCTCACCGCCCCGGGGCGGGGCCACCACCCTCGCCTGCCGCTCCCCTCCCCGACCGAGGCGCGGCCCCGCCCCCCGCGCCGCAGCGGACTCTGGTCGGCCTCTTCCGGGTGGGCGGGGCGTGCCGGGCCTTCCGGTGGGCGGGGCCCGGCGCCCCCTTTCCCCGCGTGGGCGTGGGCCATGCTGGGGACGCGCCGGGTCCGCGCGGCCGCTTGGCTGCTCCGGGCCGCGCCGGGCCCGGAGCCGGGCCGCTCGGCGTCGGGGGCGCGCGGGCAGGGCTGGCTGCAGCCCGCGGGCTACGACACGGGCGTCAAGGTGTACAACAGCCTCACCCGGAGGAAGGACCCGCTGATTGTGAGCCGCGCGGACGCCGCCTCCTGGTAGCCCGCCGGGACTCGGGGAGCGGGGATGCGGCGGGGCGGGAGGGGCTGCACCCAGCCTTTCCGGAGGCGGGCGCCCTGCGTGGTGCGCGGGCTTGCGTCCTCAGGTGCAGGCGTTTAATGAGTGATAAAGTACTCCGGCGGCACCTGTAAAGACCCTGGGGTAGTCCCGGCGTTTCACGGATTTGGCGCTGAATTTAGTGATCCGAGGGTCGTACAGCCCCGGGTACGCACCCCCCAAAGCGGTTACTTTTGTTTTCTTTTTTACAAAAAGACATGATTATATGCTAATTATGACTGAGAACGTGGCATCCTTTCTTGCAAGTTTGTTTCACACGGTGGGTCTTACCTCTTTCCCCAGGTATAGCTGTGGACCAACTGTCTACGATCACGCACACCTGGGTCATGCTTGGTGAGTGTCCTGACGTTGAATTCTCACACTTTAAGGGACCGTTTATTTTGGAAAGAAAGCTTTTTGCAGGTTTGTTTTTTTTTCTATCCCTCAAGTGACAACTTAAGAATCCTGAGTAGTTAGTGTATTCCAGGCATTGTGGGAAGCATACATATTTCATCCTCATTTGGTCCCCATAGCAGTGCTAAGCACTTGGTCCCATTTCAGGTGAGGAGGCTCGGGGACACAGTGAGAGCAAGGGAAAGGACCGTTTTGCAATCAGATGTTTCTTGTGTTTAGTAAGATGAGGCCATTCAGAGGGCCCTTGAGTCAGCTGGTCAGGTGTTTCTGCAACCCCCCTCCCCATTTACTTCCCAACTTTGGACAAGTCACTTTATTACTGAGTCCTGGTTTCTTCATCTTTTGGATAGGGATAATAATATTCTTTTGAATCTTGACAATTTAGTGAAATAAATCCCACAAAGTGCTGCTTAGCCCAGTCCCTGATGTGGGAAGGCTGGCGAAGGCTCACCTGTTCTCCAGGATAGGTGGCTCGTGGGCGGGCATGCCTTCGGAAGCGCGGCAGGTGAGCTGGAGCCTGAGCCCCTGACCTCCCCACGCGCGCTCGCTCTTCTAACTCTGTCTCCTAGGTTTGTCCAAATTGCTGCTTTTCCTAATATTTTGTCTGTTCTCTTGTGCATCTCTTAAATTTATCTTTCAGATCTAGATTAAAAGTTACCTTTATTTACTATGTATTTTAGAAATTGTGCATCACCCAGCAAGATCTGAACTTTTTTGTGTGTATTATAACAAAATAAATAGACTAGTCGTCGTTTTTTTCCCTCTTCACTTTGGACTAACTTACTATTAATTTGTTGTTGCTCAATCGTGTCCAACTCTTTGTGACCCCATGGACTGCAGCATGCCAGGCTTCTCTGTCCTTCACCGTCTCCCGGAGCTTGCTCAAACTCATGTCTGTTGAGCCGGTGATGCCATCCAACCATCTCATCCTCTGTCGCCCTGTTCTCCTCCCTGCTCCATTTTTCTCAGCATCAGGGTCTTTTCCAGTGAGTCAGCTCTTTGCATCAGGTGGCCAAAGTACTATTAGTTATAAAAAGCATATTTTGATCTCTTTTTTGAAGTATTAAATATGTTGGGGAAATACCGGAAACAATAGGGGTTAATGTTTGTCCTGCCCTGGAAAAGCTGTCCGCAAAGGCAAAAGAGAAAGAAAACATTTTTGTTATTGAAGGAGAATGAAATGAGTATGGGGTGCACTGGCCCCTGCTGCAAGGATCACAGAAATAGCACGAACTGGCGAGGTTTCGTATGAGCTGGGTGGGCCCAGCTCTCTGGTTCAGGCAGGTCTACAGCCCGGAGTCCCACAGGTTAGGCCCCTCTTGTTGAGTGGTGAAAGTGACCTTCTTGGCAACTTCATTTCAAAGAGAAGGCTTCTGGGTCTTTGAAACTTCATGAGTTGTGAGACTCAATAAGGCTTACTTAGCCATGTAAACATTTAGATACATTTTGAAAAGACTAAGGAAGAAATTCTGAAAGGAAGAGGGAGCAAGGCAGTCTCGCCCTTATTTTTCACCCAGGAGCATCAGTTGCAATCTGTGCTTGTCCTTAACCATGCGAAAAAGTGTGCTGACCTGCAGTGTGCTGCCCAGCTGATGCTCACAGCCCCCAGACCGAGAGACAGAGCGTTCCCAACACCCCGGAAGCCTCCCGTCCGACTCCCTGGCCAGGGTGACCGCTCTGGGCACCCATCACTCAGGAAGAGTCACCAAGTGAGGGTGTCCCTTGTGAGGCAGAAACCCAAGACGTCGGAAAGGGCTGTGGTCTCAGGGGCTGGGATGGTCAGGCACAGTCCACTGCTCTTGGGTTCAAAAGCCAGACGCCCAAGACCGCCTCGTCTGTGGGTCTGTCCCTGCTCACTCTCCAGGTTCCTGCCTCCACGCCCTCCTCCCCACCTGCTTCTGCTTTAAAGAGACAGATGCTTAGCTGGACAGCACTCTGTGCCCGGCACTGTTCTAAACGCTGCGCACACCTCAGCCAGTGCAGTTCTCTCACCACGCCAGCTGGTGGTGCTGTTACCTCCCAAGTGTAACCCGGGAAGGGTCCCCGGTGGACAGTGCTGAGCCAGGCCGGCTGCAGAGTCCAGGTTCCCATGTGGGGAGCAGCCTCGGCCTGGTGAGTGGACCTACCCCTGGGCTCCCAAGGTGCCCACAGGGTGGGTGAGTCCCGGGGAGCAGCCACCCTCGGGTATCGGGCCCCCAGCACCTGCCCCTCCCCCCTAGCTCCTTCTAGCCACACGTGTGATTCAACTTTTTCTTTCACTCTGTTTTAAGTTCTTGTTAACTTCGTCTCTTAAAATCTCATTTCTTGTAGTGTTTTCCTGACTTGACAATGAGGGCCACCGGGATGATATTTATAATCAGAATTAGCTGAAATTTCTGCTGCGCAGGCACTGAGATTATGTACCGCAGCCCTGTGAGATAGCAGACTTTTGTCCAGTTTGTGAATTGGCAGTCTGAGGCTTCGAAGGGAGGTTTAACCTCTTAGCTTCCTGGGAAGGAGTTTCAGAGATGGCTTGGCCCTGGGATTTGGCGTCAGCTGTGTCCGGGGTGGGTGGGTGTGGGAACCCAGGGGACACAATGAGGAGGAGCCTTGTTTTCAAGGGAAAACGATTCTGTGAGCCCAAGTTCGGAGAGGCCGCATGTGCAACAGGGACGAGCATGAGGCTGGCTGACCCGGAGAGTAAAGGCTGCTCTTATTGGGGAATCTAGTTTCTTGAGATTTTAAGTAGATATTGGATTTTAATCCAAGATTAGTCCTGAATATTCGTTGGAAGGACTGATGCTGAAACTCCAATACTTTGGCCACCTGAGGTGAAGAATTGTCTCATTCGAAAAGACCCTGATGCTGGGAAAGATTGAGGGCAGGAGGAGAAGGGGACGACAGAGGATGAGATGGTTGGATGGCATCACCGACTCAATGGACATGAGTTTGGGTGAACTCTGGGAGTTGGTGACGGACAGGGAGGCCTGGCGTGCTGCAATCCATGGGGTGCAAAGAGTCGGACACGACTGAGCGACTGAGCTGAGCCGGATCTTAAACCCTTGCTTTCTCAAGTCTGAGTTGCCCCCATGCAGCCTGCCCGTAGGCTGGAGTTCCCACTTTCCACAGCCGTGTGCACACTTCTGGGAGTGACCTTTCCAGCTTTGATGGGATCATCTCTGTCTTGACTTATTATCTGCTTCTGTCTCTCGTCACGGTCAAACGTTAGTTATCCTAGAACATGAACATGGGCGGTAAAAGCACCCAGCATCTTGGCCGCCTCCTGACTTCGCATCACGAGTGAATCTTTGTACAGTGGAGCAGGTGTAAACTCACTCAAACAGCAGCTCTAAAGTTAAAAGTGCTCGTGTTGGGTCCTGAAATTGAGGCAGCGCCTTAGCTTTCTCATGCGGACCCAAGAGGGCCAGTGAAAGGCTTTTCCTTTTCCAGCTGCCTTTGAACGTCCTTGTTCACGCAGTTGTGCGGCCTCACAGTAAAGGTTGCACACTCTTTTGAAGATCGCAGTAGTGACCTTCAGGATGAAAGCTGCCGTAATGTTCTTCCTTTCAGCTCCTACGTCAGATTTGATATAATTCGGAGGATCCTCACCAGGGTGTTTGGGTGCAACGTCGTCATGGTGATGGGAATCACGGACGTGGATGATAAGATAATCAGACGCGCCAACGAGGTGAGCGTGGGTCACACTGCGCGGTGCTTTGACCGGTGAGTGGCCGACCGCCACCTGACAGTTGTCTGCGCCTCGCGAGACTTTTCACGCCTGCTGTCCACACGGGACCGCGTGAGGCTGTTCAGAGAGGTCGCCTCACCCTGCTGAGAGAAGTTTGGTCGACTCCGCACTCACCGAATCCTCTCATCCCGAGGACACCTCCCAGGCTGAGTCCAGGCCCTCCCTGCCCCGTCAGCCTGCGGGACGTACCTCCCTCCCTGTTACAGGGGGAGCTCAGGGGCTGGCTTTGGGAATTTCGCTCCTGTGAGGTTTGATTTTCTCACTTGTTATATAAACAGGACACTCTTCTTATATCTCATGTGGCATTTAGAGGACCTTTTTTGCGGGGATTTCTTTTGTTACCTTTTTATTTTTTTTTACTCAAGAATTTTTTATTTCTTTTTTTTTTTTGGCCGCACCACAAAGCTTGTGGGATTTCAGTTCTCCGACCAGGGATTGAGCCTGTGCCCTCAGCTGTGAGAGCATAGGATCTTGTGCACGGGTGACCATGGCGTCCCTGTGGTTATACTTTTAAAAGTCTGCTTCCAAAGGGTCACCCCCTCTGTGGTTTATAACCAGCAACTCTGTATAACAATTCATATGTGACTGTGTGTAACAGTTGGGGCTTGCCAGGCGGCACCAGTGGTAAAGAACTCGCTTGCCAGAGCAGGAGACGGAGGAGGCGCGGGTTCGATCCCTGGGTCGGGAAGATCCTCTGGAGGAGGGCACGCCTGGAGAATTCCATGGACAGAGGAACCTGCAGTCCATAGGGTTTTAAAGAGTCAGACACAACTGAAGGGACTTTAGCATGCAGGCACATATATAACACTTATCTCTAAAGATATATAAAAATTTGTTAAATTATCTAATTTATAGAAAAACATGCTGAGTGCCTTATGTCCTATAACTTAAAAAGTGTCTGAATGCATGTCTAGGGCTTTTCTGGGAAGCCAGGTTATTCTTTACGTTGTTCTGTAGCCTGCTTTTCCCACTTACTGTATTCTGAGTGTTTTTTCGCGTTCTGAAGTGCTCGCCAGCATGTTAAGAGGCAGCGTTCCGCCGCAGGGACCGTCTGGACCTTCCGTCCTGGCTTTGGGACGCTTGCATTCCTCCCGTGCCCTGTCATTTTCTCTCAGATTTATTTTCTGGGAAGCCCGTCTTCCTGATTCCTACTGACTGCCTTCATTCAGCATTCGGCGGAGTGTGTCGGGGGTACTCAGCGACCCCCCCGGTCTCTGCGGCGCTGACCCCACGTTGTTGTGTCTGAGATCCAGACCCCCGGCCTGTACCTCGTGTCCCTTTGGGTCAGGAGTCTGCCCTGGCCACCGCGTACGCCCAGCGCGAGGTCACACGATGCTGGTGTGGCCGTGGGCGCCGTGAGTGGGGAGCTGAGGGGACGTGGGAGGTGGCGGCGGGAAGCAGGCAGGCTGTCCCGGCTGCTGGAGCGGGTCCACTCCCGCCACCTGCCCAGGGCCCTGCGCTGTCTCCCTGGGGCCGCCTGGGGCCGTCTTCGCTGAGGTTGTGCTCAGACACTCGCTGGGCCGGCGGCTCTGGGGTCCAGAGGAGCCTTTGAGTGAATCCGATACAGGAAGCAGTGGCCTCTCGTCCATGGTCAGGACAGACGGGGGCGAGGGGCAGGCCTGCCAGTCCCTCTGGAGGCTACCACGGTCCGGCCAGGGCTGAGCAGGACCCGGGCCCCGATGGGGAGGTCAGCCCTGCGCTGCTGAGCAGGACGTGGGCTGGAGCCGGGCCTGGCTGGCCGGGAAGGGCAGGGAGAGGTGGGGGACTCTGACGGCAGGTGGACGAGTGTTGGTGTGGGGGGTAACCCCTGCAGAGGGCGCCAGGCTGGTTGAGGAGGAGGGTGCCCGGGTCATCTGCTTGGCGGGACCTGAGGCCGCCCAGGTGTGTCCCTGTGCTGGCTGAGTTGGGATCGCCTGTGAATCTTCAGAGTCGGAGGTGGGTTCTCCGCCTGTCATGAAGCTCAGCTGGTGGGGGCCGATGGGGAAAAACGTTGGCAGGATTGGTTTAGAAATGATAAGCGTAGAGAATGTGTTAATTTTTGACAGCTGAGCACGTCCATACTTGTTACACAGCAGGGTGCTAACCTGGCATCACGCAGCCTTTTTTGTTCTGAGGATACAGATTCATCTGCTTCCCCATGAAGCACATAGTTATGAAAACACCTACTTGTTTCTTAGTGTCCAACAAAAAGGCTGTTCTTTTTACCAGAGGCAAGGTTTTTTCTTGACGATGGCTGTATCCTTTATGCCATCTGCTTCAGTGTGTGCTCTTAAAATAGTTTAAATTATATTTCATTTCTCTGAATCACTTTCTTGACTTTAACTTTTGGCAGAGTTTTATTGTTTGTCAGGAATAAAAGCTGCAAGAGGATTTCTGGGGGAGTAATGAAAAGAAACAAGGTATATTCGCAGGGTTACATTTTGTGTTAAGAAAAATGATACTAAATGTCTTAGCGACTGAAGCAGTTACTGTCTTTGTGCTTTGGAACCCTGGCCTGCGTGCCCTTCTCTCCGGGAGGAAGGTTGGACGCGTTCAAGGTCCCCTGCCTGCCTGGGATAGTGCCCAGCCCAGGGGATCGTTGTTGTTCAGTCGCTCAGTCGTGTCCGACTCTCTGCGACCCCATGGACTGCAGCACGCCAGGCCTCCCTGTCCATCACCAACTCCCAGAGCTTGCTCAAACTCATGTCCGTCGAGTCGGTGATGCCATCCAACCATCTCATCCTCCGTCGCCCCCTTCTCCCGCCCCCAATCTTTCCCAGCATCAGAGTCTTTTCCAGTGAGTTGACTCTTCACATCAGGTGGCCAGAGTACTGGAGCTTCAGCATCAGTCCTTCCAGTGAATAGTCAGGGTTGATTTCCTTGCGGATGGACTGGTTGGATCTCCTTGCAGTCCAAGGGACTCTCAAGAGTCTCCTCCCCGCCACCCCTGGGCGGGCCTGGGCTCTCAGGGGCCCCAGGCCAGTGTGTCAGCAGCGCCCCCTGCAGGCAGTCCCGTGGAGAGCAGCATGGGCCCCTCTTGGGGGCCCCAGGGGCCTGGAGGTTCTGGTCCAGTTGCTTCGTTTGGGGGTCTGATTCCCTGTCCTCCATGCCAGCAGCAGCTTGTGTCCACTTCCGGCCCACAGTCACCTGTGACCATCCCCAGGGTCCCGCCGAGGAGGCGGGAGGAGCCACTGAGAGCAGAGGGCCCCCGGCGCGTGTGAAGGACCCTATGTGTCCTGTCAGAGCCAGACCGCCTGCGTCTGGAGTTCCCAGGGGCAAGCAGAAAGGCAGGCCGAGCAGAGCAACCGTAAAAAGAGAGGCCGGAGGAGGAGGCACCTGCCGACTCCTAACGGTTAAGGAGCTGCAGAAAGTTGTTTGTTTTTCTTTACTCTTTCCCCTTTTGCACAGCTCTGTAGAGGCAGGCTGGAGAAGGAAATGGCAGCCCACTCCAGTGTTCTTGCCTGGAGAATCCCAGGGACAGGGGAGCCTGGTGGGCTGCCGTCTACGGGGTCGCACAGAGTCGGACCCGACTGAAGCGACTCAGCAGCAGCAGTAGAGGCGGGCCAGGCCTGGGGGAAGCTGTGTGTCTGCACACAAGGTCCAGGCTGACGCGTCCTCCACACCTGTAGCGATGCTGACCGCCCCCCGCCCCCCCAAGCCTCCTCTGTCCCCTCCGCCCCCACCTGCTTTCTGTCTGGAGACTGTGGAGAAATTCACAGTTATACCAAGAGACAGGCGATGGGACACGCTAGAATGTCCAGAGACAGACACAGTAAATTATGGAAATTTGTTTTTGGTAAAGATGGCATTTCACATCAGCGGGGAACAGAGGAATTACTCAGTAAGAAGTTGACAATTGGGCGACCATCTGGGGGAAGAAATAAACCAAAGTTGGATATATGGCTCACAAGCATATTTGAAGCTGATCAGAGATTTCACATAAAGATGTGGAAGCACAGATTATTAGAGTAAACCATGGGGCTCTTTTTTGTAGCCTCCTGTTCAGAAGGCTTTGCTAAGTTTGTTTCCAAACCCAGAAGAGGCTGAGAAATGTAAAAGATTGCTAAATACAAAAATGAAATTTTCTGTGTGCTGTAAAATAACCGTA
Source organism: Oryx dammah (assembly GCF_014754425.2). Taxonomy (NCBI): domain Eukaryota; kingdom Metazoa; phylum Chordata; class Mammalia; order Artiodactyla; family Bovidae; genus Oryx; species Oryx dammah. The sequence continues at coordinate 83,500,545 of NW_024070208.1, read as the reverse complement.
AAGTTGAAAGACGTTTAGAAACAGTTGAAATTCATATGGAGGATAAAAGGTCTATTTCTTTTCTTGAAAATACTTCCTCCATATCAATACGACTTTAAGGACCTACAGCTCGGTAGAGCCATGGTTACCTTCAGACAGTTTAATGCAGATGGCCCCTAAACACTCGAGATGTTCAAGCTCCCTCCGAACAGGAGAGACTCAGGTTAGACATGCAGTGAGAAGGCGCCGTTTAGTGTTAGCGCCACCATGACGGTGGTCTGGCGGGTCCTCAGCAACGCCTGAACGAGGTGCTCAGTTTCAGGTTCCTCTGGAGGCGCTGGCAGCGGCCACCCAGGGTGTGCACGCGTGTCCTCGAGCAGGGCATCACTCGTGGTCTGCCCCCCCGTGTGTGTGTGAGCACGCTCACTCGTGTGTCACGCATGGGTCTGTGGCTCAGGGCGGTGCCCCCGTGTGTGTGCGCACTCGTGTGCATCGCGGCTCAGCGCACTGCATGCCCAGGGCCTGCACACCTTGTGGCTTTAGCCGAGGACGCCAGGTGCAGGCCGCGTGGGGGGTTTCGGGAGGAGGCACAGACAGTGCGGTGTTTGCTTTCCGGGAGGGGCCGGGCGGGGGCACACTTCCCTCCTGCCCCCAGGAGAGGATTACTGCTCAGGAAACTCATGAGGAAAACTCAGAAAACGAGGCCAACTCATCAGGCCATCCGCTGCTCTTTGGGTCCAGAATTGTGTACCGTTGGAAACTTCCAGAGCGGCACAGTGACGCTGGGTTTTTGGCCTGTGGTTTGCTTGGCCTTGCCCCTGGCGGATGCTGGCTGACTGCTTCTCGCGGAGGCCCGCTCCGCCACCAGGGGCCGCTCGGGAGGAGCCATTGGGCCTGGAGACCCGACCAAGTGTCTTCTGTCCCCGGAGTCTTACCGTGTACACGGGACCCCGGGGCCGTCTGGAGGGACTCGGTGGGACTGTCTCCACACTGCAAAGAGAGCTAAGAGAGGCATGTGTTGTCTTGCCCACGACTGCCGTGAAGAGGACACTCTGCTCACTGGGTTCCTCTCTTCAGTAGACATCCCCGGGCTGCAGTTCCCAGGACGATTGTCGTTTTGGGGGGTTTGGGGGGAAAGTAGGCACAGGGCCCTCTGTGAGCAGGGCGCGTGGGGGCGGCTGCCCTCCAAGGCCCCATCCTGACCCTGCAGACGGACCCCCGCCTCGGTATCTTGCAGATGAGTGTGTCGCCCGCGTCCCTGGCCCGTCTTTACGAAGAAGACTTCAAACAGGACATGGCAGCCCTGAAGGTAGGTGGCCGGCGAGAAGCCTGAGCGATGGAGCCGGTCCGGCGGGGCCTCCGTCCGTGTGGGGCCAGGGAGACCGCGGGTCTGTGCCCCCCCGCAGGTCCTCCCACCCACCGCCTACCTGCGGGTTACCGAGCACGTGCCTCAGATCGTCGCCTTCATCGAGAGGCTCATTGCCAATGGGCACGCTTACTGCACAGCAAAAGGTGAGCCCCCCGACCAGGCCGCGGCCCCCGAGAAGGGCGGTGCAGACAGAAGGTGAGCCCCAGTCCTCAAGGCCGAGCAGGGCGGTGCAGATGAGGGTCAGGGCTAGGTCGGAGCTAGGCAGGTGCAGGTGAGAAGTCACAGGTTTGTCCAGGTGAGAAGTCTCGGCTTACCGCAGCCCTGCACTGACCGTGGTATGCACCGGCCATCAGGAGCGCAGTGCCCGTGGCCGCAGCCGTCCTGAACACGGCTCCTTCCCCACCGCCGCCTCATGGGTCAGAGGTTGGGGCCCACCCTGGCTCTGCAGGGCCCCTGGGAAACCACGTGCAGCTCAGGGAAGGCACCCACGGTGATGTGTGTGTGAGGAGCTGCCTGTGGTCTGAGCGGCAGGGTGCTCTCGCGGTGTCTGGACTAGGAAGGGGCATCTCAATTGGTGGGTGTGTAACGTGGGGGCCAGAGCTGAATGCAGGCCGCCAGTGAACCCAGCGACCTTCCCTTTGTGTTTCCGCCTCCACCGCTGGATGGCCGTGGCACGTCCAAACGCGTGCTTCCCTAGTACAGGGTTGCTGGTCGTGGTTTAGACATGCAGGGAGGGCCGGCTGGGGCCAGAGGCTGCGTCCTGTGTTTAAGTTCTAACACCGTTAGATGTGATGCGCGCATAGACGTGGGTGCTGACGGCTGAGAAGTGGGCTTCACCATTCCCTTAACAAAACAGGCAACGTCTACTTCGACCTGCAGTCGCGAGGTGACAGGTACGGCAAGCTGGTTGGCGTGGCACCCGGGCCAGTGGGAGAGCCAGGTGGGTCCCCCCGCCTCCTGCAGGGCTTCTGGGGAGAGAGCCAGACCTTCCCGAGGTGGGTCGGGGGTGAGGACACCTGCTCCTCAGACACAGTCACTGCCAGACGTCGGTCACGGCTGAGATTTAAATTCAGGGGTTTTGGAACAGAGCTCACGTGGAGGTCTTGGGGCCCCCTGGGCTCGTACCTCCCCAGTCACGTCTGCACACATGTTTGTCTGTGTGTCCTGTCTTAATGCTCTCGTCCGTCCTGCCGCTCTTGTATTAAATCCCTGAGGTGACCCATCGTGTGTAAACACCGTGTGAATTTACCCTGTAGCAGCTTCCGTCTGTGTTTCAACGTCTGTCGCCTTCCTGCCATGTTTGAGTCTATTCCTATACCCTCTTCTGTTCCAGGGTTCTGTTAGGTCAAAGTTGGTTTTATAGAGAAGCAATAGTAAGTATATAGAACTATATTAAAAACACTTTTAAAAGGATACTATGTAACAGAGTCAAACACAAGCGGTCAGAACCCCAACAGAGCAGGTGTTTTCAGGCATAAGCCCCCGCCCTGCGGACCACGGCCTGTCGGTCCTGTCCCTGGCCGTGTGCTGACTCCTGAGCGGGGCTTGTCATCTCTGCTCCAGGCGCTCCTCCCGCTGCCCTGACCGTCCATGCCGGCAAGGAATGGCCTGGCCCTCGGGAAGTGGGGAGGGAACGTCCAGTACACATTCCAGCATCAGCAACACCTTTTAGGAAAAAATAAGAAAAAAAAATTTTCTTGGCCAATGGCTGGGGGCCCGCATGCTTCTGGCGTGCTCTGGTCAGGGGGTCTGGGGGCTTCGGCCTGCACGTGGGAAGGAGAAAAGACTTGCAGGCGAGACGTGTGGCTGCCTCTCCGGGGAGCAGACTCTGGGGCAGGTGTCCTGGCTGTTCTGTGACCGCTGTGATGCTGACTCTGGGTTCCCTCCGCTGACATACCACTCGTCGTTGGCAGTTGACTCCGACAAGCGGCACGCCAGCGACTTCGCGCTGTGGAAGACGGCGAAGCCCCAGGAACCTTTCTGGGGCTCCCCGTGGGGCGACGGGAGGCCCGGCTGGCACATCGAGTGTTCCACCATCGCCAGGTAAGCCTCACCTGTGCTGATCCAGACGCTGGGGCGGTGCCCGGCTCGGTCAGCGGAGCGTGTAGACTTTTTGATGTTTTTAAAACCACATCTTCAGCAAAGAAAGTGGAGTGTCTTTACGAGGAGAAAAAGCTGTGAACTAGGGGTTTTTATGACGTGAAAACAGAATCTCAGTTTCTGCGTGCATCAGCCGGATTATCACGTGTTTAGAACTGGGCTCCGTTTCGTGTGTGCAGAGGGCTGGCAGGCGTGACCACAGGAAGGGCGTGGAGACGGTGTGGCTGGACCCGGGTAACTCCATGCTCTGCCCCGTGCCTTGCAGCCTGGTGTTCGGAAGTCGGCTGGACATCCACTCGGGCGGTGTGGACCTGGCGTTCCCGCACCACGAGAACGAGATTGCCCAGTGCGAGGCCTTCCACCACTGCCCGCAGTGGGGCAACTACTTCCTGCATTCCGGTGAGTGCTGGCTCCCCTCAGTCTGCCCACTCTGTCCCGTCAGCTCTGCGAGAGCTCCACTGGGCGCGCCCACAGCCGCTAGTCGGTCCAGCCCGTCCTAAAGGAGGGCAGCCCTGAACACTCCCGGGAAGGGCTGAAGCTGAAGCTCCAATCCTTTGGCCACCTGATGTGAAGAGCTGACTCATTAGAAAAGACCCTGATGCTGGGAAAGATTGAGGGCAGGAGGAGAAGGGGACGACAGAGGAGGAGATGGTTGGATGGCCCCACCGACTCGATGGACATGAGTTTGAGTGAGCTCCGGGAGTTGGTGACGGATGGGGAGGCCTGGTGTGCTGCAGTCGAGAGTTGGACACGCCTGAGCAACAAAAGATCAGCTCGTAGAACAAGGAGCAGCCGCCCCTCCAACCATCTCCGACGTGCAGTCGGTCGGACGAGAACTCCCTTGGATGGGAAAGCCGAGTGCGTCTTTTGGAACTGAAATGTGAGCTGAAGAGAATTCGGAAAACCAGCAGTACTGTTCACAGCAGTTCCTTTCAGTGAAGCTGTGACGAGGGGTCTCAGCGGGCCGCCCTAGTGATCGTGACTGTGCCGGCCTGGAGCTGTGGCGGCGTCACCACGAGCGTCTGTCGGCCTCTGAGAGCACCGCCCTCCGCCTCACTGTTTAAGCGGCTCGTGATTAACACCAGCCGTCCGCTCCCAGGAGCGGGGAGTGAGTGGTGAAGGGCACCTCATGTGCCGCCTGGAGCTCGACAGTGGCCGGAATCCCTCCCTCCTGCCAGCCCAGCTCCCGATGAGCCGTTCCTCGGGGGCTCCCGGGCGGGGACCGGCAGGGCCCCCAGGACCCGCGTGTTTCCTGTCAGGGGCCCACACCTCTCTTCAGAAGCCATGTGGAACCGTCTGCCCCTGGGTGAGGGACTCAGGAGAACAGAGCACTGCAGCCCGTGCGGGGAGGAGTCGCAGGGCCTGGTGACGCAGTGCTCCCGTCCCTGGGCCGGGATCGGGTGACCCCGTTAACTGCTGGTGTGGCTCGTGAGGACGCGGGGCCTGCTGTCAGCGCCAGCACCCCGGGTGACCGTGGGTCTGGGCACAGACGGCAGCGTCAGCAGTGCCAGCGCTCACGGAGGTCCGTGTGCACTCCGTGGGTCCCATCATTTAGATGCGGGCGGGTGGGAGGGTTCGCTCTGTGTTCTGGAGGAAGAGTGGTGTGTCCCGACACCTGGAGAAGCGATCTAGTTTCCTGGGCTTCCCAGGTGGTGCAGTGGTACGGAACCCACCTGCCAAAGCGGGAGATGCAAGAGACGCGGTTCCATCCCTGGGCCCGTTAGATCCCCGGGAGGAGGGCGTGGCAGCCCACCCCAGTGTTCTTGCCTGGAGGATCCCGGGGACAGAGGAGCCTGGAGGCTATGGTCCTTGGGGTCGCAGACTCACACATGACTCTGTGCCTCCGCGCACACAGGGAGGTGGACGTGAGGCTCAGCAGTCGGATGGGTTTCGTTCTCCAGACGCCATCGGTTTTGTGAGACGTCCGCTGCACCCGGTGTAGGCCGCGTGCTTCTAGGGTTACGCGTTCAGGGTCAGGTGTTTTTCTAGAAGCCGCACTGTAACCAGTTCTCAGGAAAGTTGGCCTTGGGCACCCTGGGGTGAAGTCATGTCAGGAAAGGTGGACGAACCTTCTGCTGGGAAAGGAGTTTCCTGGGAAGTGAGCCTGGAACCCAGGCGGTCCTGGAGGAGGTCCGGGCTCGGACGGAAGCGTCCTGAGGGGTGCCGGTTCCCCATCTTTCACATACACAGGGCCCAGACGGTGCCGGGTGGGGCCTACCAGTGAAACAGCTACCATGGGAAAGTGCTCAGGGCTGCCCAGGCCTGCGGTCCCTGGAAGCAGAGGGTGTCCCCCCACCCCATTTGTGAGTCATGGGAGGGGGAGGGTGGTCCCCGCGTTGTGACGCCTGCCCAGTGGGCGTGGCCCCCTTCCTGGCCAGCGGGTCGGGGGGCTCTGTGCCGGCGCCCGCGAGAGGGCAGTGAGGGGCAGGGTCCCCGGAGGCTGGGCTCCGGGAAGGGCTCCTCCGTCCTGCCTGGTGAGGAACGAGCTGCTGTGCTCTCGTTTCAGGGCACCTGCATGTGAAGGGTGGAGGAGAGAAGATGTCCAAGTCGCTGAAGAACTACATCACCATTAAGGTAGCATGCCTCTCTGGCCCCCACGTTGCCGACACGTCGTGGAGGCTGCCCTGAGCAGGAGGCCCGCCCGGGTCCCCGGGTCTCTTCCCCTTCCTGGTGCGGTCCCTGTAGTCACAGCTGCACTCAGGCGCCCGTCTCCAGGAGGTCAAGACCCAGGGCTCGGGACCGCGTTAATTCATCTGCAGACTGCAGCGTCCCCTGGGTGGGCCTCCAGTTGGCTGGTGTGGGGGGCTGAAAGGACCGGGAAAGACCCCTTTTCCACACTCTGAGGAGTGTCAGGAGGCGGACGTGGACGCGGAGATAACCGGGTCAGACGGGTCTTCGTGTGGATCTCGGGGGTGGCCTGGTGTGGCCTGGGGACCTTCCTCAGAGCTCAGTGTTTCTGAGTAGAGTGCAGTCTGCAGCATTCAGACAGGCGCTGACCACACTGAAATACAGGCACCCACGCCTGTCCTCTCCGGGGTGAGCTGGGCCGTGGGCTGGGCTGTCCGGCCAGATGAGCAGGCGCAGCGCGGGCGGGTGCGGCCGCAGGTGGGTGGGGAAGGCTGTGCAGAGAAACGTCCATCCAGCCGGAGGGTCAGTGGCTCATCTCACCCGTGTGCCCCCCACCAGGACTTCCTCCGCTCTGCCTCTCCCGACGTCTTCCGCCTCTTCTGCCTGCGGAGCAGCTACAGGTCAGGTGAGCTGGCCACGTGGCCCGAGTCCCGAGTCCAACGGCTCTTGGGGACCCTGAGACCCGGGGAGACGCCCCCCGTTGGCGTGCTGCCCTCGCCCGGCAGCCACGGGTCTGCCCTCAGGCCTGAGCCCCCCTCCATTTCACAGGGCCTGGGGTTTTTCCCGCCGCCCCTGCCACGTCCTGAGCCGGGCAGAGGTGAGCGGGCCCAGGGCCTGACCAGCAGCCTCAGCAGGGCCGCCCCCTGCTGTCCAGGGTCAGAGGGGGCGGCCCCTCCCTGGCCCACGGGCGAGGCTGCACCTGTGACTGCCCCCACCCCACAGCCGTCGACTACAGCGAGGGCGCCCTGCTGGAGGCCAGGCGCCTGCTGCGGGCCACGGCCGCCTTCGTGGAGGATGCGCGGGCCTACGTGAGGGGGCAGCTGGCCAGCGGCCCCATCCAGGAGGACGTGCTGTGGGAGAGGTCGGTGCGCAGCGAGGGCCCCGAGGCGTTAGCCGCGTGGGGGCGGGTGGGGCCGGGCCCGGGAGGCTGTAGAGTCACGTCCAGGACACGGGGGTGGGGTGGGGAGGGGGTCTGCGGCTGACATCAGGGACGGTGAGAAGCTGGGGGCATGCCAGGGGCGAGAGAGGAGGAGGCCGCCGGGGCACCAGGGGCTGAGGCCGCGGGTCTGGGGGCTTGGCGTCGCCCCCCCGGGGACCCTGGAGGGTGGTGAGACTGGTCTCCTCCGGGGCTGCTCGGGAAGGGGCGTTGGGAGGAGACAGACAAGCGGCCTGCTGGCCCCCGCGGCAGAGTGCAGCATGGAGCCGAGCGCCGGACCCGCGAGGTCGGGAGCCACCGGCCACAGGCCCCCCAGGCGGGGGCACGGGCGGGCGGTGGCCTGCTCACAGGCAAGCAGGGAGTCTGTGTGTGTGTCCATGGAGGGCCGGCTGTGCTGGGTAACGCAGCTCTGGGTGCACGAGAAGGCATAGCAGAGCTCTGCATCTCCAGTGGGGCTGCTCGGGGCTCTGCCAGGCCTCTCCTGTGCCGGGGGAGCGGAGATCCTGGGGCGAGGGATGGCCGGGTGGGCGTGTGGGACGTGTGAGCGAGGGGCCCGCAGGGGACCTCAGGCTGCAGCTGGGGACCCGGGAGGACAGACGACAGCCCCGCGCTCTCCTCCCCCAGGCTGGCCTGCACCAAGGCGGCTGTGCAGGCGGCCTTGGCGGACGACTTCGACACGGTGCGGGCAGTGGACGCCGTCATGGACCTCGTCCACCATGGGAACAGGCAGCTGAAGGCAGCCGCCGAGGTAACTCCCGGGGCGCGCTCGCCATCCCACCAGGCGGCCCCGCTCCCGGCCCGGGCCCCCAGGGCTCCCCAAGGGCAGTCATCTCCCGAGGGGGGCGCTGGGGGCCTGGGTGTGGACAGGAGCCCCAGATATGCCGTCGCCTCCCGGGCTCCGCGGGGTCTGCGTGGGTCACAGCGACATCAGCTAAGGGTGGAGGCTGCGGTGCGACCCCAGCTGGCCCCCGGCCCGCCCGCCCCGGGCCAGGCTCTGCGCGGAGACTCGTGACCCCATGACCCCCGGGGGCCACCGACCGGCTCAGGTGCACGGAGCACACGCCCGGCCTCCCTGGGGGCTGCGCCCCCGCCCACCCAGGCCGACCTGCAAGGGCCGTGCTCTGGCCTCTGAGTGCTCTCCGCGGTGGCCGTCACAGGAGCCCCGTGGTCCCCGGAGCCCCGCCGTGCTGGGAGCCATCATAGCCTCCGTGGAGCAGTTCTTTGAGACGGTGGGCATTTCTCTGGCCGAGCGACAGGTATGCTTGCCTCCTCTTTTCAGTCCTGTTTCTGGACTTCAGCTACGTGCCAGCATGTAACAGACGCTTTCTCCTTTCATATATGCTGGTTTTAATGTGTAAGGCCAAACTTCTTACATGTGTAAGACATGTCACCGTCCTTAAAGGCGCGCATGCACGCTGAGAGCTAGCACACGTTAGCCGCAGTGACGAGGTTCTGAGCAGACCAGCGTCCGCCGCGGCCGCAGCGTGCTCCGGGCCCCTTGTGTCCTGTAGGGAACCCCCCAGTGGACGCAGCAGCTGTGGTGAGCTCTGCAGGTCCCGCCTGTCAGGGTCCCCGCCCCGTCCCGAGGGGCGCCCAGCGCCAGCCTCTGGTCCCCCATCTGAGCCTTCCTCAGCCTTCCTATCCTAACACCGAGGCGCCGGCACCTCCCAGAGCCCCCGGCCTGGACGCTGGGACGAAGATGCACCCCAGGCCCTCGGCTGCCTGTTCACACCCGCTCACGCCTACACACCCAGCTCACACCCCCGCACACACCCCCTGCCCCACTCACCCCGACACACCCCCGCACCCCTCAGTGTGTTCCAGGGGCAAGCAGCCCGGCCGCCCTGCACAGCCTGGTGGAGGAGCTGGTCCGCTTCCGGCTGAAGGTCCGACAGTTTGCTCTGGCCTCCGGGGAGGCCCCTGGGGAGGCGAGGCGGCAGCGGCTCGTGGAGCGGCAGCCCCTGCTAGAGGCCTGCGACACGCTGCGCAGGGACCTGGCCGTCCACGGCATCAGCATCAAGGTGAGCGCTCTGCGGGGCCGGGCTCAGCTAGCGTCGCAGATGCTGGCGTCTCTCCCGGGAGCACACCTGCCCCCGGCTCGGGCCTGCCCGAGCCCCGACACCTGCCCGTCCACCCACCTGAGGCCGCCTGCCTCCCCAGGACAGGAGCGGCTCGTCCACGTGGGAGCTGCTGGATCGGAGGACAGAAGACCCCAAACCCAGGAGCTGAGGACCGCCACGGTTCTGCGCCCTTTGAGTCACAGTAAAGCCTTCCTGTGAAAGTTGCTGTTGTGGCTGTTTTCCCTTAAATGAACCAAGCCGACACCACCCCAGCACCCCTTCGGTGTGAACAGAGGTGCTGAAGAGTGGGTTTCCTTTCAGCACTGACGCAGTTCAGAGAGATCTCAGCCTGGAGACAGGCTGGAAGCCCCACATGGTATCCTGGGGAGGGCGGGCAGGACCCCGGCCCAGGGTCACCTGGGCCTATGTGAGGGGCAGCGTCGGCCTGGGTCTATCGGTTTCATGTGCTGGGTCTGGTGACAGAGCAACGCATTCCCCAGGGACGCGTAGCAGAGGAAGCCCCCGCAGGCGCCAGCTCCCACACACTGCTCCCTCAACGCTGGTTCTTGGGGTACCAGCCCGAGCAGACACCCCGGGGCCAGGGCTGTGAGGGCGTCTGGGTGGCGCGGTGAGAGCCGGCAGGGTGAGCAGGGACCGAGCTGGCCAGCGGCACTGCCCTGTCTCCCTGTTGTCGCAGGCGGGGAGCCCTAGCTGTGCAGGGCACTGGCAAGAAACAGGGGCCTGCGTGCCGCTCCAGCTCTCAGCCAGGCTCCCGAACTGGTCCACGGCTCTGCCCCCGGCAGCAGGATGGCCCAGCAGCCACGTTAACTTCATCACTGACCTTGCTGCCCCGGCAGGCAGGGGCCCTTGTTCTAGAGGGGGGCCTGTTCACAAGCTGGCCTGTAGCCAGGGACCCTGCGGAGCAGAGTAAAACCCCTCCGGGCAGGCGGCTGGCCCCTGGAGGAGGCTGACAGGCGCTCAGTCCTGCGGGGGACTGGCCGATGGCCGAGCTGGACCTGCCCTGGGGGCCACTCTCTTGGGGGGTGGTGTCCTGCCTGGAGCTGGCCAACGCCCGCGTTTGCAGAGGAGCCGGGGGCAGGCACTCCCTCCGTTCAGGACCATTGCTCAGCTGCCCCGTCCAGCAGAGGGGTGCAGAGACACAGTGGGTCCTGTGACTGCTGCCTTACGGCTTCCCGTGGGGAGAAGCTGCCCCATTCTGGGCTGCTTCCTCTTTAACAGCATGACAGGTGCCCGTGAACAGTACCAGCAGCTGTTCGGGCAGCTGTGTGTTCATCCCCATGTCTGAGAACGTCCTTGCTGAGGACCAAACTGAAGGTGAATTCTGGCTGTTTGAGACAAAAATGCACAACTCTCTCCAGTGAAATCAACCATGTCTGCCCTTTAATAACGACCGTGATTTAGGTGTAATTCCCCAAAGGAAGAAAGGTCCATGACAGTAGTGAAGCTTTTCTACGATTAGACGTAAGTGATCCACAGTTTTAAAGAAACCTTAAGTCCAAGCTATTCAAAGCAAGTGGGATCTTTTGTCCGAACAGAGAGCAGGGGTCACTGAGGACAGACATATGGACACGGGTAAGGCCCGCCCCACAGAAAGCACGTGGATAGCGCACTCAGGGGCACGTGCTGTAATCGACCCCACGGAGAAACGAGACGGGCCACCCAGCGCCACATAGGCTGAGCCGATGCCGACAAGACAACTCAGTACAGAGCGCACGTTCTGACCCTTCCTGAGTGCCCCCGCCCCCGCCCCGAGGCAGAGGTCCCGTTGTCCGACCCCACCAGGAAGTGCAGGGCAGCCTGGGCCCCACCTGGGCCCTGACCTGGGAGCCCTGGGCACCCCTCACCGGGGGCCCGTCACCACACCTGCCTTTGCACGGACACGTCAAAGCGAGGTGTCCTAGAGCTGCCCTGCACACTCGGGGCTGGGCTTCGTCCTTTACTTTGGTGGTTTTCCCAGGGGCCTCCAGGATTTCCAGTTCTGACAGATCGCTGACTATTCTGGAAAACTTCCGCCAATTAACCAACCAATGCTGAATGTTTCTGCCCAGATGTGTCCAACCTAATAACCGTTTAAAATGGCAAAAAGAGCTAAAGAATGACCACCACAGCCTTTGCAGGACCTCAACTTAAAAAGAAAACATGACTCACAGACAGTTGGGAACAATGACAGGACCCCCGAGAGGCCCGCTAATGAGGGCCCTTCTCACAGGAAGACGACGCTCAGACGGGGGGTCCACTCCAGGCAGCAGCGGAGCCCAGGGCCCGGCTGAGCTGCCGTCACCGCCTCGTCACGCGATGCTCTGTGCTTTTCTGACGCTGCAGAGGCTGAGGAAAGTTCGCCAGCACCGTTACGTATCAGTTTAGGCAGAAAGTGCTGAGCTCCAAACTGGCATTGTGTCAGCCTGCACAGCGCAGACCTCTCAGAGGTGGCAGGCAGACGGCACCCGCCCTCCAGCGGCTCCAGCTCAGGCCTCGAAGAGCCTGTGGAAGGCGGGCCCGACCTCGGCGACCATGTCGGAGGTGGTGGTGGCGCGTCCGTGCTTCTGGAAGGCCTGCTGGCTGCACTGCCGGGTGAGGGCGCAGGCGCCGAAGGCGGCCACGAGCAGCGGGCTGGGCCTGCGGGGAGAGTGAGGTCTCAGGGGCGGCCACCGCACCCCGCGCGTCCTGCCTGCCGTCCCAGGACCTATGCTGGTAAGCTCGAGTCTAAGGGCCTCCGAGGCAGCCTCCCTACAGTGAACACAGCCGGTAACCGGGATATGGACGATCCTGACAGACCAGCGTCAGAAACAGCTGTGCGTGTGGGAAGGGTCAGGACACGGCTGTCGCCCCAGGTGACCTCACACAGCACCTGGTCAGCGTCAGCGCCCGCTGTGTTCTAGGACCTGGAGGATGCTGAGGCCGGGGACACCTGCTCGCCACACCACTGAGACCCGGGACACCTGCTCACGATGTCGCTGAGACCCCCGGGGACACCTGCTTGCCCGTCGCTCACACCCCTCCGGGGACACCTGCTCACCACGCCGCTCATACCCCCAGGACACCTGCTCACTATGTCACTGAGACCCCCGGGGACACCTGCTCACTGTCGCTGAGACCCCCGGGGACACCGGCTCGCCGCATCACTGAGACCTCCAGGGACACCTGCTGGCCACATCGCTCAGACCCCCAGGACACCTGCTTACTATGTCACTGAGACCCCCGGGGACACCTGCTCACCACGCCACTCACACCCCCCGCCCCAGGAACACCTGCTCACGATGTCGTTCACCCCCCCTCGGGGACACCTGCTCGCCACGCCACTCACACCCCCCGCCCCAGGAACACCTGCTCACGATGTCGTTCACCCCCCCTCGGGGACACCTGCTCGCCACGCCACTCACCCCCCACAGGAACACCTGCGTACCACACCGCTGGGCCCGCCAGCACTGTTTGCACACAGCCCACGGGTGTGCTGGGTCAGGTTTGCGGTGACCCTGCAGCCTGGCATCATCACTGTGGCCAGGATGGGTGCATAGAGCAGAGGTCTAGTTCCCAAGGGGTGGGGGTGCCCCAGTTCTCTCCACGCCATCTGGGGAGGGGCCCCCCAGCTCAGAGCCCGACTGCCTCGTGGAGACTCACCTGTCAACATGAGCTCCCCCCTCCTGCGTGTCTGCCACCGTGACAGCCGTTCTGAGAGCAGGTGCTGCAGAGCCCCGGGCAGCGTCTCCCACACCAGCAGGGGTGGGAGCAGGGAGAACCACCCATGCCCCAGAGGCCATCCAGCCAGGGGGACAGGCTGCTTCCTGTGGCCAGACCAGTGGCAGGGATCAACCCGGCCAGCCGTGGGAGCTCTCCCCGTGACACGGGTGTTTCACCGGGAGCATTCCAGTCTGCTCCTTACTATACGTACGAGCTGCTGAAATAGGAGGAACAAGACGGGACTTACCCGCCAGTCTTCTGGGGGCCGGTCCGGAGGGCCCAGTGTGCCAGGACGCCCAGGGAGCCCGACAGGAGGTCCCCCTGCCCCCCGCACCTGCGGCCGCTGCCCTCCTGGCTGCACACGAGCACTGCAGAGAAGAGGACGCGTTGGGGCCCCCCCCCGGGCCCCCCCCCACCCTCCTCCCCGCCGTCCCCACGTGGCAGCCTCCAGGCAAACACAGCAGGAGGCCACCCCTCAAGCAGCACCCGGGGTCTGAGGGGACGAGCAAGCCCACCCCAGGGCCCCTGTCCTCCAGGAGACTCGGAGCTGGTGGCACCCCGGCTGGGACTTGTTTGCACCATGCAAAATTTCTGTTTCTTTGAAAATGTCTGAAACAGACGTGCCTCTGACTGTGTCAGGGATCAGAGCACCTTCTAGCATCTGAAGAACCCACAGGTCTCAGGGTCCCTCGGAGAACGCTGGCTGCGTCTCCTGTCCAACGTGTGTGCGCACGCACGTGTGTGTGGCGTCAGTGCGTGCGAGTGCACACACGTGCTCAGGCCTGTGCTTCTCTGCTTCCTGGTTCCCATGACCCAGTCAGCAGCCCTGCGTGTCCAGTTGTCTGGCCACTGCCCACTGGGCCTGGCACCACCAGGGGGCTATAACAGCGGGAGGACCCTGCAGGGAACAGAGGCGCCGCGCGCTGAGCCCGGAGCCCCGCTGAGGGCATGGGCAGGTGGTCCCCAAGGCTGTGCTTGGTGCCCGGGGGCTCCCGCGCCACCGGCCGCTCCTTGGTGTCTCCTTTCCAGGTGCTCTTGTAAACTGAACAAGCAGCAGGCACACACTCAGTCCCCGTGTCTGTCTGCAGTGGGGGGCCCTCCGTGGGCCGTCGCACACGGCAGGGAAGGAGCATCCGCCGCCATGCCCGGGCCAGCAGGCCCCACCGAGACCACCTCCCTGTGCAGAACACCGAGCAACAGGACAAAGCCAGGCTTCCCGAGGTTGTGGACAAGCGGTCCTCCTGCGGCTGCTGCCCAGTGTGGCTTGCCAACTGGCTGACACGTGGGGTGGCGTCTGCGGCCACTCACCCTGCTCGCCGTCAGAGATCACGTCCTGCTCCCCCTTCTGCACCACGGTGACGTTGCCCAGGGCCTGGCTGAGTCTCAGCACAGCTCCGTGACGGTCCCCGCCATCCAGGGGCGCCCCCAGCTAGATAGGACCAGAGATACGGTCCTCATCGGACACGGAAGAGCCCGTCTGCCCGGGGCCCGGCTCGTCTGGGGGCCTGCCTGGCACCTGCCAACAGCCAGATGAGCTCAGCCCTGAGGCCCAGACCGTCCGCGCTCCAGGTGGATAGCAACACAGCCCTCGGGGCAGAAACACCGCAGGGCGTCCGCCCTGACCTGGTCCCAGCGGAGTCAGGGCCCAGCCCACGGCAGGGAGTCTGCAGGTTTGCCCAAGTGATGTGGCTCGCAAGGATAAAGAGCAGACACACGTGGGCTAACACGTAAGGACGCTGCGAGGACAGACTGACCCTTCAACAATTTCAGTGTGAATGGTGCGGTCCTTACATGAGGGCTTTCTTCCACAGTAACTCAATCAGGCTGGCCAAGTCCACGGAGGCACAGCGGCATGTGTGGAGGAAGCGCGCGGAGCGAGGGCCAGCTGGCTGACCCTCAGGCTCTCAGCGGCGTGCAGGCAGCACCTAGCCCCATGCTGTGGGGTCAGTGGTGCGGTTTGGTCTCATCCTCGCAAACCCTATGACGTGGACCCCGTCCCACTCCACCTCTCAGAGGAGGGCACGCAAGGCAGGGACGAAGCAATCGCCCGGGGGGGCCTGGAGGCCGGACTGACCCCCGAGTCCACCACCCAGCTTTCACCCCGTCAAGGACACTGACCGGAGGATGCTCTGGGGTGCACACAGTCACCTGCCTGTGGCTGGCTGACTCACCACAGCCTCGGACAGTCTGCCGAACTCCACGTGGTTGGGGGTGAGGACCGCCTTCTGGTAGCCCTGGATGAGGGCTGGCTGCTGGGCAATAAGCCAGAGCCCGTCCTGTGGACAAGGACTCAGGTCATTCAGGAGCGGCCGCGGGGGCCGCGGTGAGGAGGGGACAGGGCAGGGGCCACACTCACTGCGTCAATGACCACGGGGACGCCCCTGGCCTTGGATGCTTCTAGAATGCCCTGCAAGAAAGGAAGGCAGCTAAGCACTGAGCTCGTCGCCTGAGGAAAGCTGAAAGAAACGGCAGTTCTGACGGACTCCACACTAGGCCATCAAAACACACACGGGACTCATAAAGCAAGTGTGAAACACAATGAGAAAAGCCCCTCTGCAGGGCCGGCCTGAACTCTGAACACGTGAGCCACAGGACCAGCACTGGTGCTGGCTCCCAGGCCAGTCCACGGAGGCCGACCCCAAGGCATCATCTCCAAACTCCCAACAGTTGCGGACCCTCGGGATTCGGGGTCAGAAATCTGACGCCTCAAGAAGCGCCCAGCTCTTCTGTTTTTACGCACCTTTCGTACGTCACATTTCATGAGTCTTTAAATGCATGACTGTGACCGTCAACAGTGAACGAGGCTCGACGCGAGTGTCCTAAAGCCGACTGTGGCGATGGCTGCGAACTCCGTGAATACCCTGCAAGCCCCGCAACCGCGCCCTTTAAGCGAGTGAATTGTATGCCATGTAAAAACCTTCCTAAAATCGCTGAAAGGAAAAGCAGCAACCTGAATCCTGGAGAAACTACCTCCCTCCCCGAGGTGGCCGTGCGGCAGGGGGTCATTTTTTTTTATTTACTGAGGTTGCTACAGGCCGTTCAGTCCATTCACTGAAAGCGGACAGTATGCAGCCATCACCACAACCAGTTCCAGGATGACTTTCTCATCAGCCAAGAAAGGAGCCCCTTACCCGTCCTGCCCAGGTGCAAACAGGTTGTTGCACAGATCACACCAACAGTGAACTCGCTCAGGGAAGACCTACTGAGCGTCTGTGATCGGGCAGCACCCGAGGGAGCTGAGAGGGGGCGAGCAGAGGGCATGCCCGCCTGCTAGGTGGGGCCCGGTCCCGGCCACAGACACGCCAGCAGGTCTACGCTGGCTCACTACCAACCTCTAATTCACACGCTGCAGAACAGCTTTTTTTTTTTTTTAAAGATAAACACACTAAACGTTTTATTATGAATTTCTAAAAATAACAACTTAAAGCACAGAGAACCCCGCCTTTCATCACCTTAAATTCACCCCCAACCCCTCTTGATACAGATAATGTTTTCATGTGTCTATAAAAATCAGTTTTATTTTAGTTTCCTGGACACAGTATTCCTTGACTGAGCACAGCCCACATGTCTGTAAGATGGTTCTATGAAAACATTAAAGTTAAGGTATTCCAGGCAGATAAATATCAAAGTTCGCTTGCGTGCTCGCCATCTGGGTGGGTGAGGACAGGCCCTCCACACGGACCGTCTGTAAACAAGCACCCCCTGGCATCAGTCGCCGCCCTCGGCAGCTCGGTCCCTCGCTCCAGAAGGACACACGCGCTGAGAGGCTGCTGGAGGGGCGCCCCCGACCACACCGTGTGCGATAACTGGGCCGACTGTCAGCACCAGCGTCACAGACACGTGTCCTGGCCAGCCCTGCCCCGCCTGTGGTGGCTGCTGGCCCTGCTCAGCGAACAGGCCACAGGCTTGAGGACACGGCATCTCTGGCCCCAACTTCCACTCCAAAGGCTGGAGTGACGAGTCATGGAAGGGACCCTAAGTGAGAACATTCAAGTTCTCACTGAATTCTGCTAAAGCCCACACATGCCTGCCCTTAAACTGTTCTTTACCCATCAGATGGCCAGGAAAGTACAACCTGCACACACACCTAAGTCAAATGCATGGCTTACACGACCAGTGAGATCATCAGAACTCAGAAGCATCCCCTCCCCCGGGTCAGGGTGACAGGGAAGCCCCCGGGCACCAGCTGTTCCGAGTCCCACGCCAACCAGGCCTGTGTAGAATGCTCCGCAGACGTGGCTCTCTGTGACCGGGGCGCGCCGCCCTCACAGGAGCGCCAGACCGCGAGCTGAGCAGGCTGCTGGCGGCCCCAGCAGGGAGGGCACCGCGAGCACGACCCGAGCCGGGCCACTGCGAACGCTGCTTGGCCCCAATGCCGGGACCTGCGTCACGGCGGGACCTGCAGAGGCCGCCACAGCACGAGGGCCCGCGCCCCGCAGGGAGCCCGCCCAGCCGGCCTTGCTCTACCTGCATCTCTCACACCACTTCCTCCTCCGTCCCGAACCCCAACAGCCCCACCACAGGACGGCTGGCAGCAGGGGACTCAATGCGCGACCAGGGCATCTCCTGGGAGAGGCCGTGGCTACCTTCACGTTTTCCAGCAGAGCGTCATCCCTGCCGAGGCCGGGCCCCACCACCAGGGCGTGCAGTCGGGGCAGCCACTGCTCCATCTCGTGGACGGCCTCCGGGCTGTCCCTGAACAAGAAGAGACGCATCGGCAGCTTAGTTTCGTGTTCATTTCCTTTATTAACCCAACCACAGACTTTAGCAGAGCCTCCCAGGGCCCCTTTCCTGTCCCAGGACCTGAGCTGGGGCTCCTCCAGGACCCTCCACTCGGCTCTCCACTTGGCTGCAGGATGCCCTCCTGGCCTCCCCCACGCCCGCCGCCCCCACTCCCATCTGCTCCCCGCTGCCTCCACACCAGGCCCTCCCCCCACACCCACACCCCTGCCTCCCAGTTTAAACACCATCCACCCGGCCCTTCTCCTCCGCAGGGCACCCCCAGGACCCGACAAGCGCCTCCCGGCCGGACCCCTGCCACTCCTGGGCCCCAAGGGCTTTTCCTCCACAGTGGTCTGACAAGCCTTTTACAGCATCAGGCTCTGGCAGAGCCCCTGTGGTGTTCACAAAGCTGGGCGGGCACTTGCAGAAGCTGTGGGCTCCCGTCTCATGCGAGTGACGCCAAAGCCCTTCCACGAGGCGCACGGCCACCTGTCCGGTCGCCGGGCCGCCCTGAGCGCCCACGCTGAGCGCCTCCGGCGGGAGCGCTACACCCTTTCCCCACCGCCCCGTGCCCGCGGGCCGCACTGGATGCCACACCCGGTGCCACTGCCCGCCACCAGCCCGCGCACAACCGCCCCGGCCTTGCACGCACCCCACGTTCCCTGTCCGGGGACGCCCGTGGCCCCACCCCACTCACAGAATGGGGTGCACGATCAGCTCCGGGCTGTAGGACTTGATCACGGGCGCGGCCTCCTGGGTGCAGAAAACGTGGGACAGATCCGCGCCCTGGGGAGGGGCACAGCAGGCCGGCTCAGGCGGGACTCACCTGACAGACGCCCTCAGAGCGCGCGGCCCTGCCGCAACCGCCCTGCCCCGCAGCACAGTCCACAGGCGCACCAGCCGCCGCAGCTTGCCCCCCGCCAGGAGGCGGGTGAGAAGGCCCTGGCCAGCGGCAGAGCCTGAGAAAGGCCTGGAAGGAAAGGCGGACACCGCTGCCACCCAAGTGGAGCCTGGCGTGCTGCAGTCCAGGGGGTGGCAAAGAGCCAGACATGACTGAGCGACTGAGCAAGGGGCAGGTCAGCAGCCGCCAGACGGCATCACTGTGAGGTCTGCGGGCTGCAGGGTCCACCTCACGGTCCCCGGGCCGCCAGGCCTTCGGGATGCGCGTGATCAAAATGTCCGGGCTGTGGCCACAGTGAAAAGGTGTCCACTGCTTGTGCGAAGCCTGAAGAGGCAGCCCGGGATCACCACGGCAAGGGGCACTTCTAATAAAACCTGAATTTAAGAGAAACCCATCTGAGTTCCTCTGTGGCTACACAACAGGTCAGGGTAGCCTTAAAGGTGTCTCTCACCCGCGGCTACCTGAAGCGGTTCAGATTTCTATCAGAAAACAGCTGCTGCAGAGTCATATCTAAATGATCTGACACTTTCACTAAAAAAACCCTAACCAAGAAGCCATCAGCAAACTTACCACCTTGAGAGCTGAGATTGCTGCAAAATAGGGGGCTCCAGTGTACCTAAGGAAATATTTACAGTCAAAAGTGAGAATGAGGCAAGCATTATCCAGATCTCAAGAGGAAAATTATCTCCTAGTACACACTAGTTCAGCAAGATTTCTATCAACTGGAAAAAATTTTTTTCAATTCCAGGAATAATTAATTGCAAAATATATACCATCTATAATATCAGCAAAAATCATAAACTTTCTAGGAATTAACCTTATAAAAACACATGGTAACTGTACAGGGAAAATTTTAAAACCGGTTAAAGTATAGCAGACACAGACACTTGATGAGATGGCTCAACACTGTAAAAAACGACACTTCTCTCTAGACTAATAGACACACAGAAAGCACTGGGGTTACCAGAAATGCCCACAGGAACACGTACGAGGAAAGGCAACGCCAACTGAACAAGACTGGGGTTCTGTTGGCAAGGAGGATGGGTGGGGATGCGTGTTAGGGGGAAAACCAAAAGACAAAAAATCTGGAGGTCTGAGAAGCCAGTGAGAGTTCGCCAGAGGCCTCTGCAGAGAGGGGGTGTGCTCAAGGCGATCACGGACCCCTGGACTGGCCGGTGCCCCAGGGGCAGGACCTAGCCCCTGAGAGCAACAGCAAGCGGAGGCCACGGTCACCTCGCCCAGTCAGGGCCCCTGCTTTCTCTGCTGTTCAATCAAACGTTCCTCATGGGAAAATACTGTCATAGCATCAGCTGACTCTTGGAAATGATTCCTGGAGTCCAACCAGACAGACAGACAGACGGATGGGTGGATGATGCATCACTTACTCCCGGCAGCCTCCCACCACGCCGATCCTTCCGTCTTGCCCTTTGTGCTTCTTGGTGGTTAGGGGAGGGACCACATTTCTCACCAGCTGTAACGTATTGTCCATGTCCTTTACTGAGTGTGCTTTATGCAGTGAAAATGCTCTTTTTAAAGCTGAAAAACAGGGAAATGTTCAGAAAGATAAACAGCTACCAATATATATATAAAAATAGAGACGTTAATCAAAATACTTCCCAAAGCTGACTTAACATGAATGCTGTAGCCTTTCATTCAGTGGTTTCATGATTTCATTTCCATAAGAAAATGAGGTTTAGAGATAGCACAACACTAACACCTGTGGTTAGGCACCAGTTTTACTCTGAAATGTATCGGACGCCTTGGAAATCGACTTATCCCTTCAGAAAGCTTTCCTAAATGCACTGGTACTCACTGAGCTACACATATTCACCCCAGCTCCCCGCAGGCGTGCTGGGCCTCTTCTCCCCTCTGTTACCTTCCACTGTCTACTCAAGCCAGACAGGTTCATGTTCTTCCCAATTTAGTTTCCTAGTCTTGGCTCCCATACTCAGTTAAAGATATTAATCGAGTATCTAATCAACTGGAAATGGCATTCTAAGTAAAGAACACATCTTACACTGGGCTCAAAGTGGTTTTTTACTTTTCTGGCCATGCCACAAGGCATACAGCACCTTAGTTCCCTGACCCGAGATTGAACCTGTGGCCCCCCGCCCCGCCCCCCCCGACAGTGGAAGCATGGAATCTTAATCACAGGACAGCCAGGCAAGTCCTCAAAGTGGCATTTTGAAATAGTCTGACCCCTGAACTGTCTAGAAACAGCCGATTTTCATCGGCCTTTCTTGAAAAACTTCCTGCGCTGTTTGTTTCACCATTTAATTTAAAACATCTGAACTGTGAGAGAAATTCTATGTTCCGTGGAGTCCAACGTATAAATAGGCAATAAAGCACGCATTTTCTCCAGAATTAAAGGATCTTTGCTGATACGAACAACACTTGCACATAAAAGGCATCCACTATTTTTATCTTCCCATTATCTTAGCAGTGGAGAAAAACTACATGTGGGTCATAAGTTCAAGTGAAGACCAGAGGCTGACTCAGCACCATATTGTAAAACAGCTTTATCTTAATATTGCTCATACTATTTTACCTTTCATTCAACAAAACTATTCAAGGAATATTCTTTAGTGAGTAGATGTAAATGCATCCTTAGTTGATACATCAGATGCTTAGACCCCAAGATGTAAAAAGAATATTAATTATCATCCAACCAAACACCTTCCCACTTTCTTCCAAATCAACACAGGATTAAAACTCCAAACAGAACCACTATAAACCTTTGGCCATGAAAAGGCACTGGAAGGCTTGCTCAACCATCAGCCTAGCCACTGACCCTCAATTCTGGCCCAACCTCACACGCCACCGAGGTGCTGGGCCAATAGCCAGCTCTCACTCCTCACCCCTGCCTCAGTCCCATCTGCACCCCGAATTCCCAGCCACGCACTGCCTTCCCACCGTGCACAGTGGCTGGGAGACACACCTGCGTGGGCACCCCGGCCAGCTGCAGGACGGGAACCTGAGCTGTTACAGGAGAATTTAAGGTCGGCCCTGCTGACCACTGGCGGCCGTCTGTGCGGTCAAATGCTCTCCAGGCACCTGTTTCAACATGACTGGTCAATGTGAGCACATCAGAGAAAGGCCACCCCTCCAAATACCCCAGAACAGTAAACATGGGTACTTTCTAAAGACTGGAAGCTGAACTCAAACTTACCAGTCACTCAAGGATTACTCTGGGTTCCTTACAATGTTCTGGCTTTATCAGTTACCATTACTTTAATCTAAGCACCTAGCTACACACAAAATACCGCTAAGGCTACCCCTCCACCTCTGCCTCTGCAGAATGCTGTAGGCAGGGTTCCCACCTGTGACTTAAGGGCTGGACTCTACCCTCAACCACCTCGGACAGAGTCTGGCACAAAATAAGCCACTCAGTAAATGTCTGATGAATTAAAGGCATCGTGGTTCACTCTTTAGCGGAAGCCAGTTTATCCTTCTTTTACAGACAAGGAACCTGAGACTCAGAGACAGACCTGCGAAGACGCCAGCGTTACGAATGGATAAGCCTGGGCAGAACACGACGTTTCACCAAAACGCTGTCATTTTCAGGCAGAAAAAAAAATTTAATTTAAAAAAAGTCAATCACACCACCAACCAAAAGACAAGTCAAATGCTTCTCATGTGCCTTCTGAAAGCAATCTGTGATGGGTTAAAAAAAAAAATCATATCACTGTTGAGAAGTGCAGTAGTTTTAGTTAACTGCAATTGTATGAAAGCAGAGTACAACTCACACTGCTCATCCATAACATTCACCCGAGATGAACGCGTGTTCGAGAAAGAGCCAAAGGAAGATCAATTAAATTTCCCTACACTCCACAGAAAAGCCAGTTTCAGCTAGCTCTCTAATATATGGACTTTCTCACAGAAATGCTGAAACAGACACAGCAAACCTAAGGATAAAAAGGCCTTGAGGAGAGGCAACCCGAAACTTACCCCACTAAGAAATTTGTCTTCATACAATTCTGAATCTGGAGGAACAGGTCAAACCTGTCTGGTTTTTGTCTCTGTTAAACGAATGTGGCTGAGGAGAGCTGAATAGATTTCTTTACTCTGGGCTGTTTTCTAGAATTACTTGCCACTCGCAACTGTGCCGATCTCCAACAATTTCATGTGAACTGTGGCTAATTTGGAACCAGTGGCAACAATCTTTAAATTAACCTGCAGCTGCCATAAGGCCAGGAGGGGAAGTCAGCGACCTGCACTTCGGGTTTTTGTTTTTTATTTCTGGTAAAAAGTTCAGCAACTCGGCCTAATGATGAAACCTCAAGCCGACTCAGAAAATCTTGCCAGACCGCACAGAGTGTTCGGATTTTACACAAACAGCGACCAACAAGGTATCTCCAAACAAGTCGCGGCAGAGGGGGCGTGGGGGGCGGGGGGCCTGGGCGGGCGCGCCGGGGGAGCGCAGCCGCGGAGGGAGCGGGCCCCGGGCCCCGCACCCCGCCGCCCCGCCGCTGCCGAGGGGCCGGCGTGCGTCTCCCCGCTCCGGCCGCTGTCGGGGGGGGGG
>NW_024070208.1:83443860-83477009 GCF_014754425.2 Oryx dammah | reverse complement strand
CCCCATCTATTTGCCATGAAATAATGGGACCAGATGCCATGATCTTCGTTTTCTGAATGTTGAGCTTTAAGCCAACTTTTTCACTCTCCTCTTTCACTTTCATCAAGAAGCTTTTTAGCTCTTCTTCACTTTCTGCCATAAGGGTGGTATCATCTGCGTATCTGAGGTTATTGATATTTCTCCCGGCAATCTTGATTCCAGCTTGTGTTTCTTCCAGTCCAGCGTTTGTCATGATGTACTCTGCATAGAAGTTAAATAAGCAGGGTGACAATATACAGCCGTGACACACTCCTTTTCCTATTTCGAACCAGTCTGTTGTTCCATGTCCAGTTCTAACTGTTGCTTCCTAACCTGCATACAGATTTCTCAAGAGGCAGGTCAGGTGGTCTGGTATTCCCATCTTTTGAAGAATTTTCCACAGTTTATTGTGATCCACACAGTCAAAGGCTTTGGCATAGTCAATAAAGCAGAAATAGATGTCTTTCTAGAACTCTTTTGCTTTTTCGATGAACCAGCGGATGTTCGCAATTTGATCTCTGGTTCCTCTGCCTTTTCTAAAACCAGCTTGAACATCAGGGAGTTCACGGTTCACATTTTGCTGAAGCCTGGCTTGGAGAATTTTGAGCATTACTTTACTAGCATGTGAGCTGAGTACAATTGTGCGGTAGTTTGAGCATTCTTTGGCATTGCCTTTTTTTGGGATTGGAATGAAAACTGACCTTTTCCAGTCCTGTGGCCACTGCTGAGTTTTCCAAATTTGCTGGCATATTGAGTGCAGCACTTTCACAGCATCATCTTTCAGGATTTGAAACAGCTCAACTGGAATTCCATCACCTCCACTAGCTTTGTTCGTAGTGATGCTTTCTAAGGCCCACTTGATTTCACATTCCAAGATGTCTGGCTCTAGATGAGTGATCACATCATCATGATTATCTGGGTCATGAAGATCTTTTTTGTACAGTTCTTCTGTGTATTCTTGCCACCTCTTCTTAATATCTTCTGCTTCTGTTAGGTCCATACCATTTCTGTCCTTTATTGAGCCCATCTTTGCATGAAATGTTCCCTTGGTAGCTCTGATTTTCTTGAAGAGATCTCTAGTCTTTCCCATTCTGTTCTTTTCCTTTATTTCTTTGCACTGATCGCTGAAGAAGGCTTTCTTATCTCTTCTTGCTATTCTTTGGAACTCTGCATTCAGATGCTTATATCTTTCCTTTTCTCCTTTGCTTTTCACCTCTCTTCTTTTCACAGCTGTTTGTAAGCCCTCCCCAGACAGCCATTTTGCTTTTTTGCATTTCTCTTCCATGGGGATGGTCTTGATCCCTGTCTCCTGTACAATGTCACGAACCTCATTCCATAGTTCATCAGGCACTCTATCTATCAGATCTAGGCCCTTAAATCTATTTCTCACTTCCACTGTATAATCATAAGGGATTTGATTTAGGTCATACCTGAATGGTCTAGTGGTTTTCCCTACTTTCTGCAATTTGAGTCTGAATTTGATAATAAGGAGTTCATGATCTGAGTCACAGTCAGCTCCTGGTCTTGTTTTTGTTGACTGTATAGAGCTTCTCCATCTTTGGCTGCAGAGAATATAATCAATCTGATTTCATTGTTGACCATCTGGTGATGTCCATGTGTCGAGTCTTCTCTTGTGTTGTTGGAAGAGGGTGTTTGCTAGGACCAGTGCATCTTCTTGGCAAAAGTCTATTAGTCTTTGCCCTGCTTCATTCCGCATTCCAAGGCCAAATTTGCCTGTTACCCCAGGTGTTTCTTGACTTCCTACTTTTGCGTTCCAGTCCCCTACAAGGAAAAGGACACCTTTTTTGGGTGTTAGTTCTAAAAGGTCTCGTAGGTCGGTTTTTCCAGTGTCATGTATGGGTGTGAGAGCTGGACTGTGAAGAAAGCAGAGCGCCGAAGAATCGATGCTTTTGAATTGTGGTGTTGGAGAAGACTCTTGAGAGTCCCCTGGACTGCAAGGAGATCCAACCAGTCCATCCTAAAGGAGATCAGTCCTGGGTGTTCACTGGAAGGACTGATGCTGAAGCTGAAACTCCAATACTTTGGCCACCTGATGTGAAGAACTGACTCATTGGAAAAGATCCTGATGCTGGGAAAGATTGAGGGCAGGTTAGAAGGGAACGACAGAAGATGAGATGGTGTGATGGCATCGCCGACTCGATGGACATGCGTTTGAGTAAGCTCCAGGAGTTGGTGATGGACAGGGAAGCCTGGTATGCTGCAGTCCATGGGGTCACAAAGAGTTCGGACACGACTGAGCGACTGAACGGAATTGATCTTAGTTGGTGCATATAGGACCTAGTTCCCTGAGCAGGGGTCAAATCCCAGCCCGCTATGCTGGGAGCATGGAATCTTAGCCACTGAACCACCAGGGAAGTCCTTCAGCAGCTTTCTTAAAAACATAAATAAAATAATCAGTGAAAACTTAGATTCTGTTACTGATCGGCTTAGCTGTGACTGATCTACCTCAGCTGTTGCTGCATCAGTAGGAGGGCGAGGATGAACTTCTGTAATTTCCTACAACCTCTTCTCATTGGTCAGTTTGATGAGATCAGGGGACAGAATCATTATCAAAATCTCTGATGATGAAAGTGCTGCTCACGTTTGTCACATTTGCAGAGGGCGCTGTGTATGTTCTCACTTTCTCCTAGGTAAAATCCAGGAGCATATTTCTCCATCCTCTGTCCCTGCATTTACCAAATAAGTCACAGTGAGCTGAATCTGGATCATGGAATTCACATTCATCCCTAATCAGGAAGTTAGGCTGAGAGGAAATAAGACATCTAGCTGTGTGTGTGTGCACATTTGCACACTTATGTATCAACCACCAGTAAATGA
This sequence comes from Oryx dammah, assembly GCF_014754425.2. Taxonomy (NCBI): domain Eukaryota; kingdom Metazoa; phylum Chordata; class Mammalia; order Artiodactyla; family Bovidae; genus Oryx; species Oryx dammah. Next base: position 83,474,153 of record NW_024070208.1, on the reverse strand, counting down.
AGTGACAGGTTTTTCTCAATAGCTCTAATCTCAAAGACTTGAGAAGGCCCATATTCCTGACAAAAATATAATAATAAATATAAAGTTTTATATATAATTTTATGTAATTGTATAATATATATATAATAAAAATATGATTCCTCTTCTATAATGACAACACAAAGGAAAAACACAAGCTGCGTTAAGGCTGGGTATAAGATATCTAATTCCTGCACAACGGCTTGGAGAATTTGGGAGAGGCAGCTACACTTTCTGAGTCATAGAGTTTTCATCACCAAAAATTGGAATTAGATTAGATAGCCTCTAATGTTTCTGTCAGCTCTCAAAACATACTTAACCTAGTAATACATTTTGCTTATATTTTATCTTTGATTTAGATTGTGACTTATAATATTGTTTTAAAGTCCTGTAAGAGGACCAGAAATGTGGCTGGGTTTTGTCAATAATCTGGGATTTAAATGGAGCAAGTACCAAATAAGATTCAAATACCTCCACTACATCTTTTTTTCAATTGAAGCTTTTATCCAGAAGAAAATTACAGAAACCACCTGGAAGGGTGGCCGGGTGACATATCCTCTGTACCTAAGACACACAAGCTCCATCAACCTCAGAGGCTCAGCCTCTCTGCTAAAGTAAGCTGTATTTCTCAGTCATTCTTGGCAAATTGTGTAACGGAGGCAAGAAAGCCATTCCTCTGCCTGTTAGGGTACGAGGCTGAGAAACTGACAGAAGACAGATTAACAGGAGGAAAGACAAATTCTACTTGTTGTTAATATTTTAACTTTTCTCCCATGAAGGGAGACCTTCATAGAAAAAAAAAAAAAGACCCAAAGAAACAGTATGATTTAGGGAGGGGGGGCATATATGCCATTTTAACAAAAGATGAACTGTGGACACGTGATGAGACAAAGGAAACAGGCTTTGGGCTTTCAGGGGTGGAACATTGTGGAAAGGTGCTACCTGGGGACGCTACTGGGGACACGGGCTCCCTGCTGAGGTTTAGTCTGACACCGTGGCTCGGTCACCGTCTCCGGAGACACAGGTTGTCCTTCCCTTCCCGGTAGAACAGAGGGCCAGCCCCTCACGAGGGCTGCCAGGTGGAGGGCAGAGAGCTTCTCCGGGGTCTGCTGTTTCCTAGTTGTCTTCAGCTTAGAAGGATCTTTATGCCCAAGTGGCCTACTTGATGGTGGCAATCATTTGCAGTACACCTGGGAATGGAGACTTCAACAGCGTTGTCCACTTGATCTTTCTATGATGGAAGTGTTCTCTATCTGTGTTTTTACTCCAGTAGCCACAAGGCCTCCATGTTTATGGAGTCCATGGAACATGGCCAGTGCAACGGAGGGGCTAAATTTTACATTTGAATTAACTTAAACTTAGATAGGCACACGTGGTCTGCCATGCCGGGCAGTACAGCTCTAGTATATTAAGAGCCTAAACAATTGGGAAATATTTAGGTTAGCTTCGGGCTTCCCAGGTGGCGCTAGTGGTAAAGACTGTGTCTGTGCAAGAAGCTCAAGTCTTGGGTTCAATCGCTGGGTTGGAGAGATCCCCTGAGGGGGATATGGCAAACTGCTCCAGTATTCTTGCCTGGGAAATTCCATGGACAGAGGAGCCCGGTGCTGCAAAGAGCTGGACATGCCCGAGGGCGCGCACGCGTCAGCTTTGAGGGGAGAAATGTCCGCGTGTCCGGTGTCCTGTGCTGCGCCCAGCGCTCCAGGTCACACTCCATCCTGGGATGTCGGCGTTTCCAGTTGCTCCACCTTTACCCGGAGTACCCTCGACTGCCTCTAGGATGAAGTGTCCTCGAAGGGAGTAATTTTGGATGATCAACCATTCCGTAAGCAGTTCTGCAAATTGGCCCAGACCTAACCATCCTTACCAGACAGTTCTGTACTTATGTCTGATCCTTCAGACGTCATTCAAGTAGAACTTCTGCTGGAGGTAAGTTAGAAATGAACTCAGGAGTCAGTTATGAAATTGCATCTTGTCAGTGAGAGGAACATACACCTTTCTAGAGTCTTGATTCGCTATTGTTTCTGCGAAATCTTTTCTTCTTGGCAGAAGTTGCATCTTCAGGTCTTGCTAAGAGTTGATGTCTGGTATTCACACTTATATTGTGTCTTGACAAACAGCCTGAAGCAGATGTTGGTAAACTGGCAAGTGGCCTTGAACATGAGATCCAGGAATTGGAGTCCAATCCAGGAAGCAGGGAAGCCTAGTGAAGAATCTTAAGGAGAGGATTAGACCTTCTGTTTGCTTTGTGAACATAACGATTTTATGGGTCAGAGTCATTTCTTGTAGCTGACTCAGGCACAAGTTAAAGAAAAGAGAGAGAGAAGCCAGGTTGCATTTATCATGCTTAGGGAATATGGTACTACTAAATTTAAAACAATGGTTGGCATAGTCAACCAGCTTATTAGGTAGGGAAAAAATGATGCAGTCCAGGTTTGTGGAGGAAAATCATTTGCTTATTCTATAGGCCACATGAGTCACTAAGTAAAAATCTGAGCATTGAAGTTTTATCACCCGCCATCTAGGAGATGTGAGGAGCAATTAGGAAAGATGAGTAATAAGGATATAGCGTTTTATGTCAGCTTAGATCACCAATAAATACTCTAGAGAAAAGCAGAGACCACACTGTCTGCCTTAAACTCAAAAGGCCAGAGGAATGCATCCGGTATCGTAGTGATCAGTACAGCGAGAGGGGTGTGCAGCTTCGCTTCTGTGGAAGTTAAGACACGCTCCGGCTCTTGGTGCCTCACCAGGCTTCTCACATTGGGCTCCTAACTTTGGAGATGCTGGCAGCTAGGACTTAAACATACCTGGTTTGGTTTTTTTTTTTGGAGGGGGTGGGGAGCATGACTCAGTGCTCCTGTGGAAGCGAGTGACACCCGGACCCCAAACGGAGGCAGGGCGGCCTCTGAGTGTGATCTACCCTACCCCACCCTGGTTGACTGACACCTCTAGCTTTCCTGAGACTCACTTCCTTAGCCAAACGGTGAAATCTATATTAATCCGTGAGAAAAAAAAAGGTCTTAGATGTTGCGCTAGTGGGTCAGTGTTACGGGTGGACTTTTCTTTCTTTTTGCTGACTTCACTTGTTTTTTCTTTTTCTTGGCCCTGCCACACAGCATGTGAGATCCTAGTTTGCTGATCAGGGACCAAACCCGAGCCCTTCCATTGGAAGCATGGAGTCCTAATCCCTGGACCTCCAGGGAAGAAAGTCCCTGACTCTGCTTTTGTCCAGCATCAAAGGCCGGCAGACAGGACTCAGAGAAGTGTTCTGCTTGCTCTCTGAACAGCCTGTCTCCAGTGCTGGAGGGAGACTCTGGGAGGAGACTGGGGAGCGATCAGGCAGGCTGAGGTGAGGGCAGAGCGCTGCCGTCAGCCACAGGCTGGTGTCAACTGACATGTTCAATGAACGATCTGCAGTACAAATGGAAAAGGGCTTTATTTGAGCCAAACTGAGGACTAGCTCGGAAGCCTGCTTCTCAGGTGACTCTGAGGAACCGCTCCACAGAAGCAGGGTTTCCAGCAGTTCTATATCTTGTCAGAACAAAGAACATTAAACAAGTCAGGGATATATTTCCAGGAAACTCACACACAGATCAGCACGTACACAGCAAATCAGCCTGGCCTCGCCCCTAGGAAGAGAGTCTTCGCATTAAAGGAGGACCAGTACTGGAGTCCCAGGACGGGAGGCAATTAATCTTTAGCACGGACCTCCTTCAATTTGGCCAGTGTGCCCTTTTCTTGAACAATTAAAGCAGATGTGCAGTGTGTGTTTGAGAGGTCATAAGCAGGCTACTTTAGTGAGCGCTGAAAGTGAAAGTGAAAGTGAAGTTGCTCAGTCGTATCCGACTCTTTGCGACCCCATGGGCTGTAGCCTACCAGGCTCCATCCACGGGATTTTCCAGGCAAGAATAGTGGAGTGGGTTGCCATTTCCTTCTCCAGGGGATCTTCCCGACCCAGGGATCGAACCCGGGTCTCCCGCATTGCAGGTAGACGCTTTACTGTCTGAGCCACCTGAGTTCAGGTTAAATCAGGTACCAGCCAGAATGACCTCCCTGTATCTCAATATGTGAGCGCTTCTTTTATCGCTGGTGGAAAGGACGTGTGATGACTGCTGCCCTACTGATAACATGTTGGTGCTTGCAAACGGGCTTCTGCTTCGGCCTTTAGCATGTGGGGAGACGGGCCTGACACATCCTCATAAAGACAGCTCTAGGAGACTTCCCCGGCTGTCCAGTGGTTAAGCCTTTGTGTTTCCATTGCCGGGGGCACCGGTTAGATCCCTGGTCAGGGAACTAAGATCATATAAGCCAAGAGTTATAGACAAAAAAAAAAAAAAATTGAAATCAGTAAATGACTTTTTAAAAAGACGGCTCTGCCCTAGCTCTCCCTCCTTGTGTCCACAAGTGTGATCTCTGCATCTGTTCCCCTGTTCCTGCTTGTAAGTAGGTTCATCAGTACCATTTTTCTAGATTTCGTATATAAGCATTAAAATGCGATATTTGCGTTTTTCTTTTGACTTACTTCACTCTGCATGACAAGCTCTAGGTTTACCCGCATCACTGCAACTGACTCAATTTTGTTCCTTTTTATGGCTCAGTAATAATTCACTGTGGGCTTCTCAAGTGGTGCTGGAGGTAAAGTACCTGCCTGTCAGTGCAGGAGATGTAAGAGACTTGGATTCGATCCCTGGACGGGGAAGGTCCTCTGGAGGAGGGCACGGCAACCCACTCCAGTATTCTTGCCTGGAGAATCCCATGGACAGAGGAGACTGGCGGACTGCAGTCGATGGGGTCGCAGAATTAGAAATGACTGAAGCAAATTAGAATGCACTCTATGTAGGGTAAGGGAGCTAGAGAAGGCAAAGTTCAGAAAAAGAACGAGACGGGCACTTTACAGGAACAGATCACCTTTAATGAGGCGAGAAAGGGCAGCAGTGAGATTAGCAAGCTGCTGCACTAACCTAAGAAATGAATAAGTATATATCGGCACGTATGTGGGAAGTTACTGTCTTAAGGGGGCCTGTTCTTCTCCAACGTTGTTAGGCATAGTTATCTCTTAAACGGCTGGGGCCAGGAATTTTGGATATCAGCCAGAGGCTGGACCTGCTGGGAGCTGGGCATAATCAACCTAATGTCCATTTTTTCTTTGGGTGAGAGAGTTCTTTGTTTTGCATAGAGCAGTGGGGAGAACCTGGAGGGGAGTTTTAACTCCAGCCTACCTCGAGCCGTGCAACTTCCCTTCACTCTGTGGTGTCTGTGGGCCACATTTTTATCCTTTCGTCTGTCGACGGACATCTCGGCCACTGCCACGTCTTCGTCATCTGAACAGTGCTCCAGTGAACGTGAGGGGACTTGTGGGTTTTCGTCTGTTTGAATTACCGTTTTCTCGGGTGTGTGCTCAACAGTGGGATTGCTGGGTCACACGCTAGTCCTGTTCAGTTTTTTAAGGGATCTCCATACTGCTTTCTCGGAGAAGGCGATGGCACGCCACTCCAGTTCTCTTGCCTGGAAAATCCCATGGATGGAGGAGCCTGGTGGGCTGCAGTCCATGGGGGTCACTGAGGGTCGGACACGACTGAGCAACTTCACTTTGACTTTTCACTTTCGTGCATTGGAGAAGGAAATGGCAACCCACTCCAGTGTTCTTGCCTGGAGAATCCCAGGGATGGTGGAGCCCGGTGGGCTGCCATCTATGGGGTCGCACAGAGTTGGACACGACTGAAGCAACTTAGCAGCATACCGCTTTCTGCAGTGGCTGTATCAACATTTAGGCTTATTGCAGGGCCAGGCAAGGAGATGTGTGGCTCATGTTCTAAAAAGCCCCCAGCTCCCCTAGGGCTTCAGCAAAACATTTTTTAAATTTTTGTTTATTTATTTGGCTATGCCAGGTCCTATCTGCGGCGTGTGGGATCTAGTTCCCCAACAGGAATCAAATCCGGGCCCCCTGGAACAGAAGAGTGGAGTCTTAGCCATCGGACCACCAGGGAAGTCCCAGGCAAAGCGTTTTAAAAAGCCAGGTGAGGACAGGGTTGCAGGGTATATAATCAGCTTGTACAGAGTTCTCTGATTGGCGGGTGACGAGGTAACAGGGTGGAGTCTCAGGAGTCAACATTCTCAGGCCTTAGCCACCAGGAGGCCTGGGGCTGTGTGCTCGCGGTCATCACTTACTTAACATCTTCCTTTTGGTGGGGGTAGAGGGTGTCACATCTGCAAAACTCAGGAAGTGTGTATCCAATACTGTCACTATCCTACAGGTACTTCAGAGAAGAGCTAAAGCAGAGGACGGGAGGAAGGCCTGTCTCAGTCCTGGGAAGGCCCCGAGGGGGTCCTGCTCGGTTACAGTGAATTGGATCGCATCCTAACTGGCAAGTAGAAAAGAGTAGCTCCAAGGGTCTGCAGGAAAGGAAAGGATTGTAAAGGTGGAGGTGAGTGGAGCCAACGGATTTTGAGCAAAGAGCGCATTGTTGGAGGCAAGGTCGCACTCCTCCCAGAGATGGAAGGGGTCTAGGGGTCAAGATTACCCCTAGTGGCGACCAGGAAACACCAGGGTGGCTGATGCAAGATCACATTCCAGGGAAGTCAGAAGTGCCATTAGGTTAGGTATTAAGTCTTGGTCTTCTGCCACGGGCCCAAGATGACCAATTCCATCGGAGGCCTGCGGTTTCCTTCTTCACAAAAGAAAAATCAATGGCGGTGGGGCAGTCCCACTTCTGGGGATTTTCCTTGAGGACTGATTCCCACAGGTTCCAGAGGAAACATGCCTTGTTGATGTTCATCCAGCCGTGTTTGGGAGCGTAGAAACGACCTGCAAGCAAAGTGCAGGGGCTGGGTGGTGCTCCCTGTTCACGCAACACGGCGCCTCTGAAACTTCCTGTTAGGTGTACGTGGGTGCAGTCAGGGACCCTCCCGGGACAGCTTTTCAAGAGCTTCTAGTAAATTAACTAACGCTGCTTATTTCTGGATAATGCAATCTGAAGTGTTTTTAAAGTTTTGCTTCCTAGCGATTTAAATAATCATTGACGTAAACCATTATCACGTGTTAAAGATTTTTTATTGCAAACAGAAGAGGAATGATGGAGTCACTCCTGAAAGGAGCCTCTTGGCTCCCAGGCCCTCGGTGGGGGTTGGGGGAGCCACGCTCCTGGGCCAGCCCTGCCCGAGGGGCCCCGGAGTCTGTCTAAAGGGAATCCGGGGCCCAGCCCAGAGGAGGCAGTCGGGCTGGGGGCTGAATCTGTGGGTCCTTGCCGGATTTCAACCGGCTACTGAAACAAAGTATCACAAGCCTGCCCTGGAAATGGCTGAAGTCTGGCCCCACCCTCCCTGGAGCGGGATGTCAGATCAAGGCGTCTGCAGGCCCTCTCCCGCTGCAGCCCACGCAGAGGGCCCTCCCGGCATCTCTGGCTTTGGGGTCACTGAGATGGTGACCTGAGATGGTGTCACTCCAGCCCCCACGTCTGGCATCACGTGGCTCCTTGTCTCTGTGTCCTGGGGGCCAGATTCTCCTCTTTAACAAGCACACGCCTCGTCCAGGGTCAGCCCCGCCCCTGCTTCTCCAGAATGACCTCATCTTAACTGCTAACAGTCACATCGAGTATCACCCTGTCTCCAAGCCAGGTCGCCGTCGGAGGTCTGGGGAGCTCGGGCTTCCGCGTTTCTTTCCGAGAGACACAGTTTAACCCAAAGCAGCAGCTTAGCTGCAGGCCCTGGTCCTCACTTCGAGTGGGGTGGGTCCCTGTCCTGCTGTGCCCGCTCCGACGGGCTCTGAACGTCCAGTGCCAACAACTGTGGCAGGCCCGCAGGGCATCATGAACTCAGGCCGAGAGGTGACCCTGAGCACACAGCCCACAGGCACCCACCCCAGGAAAGCCTTCTAGAGCTGAGGGTCTCAACCTCAGTGAACTTCAGAATCCCCACGGACTCCCAAGGAACAGCAAACCGATGAGGGCTTATGTGAGGAAGACAGCAGATGGCTATCCTTCTCCCCTTGGACGTCCCCTAAAACCCTCGCGCTCAGGTGGAACCCTAGTAGGGTCCTCAGGATTCTGGGAGGGCTCACCCCTTCCTTGACTCTGGATTAGGAGAGTACTACCCCCCGTTGCCAGTAGGGAGCTCAAGAAGCTGCCTTGGGAGTCACAGTATTTGTGGAGCTTGGCTGGTTTGGGGGGTTCTCAAACATCGCCCCACGTTAGAATCATCGGCGGGGCTTTTACAGGATGATACTAACCTAGGTAGCATATTCAAAAGCAGAGACATTACTTTGCCAACAAAGGTCCGTCTAGCCAAGGCTATGGTTTTTCCAGTGGTCATGTATGGATGTGAGAGTTGGACTGTGAAGAAAGCTGAGCTCCGAAGAATTGACGCTTTGAACGGTGGTGTTGGAGAAGACTCTTGAGAGTCCCTTGGACTGCAAGGAGATCCAACCAGTCCATCCTAAAGATCAGTCCTGGGTGTTCATTGGAAGGACTGACGTCGAAGCTGAAACTCCAATACTTTGGCCACCTGATGCGAAGAGCTGACTCATTTGAAGAGACCCTGATGCTGGAAAAGATTGAGGGCAGGAGAAGGGGACGACAGAGGATGAGATGGTTGGATGGCATCACTGACTCAATGGACATGAGTTTGAGTAAACTCCAGGAGTTGGTGATGGACAGGGAAGTTTGGCGTGTGGCAGTCCATGGGATCACAAAGAGTCGGACACGACTGAGCGACTGAACTGAACTGAAACACAACTTCACCAACCACACTCTTCCTCCATCCCAAAGCAGGTAAATACTCTGAATGGTGCAAGGAAATATAGTTGCAATGAAAAGGAAACAGTAAATCCTAAGCTTTTCATTTGGTCCTTCCCATAAAAGTCCATCCCATTTTTTCCCCCAGGTTCAATTTTAATTTTAGATCTGCTTTTTTTTTTCTTCTCAAAAGTAATGTGCATCCATTGTAGAGATGTGAGAAATACAGAAAAGCACAAATAGAAGAACAAAAATGGAGCCCTGCTATCTCAGCTGCCTGCTTCTTAAAACCTAAGACTCAGACAGTGGTAAGCAATTTTTAAAAATTAACTTCAGGTTATAAATAGTTTATCACCGTTCCCGTAAATTATTTGAGATCCACGTTAATATTTACTCGAGTAGCTTGAAGAATTAGTTGCTCAACCACTAAAACTGGCTCTTTTATAGAAATTTTTGTCCAATGAGGCAATAAAAAGAACTTGTTCTTCTAAATAATGAAAGACAGTGGGAATGCAGAGCTGAGTGAGCGTCTCCCCTCGCTGGTTCTCAGATATGGTTCTAAAGGATTAGCGCCTGGAAAAGAGTCTTCTGGTTGTGTCCTGTAATATACTGACCCGTGGTCAGTTGGCGCCAGAGAAATAGAGAATTAACTCAAACAGGAGACACGGGAGAGAGGGTAACCAGGACCCAAAATATGATCAGCTAGTATCTTAAAATGCTTGAGAGCCACACTGCAGATCAATCACTGAGCATCAACAACGGATGTCTCAAGGTGGAGTCTGAGTGGCCCAGGTCTTTCCTTTAAGGACGGGTGACAGCCAACAGCGTGACTCCTCCCGGCTCCAGCGGGTCACGCGGCGGGGCAGCACTGTGTCCAGACTCCCGTCTGTTCTCACCGCAGCCCCAAACTGTAGTAAGTATGTGGGGAAAGGAAAGCTCATTTATCTCCCATGGGTAGGATAAAGAAAGTATTACCTTAGTCCGTTTAGGCGGCTATAAAGGAGATCAACCCTGGGATTTCTTTGGAAGGAACGATGCTAAAGCTGAAGCTCCAGTACTTTGGCCATCTCACGCGAAGAGTTGACTCATTGGAAAAGACCCTGATACTGGGAGGGATTGGGGGCAGGAGGAGAAGGGGACGACAGAGGATGAGATGGCTGGATGGCATCACGGACTCGATGGGCGTGAGTCTGAGTGAACTCCGGGAGTTGGTGATGGACAGGGAGGTCTGGCGTGCTGCGATTCATGGGGTCGCAAAGAGTCGAACACGACTGAGCGACTGAACTGAACTGACCTGACGAGTATGTATCTGTAAGCCTTAGAAATGAGAAGCAAAGCACGCGATAAAGTGCGGGCACCTGGGCCTGTTTCCTATGGGAAACGCTGAGACTCCGGCCTTCCTGTCTCTGCAGGCACAGAGAGCTCTCTTGGCACATGTCAGTGAGTCTGGACCAGGTGCACCTGCAGAGAGAGCCTTCTGGTCGGACTCTAAGCAAAGTCTCTGACCCTCCCGGGCCTCACCAAGGGATGGGAAGGTTACTGCGGCCCGAGATGCCTGAGATCCAGCCGATGGTACAGGAAGCCTTTTTGAAGCTTCCTTTACCTGGTTAAATGGCTAAAGACAGCACTTCCTTCTCTCATGGGGGGAGGAGGCTGACTCCTCACAAGGGATGGGAAATTGCTCAGGGAATCATCATACCAGCTGCCACACCTCCCAGGTATTCCCCTGAAGGTCCATTTGTCTCCCTGTAGGAGCCCTTTCTGCCCTCCTTTCCCCTGCAGCCAGCTGTCCAGGGGGCCTCTGTGTCTGAACGTACTCAGATGGGTGTGAGTAAAACGTGCTTTCTTTCCTCCTGTTACTCTGCCTCCTGTTAATTTTCCAGCGGCCCCCCCCCCCGCCCCCACCGACTCAACAGTCCAGATTCCAAAGGGGCATTCTGGGGTCTTATAACTCACCCCACATTGGGCCCTGAAGACAGCCATGTGCTGCTCTACCTCTGCCCACGGATGGGATCTTTCCTGTAAAGTCTCCAAGCCTCATGGTGATGCAATCTGAGAAATTTACAGAAACTAGGAAATCTTGAGAAAAGGATTTCTCAAGGTTGCTTAAGAGCTCCAGCTCCAGTGGTGGCTTAAAACCCTGTGGTGGATTCCATGCAGTACAAACAGTCATTGTTTCCTCTTTATTTTTCAAAGCATCAGAAATTCTGGAGTCTTTAAAAAGATGTTTTACACGCCTACTCTTGGCAGGATTTAGGTTTGACTCCAGTGGGGCCCAAGCTCTGTTTCAAGGAAATTAGGCAACTTTACATGCAACAGAAGCTTCAGGGCATGAAGACTTATGGGATATTTCGCAAGCTATGGTGAGTTTATTTAGAAAGCAAACTCCTGTGATCAAGGGTGGATCCTGGGGAGGCCCTGTAATCAGGAAGATGGGAAGGCCACGGGGAGAGATTTTCACAAAGAAGGAAGTGAGAAACAGGGTCGAAGGCTATGAAGGCACTGGAAGACTGAGTGACCGTTTCCAGGGTCACTGGCGACGGGCGACCGTGGTTTCAGGGAGGCTGGGGGAGCAGGCTCCCTGGAGGAAGTGGCTCCGCTCAGCACTGAGGGCCCCTGCGACCCTGGAGAGGTCGGAGGGGAAAAGGCAGCTGCCCGGGGAGGAGGAGGGATGTGGCCAAGCAGGATCCCGGAAGATGGAGCTGAGCGTCCCTCGGGATGAGAAAATGAGACACGGGCATGGTGGGAAGTGGGATAGCTCCAAGGGGGCGCATCCACAAGACACCAGGAAAAATGATGCCTCCCTGGAAATGAGAGACTCTCTCCTCCAAGACGGACAGTAAGACCAGGGAGGTGATGGTGGACGGATGAGCGTGATCAGGAAAAGCCTTCCACGTACAGAGTCTTAACAATGTCCAGAAAGCTGGTCACTTACTGACAAACCGAAAGCAGTAAATGGAGGGTTCCTGTTTCCTCTGGACGGGGAAGTTCACACGGTTTTGCAAGAGGTTGTAGAGCTGCTAAACGCAAATGTTAGGTTAGCCGGGAAGGGGCAAGCAACGTCCAAACGCAGACTGATCACCAGCCTGGGGCGATGTCAGAGGGGCCACAGGCGTGCTGAGCACACAGGGCCCAGCCTCTGAGCGGCGGGGCTGGCCTGTCTGCTATTAGACACCAGGCAGGAGGAGTGAAGTCAGCCCGGGTGTCAGCCGAGAGCGGGGCCATCAGACTTGAGCTGCTTGGACTCACTTGGGGGGCTTGGGAGAACCCCAGGTCTGGGCCATCCAGCGTTTCCGGGTCAGTGGGGGTGGGCTGGGGTCGGAGATTTCCCGCGTCTAGGTGCCCGGTGCTTTGAGGTCTGGGGCCTGGTCCAAGAGTCACCCATCCTGTGATCAGCTCCCAGGACCCGCCTAGGACGGCAGGGGACAGCTGGATGCTAAGGACCCCAGGCCTGGAGGAGAGGAGGAGAGGGGTCCCAGGCCCAGGAGCGCCGGGTAACCGTCTGTTCAGAGAGAAGACGGACTTCCCTGTCTGAGCAGAGAGGGAGGTGCGGTGGGAACAAGGGGACCGCTGAGCTTAGGACACCGACGCACACACCTGCACTCACACCCACAAGTTCATACACACCTGCTTTCACACACCTACAGCCACACCTGGATTCACACTCACACCCACAAGTTCATACACACCTGAATTCACACTCACACCCACTCGTGCGTGTAAGGTATAGTTCGGGCCAAGGCAGAAAGACGAAAGAAGACCTCAACAGAAGTTCAGTTCAGTTCAGTTGCTCAGTCGTGTCCAACTCTTTGCGACCCATGAATCGCAGCACGCCAGGCCTCCTTGTCCATCACCAACTCCCGGAGTTCACTCAGACTCACATCCATTGAATCAGTGATGCCATCCAGCCATCTCATCCTCTGTCGTCCCCTTCTCCTCTTGCCCCCAATCCCTCCCAGCATCAGAGTCTTTTCCAATGAGTCAACTCTTCGCATGAGGTGGCCAAAGTACTGGAGTTTCAGCTTTAGCATCATTCCTTCCAAAGAAATCCCAGGGCTGATCAGGCAAGGAGGGGCGACAGTCGGCCATACGACCAGGCTGAGCGTGGAGAGGGGTCAGGGAGGCTCCATATTTGTAGGGAGGTTTGTGGAAGCGATAAGGGAAACGTTAATCAGGTGGGATGTTTTGGGTATTCTTTAGTTGAGATGGCATTTGTAGTTGGGCAGGGGGTGGTAAGTCTTCTGGGCAGCTGTAGGGGGTGGAAGGTTCCTGGACAGGGGTTGATAAGTCCCAGATAGATGCAAATGGCCTGGAGCATCAGGGCGGGGCCTAAAGTTCTGTTTTGTTTTCTCTGAAGTTAGATGATTCAGCAAGGGCCTTTGAGACTGTTTTTTCTTTTCTAGGCCCCCAAAACTCCTTCATTCCAGACCCTGAAATCATAAACAAATGGGAAAAAGGGCACCATATCTCTCTGGCTACTTCCTGCTGGATTTTGGGTCTGGAATGGAGGATCATCCTAGGGCCCAGGGTCTCCTTTTTCTGAGCTTGGGGTGAGGCTCTCAAGAAGAAGAATGGTCTTGACCTGATCTTAAGAGATGGCCCAAATGTGTTCTTGGAGAAATCTTTGAAAGAGATTGACGAGACAGGGTCCAAATAAAAGGAATAGAATGATAAGTACCAGCGGTCCCAGGAAAGGGAGCAGCCAAGGGAGGCTCTGTTGGAACAGGTTTTGGGAACTGTAAAGGTTTTATAACTCTTTTCTGTGGCATTCAATTCTGTCTGTAAGTTCTTTGATTCTGCCCTGGACTATGCCTGTTTCATTAACAAAAAGCAGCAGTCCTCTCCTAGGAAAAGGCAGGTCCCTCCCTTTTCTGCAGTGAGAAGGTCCCGGGCTCGCCTATTTTGTAGGGCCACAGAAGCTAATGAGTTAATTTGTCTTTGGATTGAAACAAAGGACTCCACTACCTGCTCCATGTCTTCATTAAGTTCTTGGGACAGCTTGTGGTAGAAATGGGCAGAGGTCGAGATGCCTCCCATCCAGGTGCCTAGGGCTGCTGCTATGCCAGTCCCAATCAGGAGCGGGGCTATGACAGCTCGTCTTTTCCTGTGGGAAAGTTCCCCTTGGGGGTAGACTATTTGTTCTATCTCTTCTTCTTTGAGGAATGTTAGACCAGGGATCAGGAAGACCAAGATGCAAGGTCCGGGGGCGCCAAGGGGAGACCTGAATATGCACAGGTCCCGCAGAGAATGAAGATTCCCGGGATGGTGCGATTCTTTGTGCTGTTCCAGAGAACCCAAGTGGAACAGAAGGAGGGAGCGGAGTGTGTAAGACCAGTGTAGTTGGGACTAGCGTGGTTAACGCAGGTTAGGCTTGAAGAGGCTGAGAGCAGGACATTGTCAGAGACTGGCCCAGTGAGCTGTGCAGTTTTTCGCTGGGAAGGGGAGTATAGTTGCCCTGTGACAGCCAGGCTGAGGGTAAGGGCATTGCTGTGGGCGGCGAGGCAGACAGTGACGTGTATGTCCAGCCCTGGGATGTGTGCTCTGTGCTCTGGAAGGGTTGGAAGGGAGAGCTGAGAAGGCGGGTAAGGTGTTGGTTGCCAGAGGGAGGTTTTAGGAGAAGCCGTAATTGGGAAAGGAGGTCTAGGCATTTATAAGGCTCAGGGGTCACCTGTAACCGGAAATTATGTTCTTTATGACTTGTTCTTGTTTCTTTTCCCGGTTTTGATCTAGTACCCCGCCCCCGTCTGAGTACCCCCAGTGGATAATGGGATAGAAACATACGTTTCTTCCATTTGGCTTATGGCAGGTGCTCAGGAAACTCCCTCTCTTTTGTACTTTAACAGCGAGCAGGGATTTGGACTGCCCGCCCCCGAGGTTCATGGTGCATGGTTTTGGAGCTGTATTATAACATGAGGAATATACATAGGAATAAGTGTCAGAGCAGGGGCAGGGAGTAGCCAGAAGGCTGGGGGTGCAGCAAGGACAAGGAACAGAGGAGTCATGGACTGTTAGTTAGGCAGTGCAGAGGAAACAGCACCCTAGGAGTGGAACCCAGCTAGCAACGCAGGTGACACCCACGGAGAGACGAAGGGTAGGCGGCCAGTCCTGAGGGAGACAGTTGCTAGGCCTACAGCAAGGACTAAGATTAAGAGGGCAGTTATGGTTAGAGAGACAGGGAGATGGGGAGAAGGCCCCAAGCTGGTGGTTGCTTGAATCTGAGGGGGAGCAGTGGTCATTAGGATGTAAAACGATGTAGAGAATGAGAGTAAAGAAATCAGTTTCGTCGAGAGTCAGATTGTAGAAGGCTCCCTGGAGCCACAGTTGAGACACCAGTGTGGTCACGTCTTTGAAGGACCACACCGTGGCCCAAATCCTCCTCTCCTCTGGCCCAAGTCCACCTGCGGGGCGCAGGTCCAGAGGTCTGGTGGTAGTTGGGTCAGGAGCAGCTGTAGGTTGAAGAGAGTCCAGGTCTTGGATGGTTGACAGAGGTTGTCGCCGGGTGAATTTTAAGGAGGTAGGTCCCGAGAGGGAGACCTGAGAGGGGTCAGTTAAGGAGGCAGCGCAGGGTCAGAGGTGACCCGTTTTAGGCGAGAGAGGTGTCCCAGGAGGTGACCTTCTCGAGTTTAGCTGCAGTCGGGGTAAGGAGGATGATTTAGAATGATTTTACCCCTGCCACTTTGGGGCTAGGTCACCCTGGGGATTATCAGACATAGACCATGTCCCCAGTTTGTAAAGGGGGCAGGGAGGCTTGGGGGTCAGGGGCAGGCAAGTTGTGGTTGACGTGTTTCCAGAGGGCATTGCGGAGTTCCACCAGCAGAGGGGAGTGTAAGAAGCTTGGTATGGGAGGAGGTTCAGAGGGGAGTCCAGGAGGGAGCATGGGCCTTCCATATATCACCTCAAAGGGGCTCAGCCCCAGGGGCTTTCTGGGCAAAGCCCGTATTCTGAGGAGAACAACTGGCAAAAATTTAGTCCAATCCAGATGTTGGATTGGTAAGGGTCGAGGGTTGGTTTGGTAAGGGTTTCTTTATTATTCTAGTCACCCTTTCTACCTTTCCTGAGGACGGGACGGTATGGAATGTGAAATTTCCAGGGTGTCTGTAAGAATGGGACAAGGTGTTGGGTGACCTTGGATGTAAATTCCGGGCCATTATCAGGCTGTAGGGATGACGGCAGGCCAAACCTGGGGATAGTTTCTGTGAGGAGGATTTGGGCCACGGTGTGGGCTCTTTTGTCTGTATTGGGAAATGCTTCTACCCATCCCAACAAGGTGGCCACAAGGACCAGCAGGTATCTGACTCTCCAGACCGGGCGCATATGAGTAAAGTATCCGCCAGTCCTGTGCTGGGAGGCTGCCTTGCATTTGAAGGGTTGGAAAGGATGTCGGTCTAAGGTTGGAGTTGGGGTTAGTACGTTGACGTGTTTGACAGGAGCGGGTAAGACTGTCTAAATATTGTTGGTCAGCACTGGATATGGGGAAGTCGCTACGGAGGAACTGTTGGAGTGTCTTGGATGAGGGATGAAAGAGTGAGTGTAGATAAGAGAGGACTTCTCTGGTGGTGGGAGGGTCGGGAGGAGTCAGAGCTAAGATGCCAGGGGACTGGAGGGAAGGATGGGACAGTGCCGTCTCCTTTGCCTTCTGGTCTGCAGCATTGTTGTAGGCTGATGTGAGACTTCCCTTTTGATGTCCCCTACAGTGGAGGACGGCGGCTTTGTTTGGTAAGAATGCTGCCTCTAGACGTTTGTGGATCAGGTCTGAATTAATAATGGGGGATCCCTTTTGGGATAGGAAACCTCTTTCTTTCCATATTAGGATGTTTGAGTGAAGTGTGTTATAGGCATATTTGGAGTCTCTGTGGATGTTAACCCTTAGATTTTTAGCCAGAGTTAAAGCTCTGGTGAGAGCTATCAGTTCTGCCTGTTGGGAGGTGGTGTGAGGTGGCAGAGGTGAAGCTTCAGTTGTCTGGGTTCTGTGATTGTGACGAAGGTCCCCCTGGATGATGGCATATCCTGCTGCAAAGGGTGGGGATTTTTGAGAGCTGCCATCAATGAACCAGTGTGGGGTGTCTGAGTCTAGGACAGGCTGATCTGTTAAATGTTGGAAGGGGTTTTGCGTAAGATCTACTGTTAGGCTGCAGCTATGTAGGAAGGGGTCTGTTGTAGAGGACGTGGGTAATAAGCTGGCGGGGTTAAGCGGAGAGCAGGGGGAGAATGAGAGCTGAGGGTCGAGTAGAAAGGCATGTAGGACCTGTACCCTGGAAGGGGGAAGGGAGAGGAAAGCCCGATGTGATAGTAAGTCTCGGAAGGTGTGTGGAGAACAGACTGTTAAAGGGGCATGTCTAGAGAGTTTATTTGCTTCAGGTACGAGGGCTGCGACGGCCTGTATGCAGGGAGGCCACCCTTGGTCACCATGTCCAGCTGTTTTGACAGATAGGCTATGGGAGCCCAGGTGTCTCCGGCCCGCTGACACAGAAGTCCCAGGGCCTGTCCTTGGTTGGAATGTGCAAAGAGAAAGAGTGGTCTGGTGTGATCTGGCAGGTGGAGAGTTGGCACTCGGAGGAGGCTCTGGGTGAGCTGACGAAGAGGACTGGCCAGCGAGGGGGGGTTAAAGAGGGGCTCACCCAGACATCCTTTAGTTGCCTCATAGAGCGGCTTTGCATGAGGGAGAAGTTAGGAATCCAGATGGAAAAAGTTTAGGAGGCCGAGGATAGACAGGAGCTCCCTTTTCGTTTTTGGAAGTGGACAGTAAATGAAGGCCTGGATTCTAGCTGGGGGAATAGTTCTTTGTTGATGGGATACGGAGAGCCCCAGGTAGGTGACGTCTGTCTGGGCTATTTGGGCCTTGGATTGGGATACCTGATAACCCCAGGATCCCAGGGCCCTCGGGAGTTTGGCAGTATGTTGGAGGCAGAGTTTTCAGGTTGGGCTACAAAGGTGGAGGTCATCTCCGTATTGGAGGAGAGGACTCGGGGCTAGGTCGAGTGTCTGCAGGTCCTTTTGTAAAGCCTGTCCAAGAAAGTGGGGGCTGTCTCTGAACCCCTGGGGGAGAACTCTTCATGTTAGTTATTGGGAAACGTGAGTCTCGCGGTCTTGCCAGGTGAAGGCAAAAAGGGGTTGGGAGAGGGGGTGGAGAGGGACGGTGAAAAAGGCGTCTTTGAGATCTCATACCGTGAAGTGGGTTGCAGTCGGGGGTTGGTAGACAGAAGGGTGTAAGGGTTAGAGACTACTGGGAATGTCGCTCTGATGGCCTCATTGACTTTTCGCAGATCCTGGCCCAGTCTCCAAGAGCTTGGTCCCTTCCTTATTGCCAGAATAGGGGTGTTGTGTGGTGAATGGGTAGGAATTAGGATAGAGGCTTGAAGAAGGTGGTCTATGATAGGCTTAAGTCCCTGTGGGCCTCCAGGGTGAGAGAGTACTGCTTTTGGGTGATTATAGTCGAGGGGTCCTTAAGGTTAATGTGGACTCGGGGGTGATGTCTGGCTATGGATGGGTGATCAGTGTCCCAGACTTGGGGGACTAAGGTGGGTAGATCCAAGGGAAGGTCAGGGGTGAGGGATAGGGACCGTCCAGGTGCCATCTGCATGCAGAATATAGAGACTGTATTGAAGGGGGTATGGTAATAAAGACCCCCAATTTGGATAACAAATCTCTCCCTAGGAGTGCCATCGGACACTGAGGCATTATGAGGAATGAGTGTACAAGGGTTGATTTTCCCAACCAACAGAGTAATGGAGGGCTGATTTTTGGCCTTAGGGGAACTCCAGAGACCCGCTTGATTGTGAGTTCTGAGTCTTGAGTTGGGCCAGAGTAGGAAGTTAAAAGAGAGAGAGTGGCTCTGGTGTCTACTCTAAAAGAGGTCTTTTTTCCGGCCACCACCCTGTCTACCTAAGTTCTGAGCTCGTGCTCAGGACACGGGCCCGGGGGGCTGGAACCCGGGCCCCGTCATTGGAACAACTCTCATAGGGTTGGGCTGGGGGGACAGTCCATCTTCCAGTGTCCCCACTGGCCACAGGTTGGGCTTGCTTTTGTCGGGGGCCGCGGGTTTGGGCATGCCTCTGCCCAGTGTCCTGACTGGTTGCATCAGAAGCAGGGTCCGGGGGTGGGGTGGGCTTAAGCCCTGTTCTGGGATGACTTGGGCCAGGCTGATCTCTTCCCTTAATTGCTGCCACCAAAGAGGCATATTTAGCCTTTCTCTCACGGTCTTTTTCTCTCCTAGCCTCCTCCTCTCTATTATTGAACACCCTGAAGCCTACTTCTAGAAGGTCTCCTTGGGGGGTCTCAGGGCCTTTTTCTAGTTGTCGAAGCTTGCGTCTGATGTCAGGGGCAGACTGGCTGATGAATTGAACGTGAAGGTAGAGTAACCCTGCAGGGGTGGTGATATCTAGGTTGGTATACTTCTGGACTGCCTCTGAGAGGCGTGCCAAGAATAAGGCTGGATTTTCATCTGCCCTTTGGGTGATTTCTCTGACTTTATCATAATTGACATGATATGAGTATTTTTCTGCATTCCTTCTAGAAGGCAGGTAATCATATGATTGAGTCTCCTGATCCCTGGGTCACTGGGCTGGTAAGTCCAGTGGGCATCTAACTGAGGCACCGCCTCATCAGCAACTGGGCTGTCCCGGTCTTGGTTATGTAAACAATCAGCATGGGCTTTTGCCGCTTGCCAGATGCAGTCTTTCTCATCAGGGGTGAGAGTGGCATTTAGGACATAATATACGTTACTCCACGTGAGGTTATAGGCCTGGGAGAGCCTCAGAATTCTTTCCTGTATCTGGTAGGATTTTCAGAAAATGATCCTAGCTTTTCTTCTATCTGGCTCATATCTGACAGTGAAAATGGCACATGGACTCGGGCGGGGCCCTCTGGTTCTGCCCGTCTCTGTGTGTTGGGTACGCGACTGTGGGCACAGGGGGAGGACGTGGGGAGGGAGGGTCGGGGAGATGGGGTAGCAGGTCAAGGGGGAGTCAGGAGAGGTTTCTGGGCCAGTAGGAGAGTTGGATGAAGGGGAAGGAGAGGGGTGGCAGGGTGGCGGGTAGGGAGGGGGCTCCTCCGCGGGGTCGAACTCTGGGTGTGCGGAAGGTCGAGGTCTGCGGTTAGTTGAGGAAGAAGAGCCCTTTTGCTTGGGAGGCAAGGGGCATAGAAGGCCTGCTCCTTATATAGGGAGGGCCTGCTCCGAAGGGCCCAAAAGGTTTAGGCATAGGGGACCTCCGACCACTTGCCATTCCGTTTAAGGAAGTCCGTGAGATTTTGAAGAATGTTAAAGTCAAATGTGCCGGCTTCAGGCCAGCGGTCTTGATTGTCTAATTGGTATTGAGGCCAAATCTGTGTACAGAGTTGTTTTAATCGGTTAGCTTTGAGTTCAGTGAGTGAGAGTGGTTTGAGATTTCCGAGAACACAGGTCAGAGGGGAATCTTTTGGGACAGATTGGCCAGACCCCATCATTGAAAGGCAAGCGGAGTCACCCGGAGTCGCAATAGAAGTTGTGAGAAGAGAGCTCTGTGTCGAGGTGGAGCGTCCCCCACCGTCGCCTAAAGAGTGGCCCTGGGCCGGGAGTCCCCGGGACTGGAGAGGACTGGGTTCTGGGGCGCCTCTAGAACACCATCCGGATCTGACCTTAATCCAGGGGCGTGTCGCATGTAGAGCAGTCGAATGGCAAGAGATCCCTGTTCCGGAGGTCGTCAGAGAGAGAGAGAGGGAGAGGGGGTAGAGCCGAGGCCTGGGGGCCGCAAAGCACCTATAAAGCCTTAGCCTGAGGCTTGCACCGCTCAGGAAGGCACTGGGCGTCCCCGAGGGGAACTTGAGCCATGGCAGAAAAGTGACCTCGGAGGATGTTCGTGCTCCCAGACTCCGGGAAAAGCAATGAGAGGGAGAGAGAGCGAGAGAGAGTGAGCCGAGTGCCTCGCCCCTTCCCTGGTTTCGGCACCAAGAGTGTAAGGTATAGTTCAGGCCGAGGCAGAAAGAGGAAAGACGACCTCAACAGAAGTAGGTTACCTTTATTCAGACAAAGAGGGGCGACAGTCAGCCTAATGACCAGGCTGAGTGCAGAGAGGGATCAGGGAGGCTCCATATTTGTAGGGAGGCTTGTGGAAGCGATAAGGGAAACGTTAATCAGGCGGGATGTTTTGGGTATTCTTTAGTTGAGATGGCATTTGTAGTTGGGCAGGGGGTGGTAAGTCTTCTGGGCAGCTGTAGGGGGTGGAAGGTTCCTGGACAGGGGTTGATAAGTCCCAGATGGATGCAAATGGCCTGGAGCATCAGGGCGGGGCCTAAAGTTCTGTTTTGTTTTCTCTGAAGTTAGATGATTCAGCAAGGGCCTTTGAGACTGTTTTCTTTTCTAGGCCCAAAAGACTCCTTCAGTGCGTACACACCTGCACTCACACTCGCACCTGAATTCACACTCACACCTACCACTGCATACACACCTGCACCCACTCACACCTACAGCCACACGTGCACTCACATGCAGACCTGAACTCACGCTCACACTCACACTCACACCCACACCTATGGCCAGGCCCACGGCCCCAGGGGAGCAGAGGCTGAGAGCTGACCCAGGAGGCTGGAGCCCAAGCGCAGAGCTGCCCTCCAGGCCCTCTTTCCTCATCGGCCCTTCAAAGTGCCCCTGGGGGCCACATCCTCCGTGACCACCAGGAGGGGAAGCCCGAGACCAAGCTGACCTGTCCCACAAGCGAGGGGAGGGAGACAGCGCAGCCCTGCATCTAGACCTGGGCCCAGGAGGAACAGGGTGGCAGGGACGGAGCTGGCCCAGGGCTCCTGCCAACGGCAGCACCAAGATGCCCTCAGGACTGGGCGGGGCCGGCCTTGGTCTCAGAAGTCCAGACTCCCGCATCTCGCATCTCGGGCTGAAAGTCTGCTGTTGAAGCTGCTCAGCCTGTGGTGCTTGTCACAGCAGACCAGGCAAACCTACACCAGGGAAAGGAAGCCAGCAACTTGCCCCCAAGGAACCTGCCGTCTGTTTGGGAAAAGAAATGCAAAGACCAGCGTCCCAGACTGAGAGACGCTGCAACCAGGGCCGGGACAGGACAGATGATTCGCAGTTTGGGGTTGACCTATGCGATTGCCCAGATTCGGGTTAGGTTGACTAGAGGTGGAGAGAACGGAATGACTTGGAAGAAACAGTGCCGGGGGCGCCGTGGTGCGGATTCTGGGCCAGTTGTGTGGTTCCGGGCAGGAATAACCCCGAGAGTTCCCTGAAGCGAGTGTGACGGAGAACAGGAATAACGGTCGATGCAGAGGGTGGAAGACGGGCAGAGGGCGCAGAAGACAGAGTCGGTGGCCTCCCCTTGGCAGCGAGTGGCACCCCATGCTTTCTATTTGAGAAGGTTTTCTTTTCGTCAGAAATCTCCCATTTGGGGGTTCAGTATTGATTTTACTCCCATTTCTACAAAATTCCATTCCATTTGCTCCTTTCAGTTTTAGGATAATTTTTACAGTAAGTGGGATGAGCTGATAGAAGGCATCCATGCTGAGCTAGATGAAAGTATGTTCTGAAATCCCGAAGCCGGCGTCTCAGCAGTTTGCGGATATAAGCTGCCACCTCATGGCAGCTTTAGGTGTTTTGTTTTACTTCTGTCAAGCATTTGAAGGAGTTTTCAATGCTCTTGACTAGGGCCCCCTCCTCCCAATCTGGGTGCAGGTATTTCCGCCTAATCATCTTTCTATAGCTTTGCTTCCACAGCAGCCCTGCAAAGGAGTCCAGAGGCACCGACCCCCTGATCTGGAATGTTGGGGGGCGGGCGCGAGGCTTCCAGAAGGTGCAGGCCATCAAGTTGACTTGTGGGGAGTGAAGCAGATGAAGGGAATTCTAAGAGAAGAGTAGACCCTTCAGGGTGGGGCTGGGATGGTGTCAGAAAATGAAAAGTGAAACAGACTCGATGAATACCCGCTATTTCCCGTCCAAGCTGGGGTAAGGTTGGTGTCCCCAAGGGCCTGTTTCATCCTGTTGACTGTGTGCGGGGTGATGCTGGCCGAAGGGGTCCTACGGAGGAGGTGCTAAGGGGCCTGACATTCACGGTGCACCCTCTGGGTAGAGGCTCACAAGTCGTAATACTGAGAGGGGCAGGGCCACCCGCATTCACCAGATGAGGAAATCAAAGCGCCGGACAGTTGGGAACATTTGCCCCGAGTCGCTTCCTGAAAAAGCAGCCAGTCTGGACTGTAAATCTAGTTCTTCTCAAGCTCTTTCGTTTTACTCAGCTCACATCAGGTCTTTAGCAGGAAATTTAGTGGGTCAGATGGATACCGAAATGGCCAAAAACGAGGCAGGAGAAGTTGGTAGATTTGGTTACATACAAATAAAAAAATGCTTGCATGTTAAAAAAGGGCTTCCCTTGTGGCTCAGCTGGGAAAGAATCCGGCTGCAATGCAGGAGACCTGGGTTCAATCCCTGGGTTGGAAAGATCCCGTAGAGAAGCAAATGGCTACGTACTGCAGTATTCTGGCCTGGAGAGTCTCATGGACCATACAGTCCATGGGGTCACAATGACTTGGACACAGCTGAGCGACTTTCACATGCACGTTAAAAAAACCCACCATAAACAGGTTGACGTAGTTTTACACAAGAATACATACATGTAAGCTTTTATATATGCATGTGTGTGCATATGTGAGTGCCAAGTCGCTTCATTTGTGTCCGACTCTTTGCGGTGCTATGGACGCTATGGACTGCCCACCAGGCTCCTCTGTCCATGGGATTCTGTAGGCCAGAATACTGGAGTGGGTTGCCATGCCCTTCTCCAGGGGATCTTCCTGACCCAGGGATCGAACCCATGACTCCTGAGGTGCCTGCATTGCAGGCAGATTCTTTACCGCTGAGCCACCTGGGGAAGCCCATATATGCACATATCATAGAAATGTATAAATTACATATGTTTTGTATTTATATTTGAAACATTTATATACGATCTGCACATGACCCCTGCTCTCTTCCCTGTTCTGCGCTCTCAGGAAGCCCAGCAGGCAGGCCAGTGCCTCAGGGGCTTTTCAGTCACTGTGGTCTGTACCTGAACCTTTTTATTTTCCTTATTGTATTTTTAAAATTAGAGTATAATTGCTTTCCAATGTTGTGTTAGTTTCTGTGTACACGTACGTCCCCTCCCTCTCGAGCCTCGCGCCCCCGTCATCACAGAGCAGCAGGCTGAGCTCCGCGTGCTGCCCAGCGGCCTCCCACTGGCCGTCCACGTCACACGTGGTGGTGTCTGTCAGTCCTACTCGGTGCAGCCCGCCCTGTCCTGCCCCAGTGTCCACAAACCCGGTCTCTGCGTCTCCCGATGAGTAACTGCGGATGCATGCTTAAGCCCTAACCTCATTCTCCAGAAACTTCCTCTCCGCAAGCATCCTGTTCATGACTGTGCCCCCTGCATCCATCCCCAGGCCTTGCTCCCTCTCCCCCTGCTCTGTTTTTCTCCACCAAACATTTCATCACCATCTAGGACACTCTGTAATTTGCTTGTTTATTTTGTTGGCTGTCTTCCTCACTGCTCTAGCCTTAGGTCAGGGCTCAGAGCTTAGTTCCTACCCACTGAACAAAAACACGTAGAGAGGCAGGGGTTTTTTGTTTGCTTGTTTAAGAAAAGAGGAAAGTAGTTTAAAAGGTAGAATTGTCCCACAACAAAGTACCTATAAACTCCCAAGACACTTTGCAAACATCAGAAGCAACCATGCTATGACCCCTTCTGCTGTAACCATGGACAGTCCCAGAACTCCTCACTTGGCATCTCATTAAAGAGGAGCTTCCTAGTTTTCTGGGCCTTGGGCACCCTTCATCTGAGCAATTGGAAAAAGAATTGCCCTGTTAGGCCAGTGGCTTAAGTGCAGGCAGAACAAACATTGTACCTGGCAGGAGAGTAGGTACTTTAAACAGACTTTTAACCTTTTAACTTCTTCCTCAGTCATGTTTCCCAAAGAGGAAGGAGGCAGCTGCCAGTCTTTAAGGCATTTTTTTTTTTTAAGGAGTGGTTGAAATTTGATATGGAGACATTCTCCTGGTTAAATTTAGTTTTTCAAAGTGCTGGACAGTTAAAAAAAAATTTTAAACAAACTTTCTGAGTGAATTCTATGTTCCAGGTAGAATTCTATATGTTGTGTGTGTGTGTGCGCGTGTGCTTAGTCATGTCTGACTCTTCACAGCCTCGTGAACTATAGCCCACCAGGCTCCTCTGTCCCTGGGATTCTCACTGGAGCAGGTTGCCATTTCCTCTTCCAGGGGATCTTTCCAACCCAAAGATTGAAACCTGGTCTCCTGGGTCTCCTGCATCGGCAGGCAGATTCCTTTTCCACTCTGCCACTGGAACCATCCCTGCTCCTCAAAACCAGCTCAAAACACATCAGTATTTCAAATGGAGACAGCATTCAGCAAACCAACACATTTACTTAAACACACACTGAGTTGGGACTGCCTTCCAGTTGTAGGTACTGGGAAGAAGCCAGAGAAAGGAAACAAAAGACCCAGCCTCCACCTAGAAGGATGGGACGGGGCTCAGGTGGGAGGGAGTTCAAGACAGAGGGGGTATATACATACATACAGCTGATTTAGCAACTGCACAGATGGCTGATTCGCCTGTTGTGCAGGAGAAACCAAGAGACACTGTAAAGCAGTTATCCTCCAATTAAAAATAAAAAACCCCACCTTCGGGGACTCCTGATCCTACGTCTATTGGATGAGGGAGCCGCCTGGAAAGGTGCGGTGAGCTGGCAGGATGCAGAATTAGCTTACAAGATGCTCCCTGTCCTACGGAAACATACACCACCAGAGGACCTGGGTGTGGAGCCCAGCTGGCGGTGATGTCTGCCTGGAACCCCTCCTGGCCTCACCAGGATGGTGAAGTCACCCACTGTGCCCTGACTCTAAGCTTTCTTGAGCAGCTACTTCAGCCCACAGAGTGGTGAACGAAACAGACAGTCCCTCGCTCCTGCAGCCTACTTCCCAGAGAGGGAGACTGCATGGAAGGTCAGCAGTCTTATTCAGTACAGTGCAGCTGCTCAGTCGTGTCCGACTCTGTGACCCCCATGGACTGCAGCACGCCAGGCTTTCCCTGTCCGTCAGCAACTCCTGGAGCTTAGTCAAACTCATGTCCACTGATTCGGGGATGCCATTCAACCATCTCATCCTCTGTCGTCCCCTTCTCCACTTGCCTTCAATCTTTCCCAGCATCAGGGTGTTTTCCAATGAGTCAGTTCTTCGAATCAGGTGGCCAGAGTACTGGAGTTTCAGCTTCAGCATCAGTCCTTCCAATAAGTATTCAGGACTGATTCCCTTCCAGATGGACTGGTTGGATCTCCTTGCAGTCCAAGGGACTCTCAAGAGTCTTCTCCAGCACAGTTCAAAAGCACCAATTCTTCGGTGCTCAGCTTTCTTTATTGTCCAACTCTCACATCCATATATGACTACTGGAAAAACCAAAGCTTTATTAGGGAGCGGTAGAAAGTAAGCAGTCAGGGCCACGGAGGGATGGAGGGCGGGAGAGCGGCTCCAGAAATCGGGGGTGGGGCCCGCAGTGGGCAGTGACCGAGGGCAGAGTTCGGGCTTGCGGGGCAGGAGCCGGGCAAGGCCTGTGCTCCCGGGTGAGACGCCCTCACACCCTGCCTCCCTTCCGCTTCTCCGAGCCCCCGCCCCTCCTGCAGAGAACCGGGACCCACGCGGCCTCAGCAAACACTGCCCCCGGTGTTCACAATGGAGAATCGCCGTCGTCTCCAGTAAAGACCCAATCAGCACAACTGCCAAAGCCAGACGTCCACTCTGGCTTTGAAGTGAAGTGGCGACGGCGGTCCTCGTCTCGCTCTGATTTATAACAGCACAACCCGCTTCTCGCCAAAGTGAGCGAAAACGACACCCGCCAGCGCCCCAGCAGACAGGCGGAGGACCGGTCCTCGCGGACGGTCACGGCCACACCTGCGCCTGCGGAGGAGGAAGCCAGGTACGGGGGGCCGGATCCCGCCCCACGCCGGGACGCCTGGGTCAGCAGCGGGGCCGCGGCCCTGCGCTGTGTCCACCCTGGGACTCGACTCTGAGTCCGCCAGCCTCCCCCACCTGGCGCCCCCACCTGCACCCCTTCCACCTGCCCGGGTCTTCCGACCGCCGCCCACTGGGGGAACGAGCGCGGGGCCGGCGGGAAGACACGTCCACCGGGCCCGGCGGGCGGCAGGTGGGCGACCTGGGGGGAGGGGAGAGGGCGGGGCCAGCGCGGGGCGTGGGCAGTCAGGGGCGGGGAGAGGGCGGAGCCAGCCCGGGCGCCGGCGGTCAGGGGCGGGGCCAGTCCGGGGCGTGGGCGGTCTGGGGCGGGGCCAGTCCGGGGCGCGGGGGTCTGGGGGCGGGGTCAGCCCGGGAGTGGGCGGTCGGGGGCGGGGCCGACCGCCCTGGACCAGGGACAGGCCGCCGTCGGCGGGACACCTCGGTGGGCGTCGGGCTGGGTCCCGGCTCCGGCCCAGCACCGAGTCGCGCTTTCTCTTCCGCGTTCCCAGGCGTCCGGAAGGGAGGGTCCTCGCGAGTCCGCCTCTCCTCCAGTCCCGGGTCGGAGCAGCCTCGGGGCTGTCCGGCGGCTGCAGCCGCGCACCGGGCGCGCCGGCCAGGAGGGCGTGGGGGAGCGGAGGGGTGCCCCCTGCGGGAAGATGAGGAAGCCCGACGGGAAGATCGTGCTTTTGGGGGACATGAACGTGGGCAAGACGTCGCTGCTCCAGAGGTACATGGAGCGGCGCTTCCCGGACACGGTCAGCACGGTGGGCGGCGCCTTCTACCTGAAGCAGTGGCGCTCCTTCAACATCTCCATCTGGGACACTGCAGGTGAGGGCGGGGGCTTCTAGATGGAGAGAAGCATCCCTCAGGGCAGGGGTCCCCCAGGGCAGGGTCTCCTGGAGCAGGGGCCCCCAGGCCAGGCGTCTGCTGCCCCACACTGGGTCCCTTCCCTTGCTCTGCAGGTGGCCCCTCTTCTGTATCAGGCCCCTCCTCACGGTGTGCGGCCACCCGTGGCCCCTTTTTGTTCCTACTTGACTCCTCTGCTGGTTGGAAAGCTGAGGATTCAGCTACTGGGTACATCTTAGCAACATTTCAGGAAAGCACCCCGGGCCCCAAAGAGAGAACCCGCTGATCCCTGCTTATGGAGCGCGCAGCCCAGCCAGCTGCTGGTAACTGGAGGCACTGAAGCCCTCCCACCAACAGGGTCTCAGTCGCTGTCCACAGCCACCTAGAGGGGTGAGCAGAGCTAGTATAAACTGCCTCTCCCGACAAAAGAGAAAGCCGAGGCCCTGAACCTTCCCTGAGGGCTTAGGTAGGAAGCAGAGCTCAGGTCCCCTCCCTCAGTGCCAGACGTGTCTGTATTTTCCACTTATCGTCGCCATCGTCAGGGCTCATGCTTGTTATGGGGCTTTGAAGTGATTTTCTGCAGAAGCATTTTGAAGATAGCCATTTGTTTGAGTAAATTCCAGGAGATAGTGGAGGACAGAGGAGCCTGGTGTGCTGCAGTCTGTTGGGTCACAGAGTTGGAGATGACTTAGTGACTGAACAACAATAATTATTTTAAGTATGTGTAGTATATTTGTGTTTTTTCAAAAGTAGAATACATCAGAGGATCTTGACTCAACCTTTCAGTTTGTTAACTCTGTGTAATTACACTGACCTGAGAGTGTTACAATAGAATATGCTTTCTTCCCCATGAAAAAGAATAAGATCCCACAAGTAAGTAAGCTGTAAATTAGTATGGTGCGTTTTCAACGGGCTTGACTTTTTAAAGCCTGAAACTTCAAGGTCTGACTTTTTAAATATCTGCACTTTAAAAAGTGACATTTATACTGGAAGTTCCTGTGCAGAATTTAAAAGTTGCCAACTTGGGTGCACCAGTCTGCTGAATAAGCAAGAATATAACTCATCTTCTATTTAAAACTGAATTAATGATGGCTGCTTTCCAACGTCTGCCCCTCCTCCCTCCCTCTTGCTTTCTCTTGGCAGTCTTTTTTGTTGTTAGGGTTGTTAACATCTTGGCTAATTTATTTGCAAACATGCTGAGAAACGCAGTGTCTCCCGGGTACAAGTGCACCTCCCTTGCTTTGTTCTCTGCCTCCAGGCTGCAGAGTGAAGTTCCTCTGAGATCCTTTACTTAGATGACTCCAGCATTAAGCATTTGGTAGCGATGGAACCAGTGCTCTAGAAATCAGAGCAAGTTAACATAACTCTGTGTGTTCTGCACAAGGCTGGTCCCGAGGGCCCTTTGGTTGGTTGACTGGACCTCACTGCTGCCTTGGTTTACACAGGGCTAGTTCAGGATCGGTGCTGGGGGACCCAAACCTAGAACCCTGCTCTGGCTGCCATTAGAAGCTTTTACCACATGCGCGGTGTTTCTGGAACAGGAGCTGACCATTTGGTGTCAGAACAGGCACCTTGGCATTCAAGTTTTGAAGAAGTAATGCCGATCAGCCACTTTCTTCTTTGGTGCTGAGAACGTGTTGCAACCAGAATCTTTACTGTCAGAGGATTTTGAAATAAGGCTGATGAGATGTCCTCGGTGTCTAGTTGGGCTCCCGGGGGCAGCGACTCATTTCCTGGCTGCCTGGGAAACCTGCCTTCTTCCCGGAACCCAAGTGTGACCTCAGCCGGGCCCCTGGGGCAGTGGAATGCTGGGATCTGTGGGCACATCTCTGACCTCCTGTGTACATTCAGGGCGCCCGGGGCTGGGAGTCAGCGGTCACACAGGCTACCTCTGTGCCTGTGGGGTTAGGGAGACTTGGAGGCAGAAGGCACGTATGACTTTTTGCCTTTTAGGTAATCCTTGTTGGAAAATGCAGAAGTTGAACTTTTGGGGAACCCCCTCTTTTTTCCTCCTTTTGCCTTGCCCTTAAAGTTTCTTTCGACCCCACCCTGTCTTCTAAGTTGCTTTCATTCTAATTTGTGTAACTGAGGCAGAAGGGTGAGGACCAGCTGGAGGACAGCCGGTCACATGGGGTGGGTGGGTGCTAAATAATGAAACTGATAGGGAGGCGTCAGAGTTCCTGTTCCACCTTGGCACGTCCTTCCGACAGCAGTGCCTGCTGGCATCCCGAGGCTGCCAGCGGAGGGGTGGGTGGGGCAGAGCGGGGAGAGGAGGTTTGCGGGGGGTTGTCAGTTGGCACGGGGCCCCCCTGGAGGGAGTGGCACCATCGGGACGGGGCTGGAGCTGGTGGAGGCCATGCAGGCCACGCTTTGTTCAGGGTCGGCGTTCGGCAGGCTCCAGTCCCAGCAGAGGGGAGAGGCAGGCAAGGAGACGCATGACGTCGTGTGGCATCGCATCGCTGTTCCGGAGAAAATGCAGCAGGACGATGGGAAAGTGAGCAGTGAGCCCACCAGACGCAGGGCAGACGCCGGGGCAGACCCCACCAGAGCCCAAGGCTGACCCCACCAGAGCCCAGGGCTGACCCCGTCAGAGCCCGGGGCTGACCCCACCAGAGCCCGGGGCAGACCCTGTCAGACCCCAGGGCAGACCCCACCAGAGCCCAGGGCTGACCCCACCAGAGCCTAGGGCTGACCCCAGTCAGAGCCCAGAGCAGACCCCACCAGAGCCC
>NW_024070208.1:83432379-83443460 GCF_014754425.2 Oryx dammah | reverse complement strand
CCCGTCAGAGCCCAGGGCAGACCCCACCAGAGCCTAGGGCTGACCCCGTCAGAGCCCAGGGCAGACCCCACCAGAGCCTAGGGCTGACCCCGTCAGAGCCCAGGGCAGACCCCACCAGAGCCTAGGGCTGACCCCGTCAGAGCCCAGGGCAGACCCCACCAGAGCCTAGGGCTGACCCCGTCAGAGCCCAGGGCAGACCCCACCAGAGCCTAGGGCTGACCCCGTCAGAGCCCAGGGCAGACCCCACCAGAGCCTAGGGCTGACCCCATCAGAGCCCAGGGCAGACCCTCCACCAGAGCCCGGGGCTGACCCCGGTCAGAGCCTGGGACTGTGCCCCGTCGTTTAGCTCTCCTTCCTCCTTCCCCAGGCCTTGGTGTGGGTGATAGCTGACTCCTGTTCGAATGCATCTGAAGAGCTTTTCTGATGCAAATCCGCTTTTCTCCAGCTTCTAGCGACACACCCCGGTTTCCACCTCGGAGTCCCTGCAGTGCCTTTGACATCCAGGGCCTGCCTGTCGTCTGCTCGTGCAGACTGGGCTTCTCTCAGACGACCGGCTTTTCTCTTCCATGTTCCCGACTTCCTCCTGAGCCCTGGCCAAGCTGTTAACATCTGTATTTCTAACAGTCCGTTCAAAGGCAGGCTTCCCAGGCGGCTCTAGTGGTAAAGAAGCCGTCTGCCAGTGCAGGAGACTTAGGAGGCTTGGGTCGACCCCTGGGTCGGGAAGACCTCCTGGAGCAGGAGGTGGCAACCCACTCCAGCCTTCTTGCCTGGAGACTCTCACGACAGGGGAGCCGGGCCGGCTACAGTCCGTGGGGTCGCAAAGAGCTGGACACGACTGAGGTGACTGAGCACGCGCGTTCAAGGCGACCTAGGCCCTTCCCGCCGCATTCCTGAGTTCACCCAGGCTCCGTGATCGCCCAGTTCCAAAGCCACCTCCACGTTCATTGCCGCGGCGTCCGACTCCCAGGACCGCTTTTGGTTTCCTGCGGCTGTTGCCCTGAACGATCACAGACTCAGTGGCTTAGAGGAGCAGGCGCGTCCCCGATGGGCCTCACTGCTTAGAATCCAGGCGTCAGGAGGTGTGTTCCTCTCCGAGGCTTCCCTGCCTTCCTGCCCCTGGAGCCCGCCTGCATCCACGGCTTCCCCGTCTTCTAGCCGGCACGTCTGGTGGGCCCCTTCTCTCCTCACGGCCCTTGAACCCCGACTGTCATGCCCCCTCCCGTATCTGAAGGACCCTGTGATTACCCCGGGCGCGTCCTGGTCCTCCAGAGGTGTCTCCTCCTTTAGGGTCGGCCGGTTGGCCGTTTGGATTTGTACGTTTAATACGGCGTGTTCTCAGGCTCTGGGCCTGAAGACGTCTTGGTGGGGGTGGGGCGGGCGTTCTGCCCACGACAGCTGCTGACCACACGTGTGATTGCGGGGCTGTGTCACCTCTCCCCGCGTTTTCCTCCTCTATCAAAGGGGGACAGCTGTAGTTGTTGCTGGGAATCCACCCGCTAGTATGGGTCGTGTGCTCTGAGCAGTACTGGGAAGGAGGAAGCTTTCTGTTTTGCTAAACAAGCTTCTCCAAGCCCTAGGTGCTCACGACCACGATGGCCACCAGAAGCCCGTCACGGCGGGGCACAAGAGGCTTGGGTGGGTCACCGAGAAATGGTTCTGCAGGAAGTGGAAAGCTCCAGGAAGCGGGGCTCTGGAGCAGTTGGGTTAAGGTCTTTCTCTTGAACAGCTTAAGGGAACTCGGGAAAGGATGCTGGAGTTCCGGCGTGTGAAGTCGTGGGGCCTGGAGGTGGGGATGTCCTTGCTCGCACCGTGAGCTTAGGGAGGAGGTCTGGGCTCCTGTGGAGGACCAGGGCCTCAGTCCCGTGAATGGCTGTGCTGTCCCGGGGGACCCGTCTGGGCGGCCCCGGGAGGCACACGAGTCCAGATGCCAGGTGAGGTGGATGGTCCATCCGGGGACTAGGAGCCCCTCTCTAGGCAGCTGCTCCTGGATCGGGGAGTGGGGGGACGCTGTGTGGGAAGAGGGTGTCGTTCCGGCTGTGGACCCTGGAGACGTGCTCTTTTTGATGGGGGCGGCGGAGCTACGGATCCCTGGTGCCTTGGCCCAGCCTGCGAGGACTGCGTGCTTAACCTCGAGAGGCTGGCGCAGAAGTGGGTAGACAGCCTGTGCGAACTGTGCATGCAGCCAGCGGGCAGAGGGCTCCGATTTTGGCTGCCTCTCTTGGTTTATGAGTGCAGCTGCTGAGTGGTTTTGAGGTCCTGATCCTGACCAGCAGGATGGGTGTGACAGGGATGGATGACCCCGCCTTTCTGCCGACTGGGGGGTGCTCACCTGGGCTTCACTGTCATCCTACTTTGTGTTATGGGCACCCCCCCCCGCCCCGCCCCAGCATTTTACAGCAGTAGAGCTGAGTGGCTCCAGCAGAGACTGTACAGCCCCGGAAAACTCAAGTGTTCAGTCTGGCCCTTTGCAGAAATAGTTTGTGACTGCCGGTTTAGGTCCCATAAAAAGGAGAATACTTTTCTAAAAGTCTTTTCTGTAGCTATTCTCTTGGCAAAACTCTGTTAGCCTTTGCCCTACTTCATTTTGTTCTCTAAGGTCCGTCTAGTCAAGGCTATGGTTTTTCCAGTGGTCATGTATGGATGTGAGAGTTGGACTGTGAAGAAAGCTGAGTGCCGATGAAGAATTGATGCTTTTGAACTGTGGTGTTGGAGAAGACTCTTGAGAGTCTCTTGGACTGCAAAGAGATCCAACCAGTCCATCCTAAAGGAGATCAGTCCTGGGTGTTCATTGGAGGGACTGATGGTGAAGCTGAAACTCCAATACTTTGGCCACCTGATGCGAAGAGCTGACTGATTTGAAAAGACTCTGATGCTGGGAAAGATTGGGGGCAGGAGGAGAAGGGGATGACAGAGGATGAGATGGTTGGATGACATCACTCACTTGATGGACATGAGTTTGAGCAAGCTCTGGAAGATGGTGAAGGACAGAGAAGCCTGGTGTTGCTGTAGTCCATGGGGTCACAAAGAGTCAGACATGGCTGAGTGACTGAACTAAACTTTCTATAGTTGTAGAAACTCCCCAAAGAGTTTAGCATTTAGGAAAGAGTTCAGGAACTGAGGAGACCCCTGATTCAGTTAAACTGGACAAGCAGCTCTCAGATTTCCCTTGGGGGTCCGCCTGGAGCTGTACTCGGTGAGGGTGGGGCCTGGGTTTAAGATCAGCATGGGCTCCTACTGGGAGAAAGTTCTTGGAAATAAATCTTAGTTTAGACTTGGGATCTGGAAATTAAGCCTGTAAAGCTAGTGTTGTAGGTGGTCCACATCTTTGTGGGTGGCCCACGTCTTTGTGGATGGCCCACGTCTTTGTGCGTGTCAGCATCCTTGTGGGCGGTCCACACTTTGTGGGTGGTCCACATCTTTGTGGGTGGTCCATGTCTATGTGTGGTCCATGTCTTTGTGAGTGGGTCAGCATCCTTGTGGGCTGTCCACACTTTGTGGATGGCCCACGTCTTTGTAGGTTGGTCACATCTTTAGTACCACTGAGGACTCTGAATGGGCCCCCTCTGGGGTTAAGGCATTATTTCCAGAATTCCTCTGTTTTCTTGAGAAAGTCAGTGCCTGAATATGAATGTGGGTATTAAGATAGGTGGAGGAAAGTCAGCAGCCTGGGCTCAGCGGGGTGGACAAAGCGCCCTTGTACTAAGAGATCTCAGAGGACAAAGGCTGCCTGTGTGCAGCTGCACGTGCTGGCAGGTCAGCCCGGAGGCCCCCTGGAGGAGGCGCCGGGAACTTTGGGGGTGGGTGGGGAGAGGTATTTAAGACTTGCGGGTGCGCTTGGATTCTAGAAACTTTAACTAACTGAGGCCCACCGCATTCGTGAGCTAACACCTGAATCGCATTTAATGTCTCTGGACAATAACTGTGCTTCGTTATCTATAAGTTTGTGGGAAAAATAGAAACTATGATCCCTAATGGAACTTGCCCTTCGCATTTCATTGAGACTTCACAGAACTTCCCTCTTTGCGAAAAGGAAATTTCACACACATGTACATGCATGTACACACGTGTTTTTATTCTTGGAACGAGGCTTTGTCACGCGTATGATTTGATGACAGACCCTCGTGGCTCCTTCCTCCTCCTGTTTTGGAGACAGGTCCTCAGGGCTGGCCCAGGTGCCCTGTTCGGAACTCGTCGCAGACGCCCCGTCTTTTCTCCGCTCTCCCCTTTGCCGCGGCACCTCCTTCTCTGGGATCGTCCCCGCTCCTGATGTCGCCCAGCTTGAATCGTGTCCCATCTTTCAGTGTCACCTGCCTCGTGCAGCCGTTGGGGGTGGTGGAGCGAACTTTTCCATCCAGACCGTGCCGCCACGTGACCTCGTCTCCCTAACTGTGTTTCATCTTCTATCTGATGGCAGAGCGGTCAGTGTCGCCTGTTCTGAAATGCGGAGAGAAAGCAGAATGGACGTGCACGGAGCCGCCAGGACCTGTGGGCACCCCACGTGACATTGCCTCGCTGGGGGCAGGGAAGGAGAGGAGAAGCTGGGGTGGGGCTGACAAAGGACCAGCAGGAATAATGCCCGAAAGCTTTCCAAACCCAGTAGCACATGTAAACTTGCAGATTCCAGAAGCTGAGAGGATCACAAACAAGGAAAACCCAAAGAGACCCGGGCAAGGCTCGCTATAATGAAACTCTGAAAACCAAAAGGCAAGGAAAACATCTTTTGTTTTTTTCCAGCTGCTCCGTGTGGCGTGTGGGATCTGATCAGATCCACGCGCCCTGCAGTGGGGGTGTGGAGTCTTACCACTGGGAAACCAGGAAAGACCCAAGGGAAATATCCTGAAAGCAGCAAGTGGGGGAAAGAAAAGGTAATAATGACAGCAGATAACTGACTCATCAGACACCAAGGCGGCCAGAAGGAAGTGGTGTGGTACTTTCCAAGTGCTGAAAACAAGGATGAAGCCTTTGTTTTTTAATTTTAGTTTTTATTCATCTGTTTACTTTTGGCTGTGCTTGGCTCTTCGTTGCAGTGTGCGGGCTTCCTCTAGTTGGGGCGAGCAAGGGCTACCCTCTCGCTGTGGCTCTCGGGCTTCTCACTGGTGGCTTTTGCGGCGGAGCCCGGGCTCCAGGGTGTGTGGGGTGGGGTGTGGCTGTAGTTGTGGAGTGTGGGTCCAGAGCGGTGGCGCACGAGCTTGGTTGCTCCTTGGTGTGTGGAATCTCCCTGGACCAGGGATAAAACCTGTGCCCCTGCACTGGCAGGCAGATTCTCAATCCTCCACACCACCAGGGACCTCTGATGCAGACTGCGGATCTACGATTTTTGTTCATCTTCACAAAAAGTGACTCTGGAAACAAGTGCACCTTGACTCAGACTTTTTCACCTATTCTGTTAATGACAGTATGATGCTATTTAGTATACAATTGCATATTTAATAAGCTATCTAGGTAAACCTGGGAGGTTGTTTTTTTCTCCACATGAAATGTAAAAGCTTTTGGCTTTGCAGCTTAAAAATTGGGAACGATTTTTGCCTGTGTAGTAGTTTTTGCTTTTTGGTATATTATCTTATAAGGTTTATTGAAAGTTTGCACGTAGGCAGTAAAAGGCACCCTGGTCTTTTCGTGCCTGGTTAGGAGTTTTGACAGGCACAGCTGTGTAACAACAAGCCCAACCAAGATACAAACCATCTGCGTCTTTTTAAAAAAGGTCCCTGTTCCCTCGGAGTCAGCCCTCGACTCAGCACCGGCCCCGGCCCTGTCTGTTTTCTGCCCTTAGCGCGGTCTCTCCTGGGCTCGTATGGGGTGGAGAGCTTTGAGCCTGGTTCCTCCTGCTTAGTGCATTTAAGGCTCACCTGTGTTGTGGTCTGTGCTCAGTCCTGTTAATTGCTGAGTAAAGTTCCACTGGGGGCTTCCCTGGCGGCTCTGGTGCCTGCAGTGCAGGAGACTCAGGAGACGGGGGTTCGATCCCTGGATCAGGAAGAGCCCCGGAGAAGGAAATGGCAACCCTGCTCCAGTATTCCTGCCTGGAGAATCCCATGGACAGAGGAGCCTGGTGGGCTACAGTCCATGGGCTCACAAAGAGACGCGACTGAGTAATTAAACCGCCACCGCCAAAGCTCCATCGGGTGGACGAGCTGTCCACCAGCTGAAGGGTATTTGGGTTGTGCTCAGTCTTTCGTGATTATGAATAAAGCCGCTCTAAACACTGAGTGGAGGTTTTTGTGGGAACGTGAATCTTCACGTCTCGGGTCGGCCAGCGAGAAGGGCTCCTGGGCTTTCCATCAGCGTGTGCTGCACACCAACCTATCACAGCCCCGTTAGTTAAAGAACCAGTGTTTTTATTTCCATGTGTTGGGAGACTCACGTTTCCACGCACAGACTTGGGGTATATTCTGGGGAGAGAACTCTGTAGTTTAGCTCTTGGACAGTTTTCTGAAGAAAATGGTCTGTTTCTCGTTTTCCTTAGCTGACTTTATGCAGGCACATGTGGTTAATTCTGCAATGGAAATTTCGTTGCTTTCCCTGCCAGGGTCACGGAAGTGTTGCTGGAACGGCAGGGTGCTTAGAGAGAGGCACCTGGAATAAGACCCACATTTTAAGGCTTTAATCTTGGTTGTCGCTTGGCCATAAGACAGACAGATTTAGCAGCCCTCTCTGTCTCGGGCACAGAGCCCTTTAGAAGGAAGCCCACTCGTGGAGCCTGGTGCCAGCTGCCGTGCCCGCTTACCTCCTTGTTCCCTCTGACAGATCATTTCCAACCAGCCTTCAAAACCATCTCTTCTCTGAGATCTGCCTTCCTGCTCAGCCCAAGCGAACTCAAACCCACACACGTACTTGAGTGTCTCTGTTCCAAGAGAAGGCCTGCTGAGGGTGTATCTCCTGCAGAGTGTGTCGTAAACACTGGGTGACTTGTTCTGTGGACTGAGAGGAAGTGGGCATGAACTGGTGCGTCTCTCAACGCTGGCCTGGCCTCCGTGGGCTGGTCTTGGGCCTCTGACATCGCTCAGCTCGCCCACTGCTCCGTATCCCAGGCTTTGGGCCCACATGGCCTCGGAGCTTAGCTTTGACCGGACAGCGTTTGCTCATGGCAAAAATGAGGCCAGTGGGAGCGTCGCCGGAGCATCCTCCGCTCCGGAAAGGCTTCACGCCCGAGCCCAGCAGGCGGCAGCGCGCGGCACACTGGGCGCCGCCTCACGGGGGCACGGAGCCTGCTATGGTCCTGTCCAACTAGAGCAGGGCTAAAGACTTGCTTTTTCAGCTTCTTCCTCTTTCAGATGAACAGACAAGACTCTGAAAGTTATTTGTCCAACGTCAGAGCAGAAGAGGGGCCAGAGCCGGGGTCTTGCGACGCCTTAACCAAAGTCTCTGCACCGTTAACACCTTGTTTCACGCGGCCGTTCCCTCCATCATGGATGCTGCCTTCATCTTTAGGGGCCTCTGTGCTCTGACCTCCTCCCCTGTTGCAGTCCGCTCAGAAATCAGGGTGGTGTCCCAAGGAGAGCTGGCTTGGGAAGTGTTTCCTCCGGGCGCCCGGGTTGCTGGCTCACGGCCCCGTCCTCCCGGGTCCCTCGCCAGCGTGAGTAGCAGGGGTGCCCTTGGCTTCTCGTGCGGCAGGCACCACGCGGAGCGCTGCTGGGGCCTCGTCTCTTGTTTCCTACAGCAGCGTTGTGTGGTTGGTACTTTCACCACCTCTTCCAGACCAGGAGGCTCAGGGCCAGGTGGTACGGGGCGCTGGGGGCCTGGACTTGAGGTCGGCGTCTCGTCATGTGTAGTGGGCTCCTTCCCATCTGTCCGGGCACCACGCGGGTGCCCTCCGCGTGCAGAGTGCTTCCCCTGCCTGCTGCTGGGGGACGCTGCCCACGGAGATGCGGGTGAGGGGCAGCCTGGCTCCCGCACGCCTGGGCAGCACCCAGACAGAGCAGGACAGGTGGGACCCAGCCCTGCGCCCCTCGCCCTGACGGCCTGCCGCACATGGGCTGGGCCCGTTCCTGCCCGACCGCTGATTGGCGTTTACATTCACAACTTAAAAAAGACGGTCATTGCTCTATCTGTGGCTGTGCTGGGCCTTCAGTGCCCTGTGGGCTCTTCCCTAGGTGCGTGGGGCCGCCCTCTAGGTGCGGCGCTCGGGCTGCTCACTGTGGGGGCTTCTGTTACAGAGCCCGGGCCTGAGGTGTCAGTCTGCAGTACTTGCAGCACGCGGGCTCAGTAGCTCTGGTGCTCAGGCTTGGTTGCCCCGAGGTGGGTGGGGTCCTCCTGACCCAGGGATCGAACCGGTGTCCCCTGCATCGGCAGGCGGATTCTTAACCGCTGAAACACTGGGGAAGCCCTCTGTTAAAGACTTTCGATTGCCGTGGCCTGCATTAGAAGTTTTGACCTCCAGTTTATAGTTTCTCACCTGTTTTTGGAAAGAGGGTGTGGGGCTGGGACCTCACTTTTTTCCCCTTGGTTCCAGACACAGTTCAGTTCCCGTTGTTGAAGGGCCACTGGTGTTTGCACGCATGCCTGCACCCGGGCATCCAAGGCCCCGGGTCTGAGGCCTGGCTGAGGGGAGCGGGCTGAGCCAGGCCTGCTGCATGAGGGTGTCCGCGCTGCGTCCAGGGAGGCGCCGGCCGCGCGAGGGGACCCAGAGCCCACGGTCTGCCAGGGCATTGCTTGAGAAGAATATGTTCTGTGGCTTTTTCTGGTTGGAGGAACAAAAGAGCCTTTCTTTCTGAGATGCTCCCACGTGTGTAAAAGCAGTGTTTCCGCGGGGAGTGGCCTTTGGGAGGGTGAGGGCCGCAGGCAGGGTGGGCGGCCTCCTGGGCCCAAGCCTCCCTGGTCCCCCCCGGCCTCCGTCCCCTGAGGAGGCAACTGTATTTGTCCTCTGGTAAGAGCTGCAGTCGCTGCTTGTCACCCACGTTATGAGACTTCCGCAGAGGCCTTGGAAGCTCCTGCCTGTGTCCAGGCCGCCTTGCAGAACGCCCCCAGGAGTGACTGGGCTGGGCGCGTCTTCAAGGACTCCTTGGTTCCGAGTCTCCCTATGGCCTTGCTGTCCTCCCTCAAACAGGTGGATTTGTTCCTGGGACGTGAGAACACAGCGGAGGTGCTGTAAGTTTGTGTTTTCCTGTATTTCTAGAAATCAGAGGCGCCCTTATTACATGTTGTGGCCAAATGCACAGTGACTGAGTGTTAAATTGCTAGAATCTTATCAAAAATCCTCAGCCATGAGAATTTCCAGATAGGGCATTTTCTCGAAAGACTAAGCTTAGTTAGTAATGAAATCTAGCTCTTGAAGGTGGTTTTGTGTGATGCTGAGCTAGGGTATCAGGTAACACTCCAGGTTAGAATTATGGTTCCGCCTTGAACTGAAACCTTTTAAAGCAGGATTTATTGGCTCAAAGAATGCAGTGTTCAGAACGCTCATTGGAAAAGATACATGTACCCCAACGTTCACAGCAGCACTATTTACAGCACGACAGCCACGACACGGAAACAGCCTAAGTGTCCATCAACAGATGACGGACGAGCGGATAAAGACGGTGTGGTACTATCCCGCCGTGGGATACTACTCAGCCGTAAAGAAGAAGGAAGTAATGCTATTTGCAGCAACATCAGTGGATTTGGAAGGTATTATGCTAAGTGACATGTCAGACAAAGACAAATACTGTATGATATCACTTACATGTCGAATCTAAAACTATAACAGGCCAGTGACTCTGACGAGAAGGAAGCAGGCTCACCGAGAACACACTAGCGTTGCCAGTCGGGAGAGGGTGATCGTTTGCATCTCGCTGAGAAGCTCTTTTGTTCGGAGTCACAGCTGAAGTGCGGACCTGGATTTGAGAGTGAATGTTCAGGTGTGGAGAATAAACTGCACGGTGCGCTGGTAACACCGTCGGAGAGATGGGTATAACACACGGCCTTTCAGGGATCTTGCATGAAATGAGCCACGGTCTCTACAACTTCCCCGAGACGTGCTCCAGCACCGATTTTGCCCGGATGGTAGCTGCGGCTTCGGAAGCACTGACGCCAGGGCTGACTCGACCCTGCGTGTGCTGCGTGTGCTTAGCTCTGGGGCCCCTCACCAGGACCCGGGGGCAGTGAGGCGGGCTTTGCTGGTGGGGGTCTGAGCCGGGCGAAGTGATCGGCGTCTATGCGCTCGGTCAGCAAGCCAGCCCTGTGGTCTGAAGTGCGTCACACAGGTGGAGCAGCCGTCGGCTGTCTCCACCTGCCCTGGAGACGGTGGGGCCGGGCCCTTCCCTGAGCTCCGGTGCGGTCCCTGAAGACCGGGAGGGCGGGGTGCTGGGGATGCTCTGCGGCCGGCTGGCCCCGCGGCCTCGTGGGTGGCGGAGTGGGTTTCCGAGGAGCCCGAGGCCTGCAGAAGCCTGGGCCTTAGGCTCTGAGGGCGCGTCCTGCCCTGTCGGTGGCCGTGAGTTGCTGTGTCCTCGGTGTTATCTAATCTCGCTGTGCCCCTTCTTACCTGCCTTTGCCTTCTCTCCGGGGACGTTTCATCGTCCTCCTTGGCTGACCCTCAGCTTCTGGGCTCAGCCACCTCCAAGGAGCCCTGGGGAGGCACTTCAGCCACCGTCTCAGCAAAGTGGCCTCAGGTCCCTCCTGGCCCTTCCTGATCCCTCCTGACCCCTCCCAGTCCCTCCCGGCCCCTCCTGGCTTCAGGTCTGATGGGCAACGGGGTGAGCACAGTCTGGACCCGTCCTCTCACCGGTTCTGTCCACACTCTTTTTGAGCACTTCCTGTGAACTGGACACTGTGCTGAGCCCGGGGGACCACGGTGAGGAAGGCAGTTGGCCTCTCGTCCTGGAGTGAACTTGGGTCAAGTTGCTGGCGATACGCCCAGCCTGTGTGACTGGTGCTCTAAAGAAAAGCTGTGGGTGACTGGGGATCACTGGGGCTTGAGGCAGGTCTGTGGGAGGCACAGTCACTTTCCCGTGGGGGGCAGTCTGTCTGTGTCTGCACGCTTGAGGCAGGTCTGCGGGGGGCATAGTCGCCTTTCCTGGGGGAGCAGTCTGTCTGTGTCTGCACGAGGCTTGAGGCAGGTCTGCGGGGGGCACAGTCACTTTCCCGTGGGGGGCAGTCTGTCTGTGTCTGCA
>NW_024070208.1:83431980-83432279 GCF_014754425.2 Oryx dammah | reverse complement strand
GAGGCTTGAGGCAGGTCTGCGGGGGGCATAGTCGCCTTTCCTGGGGGGCAGTCTGTCTGTGTCTGCACGAGGCTTGAGGCAGGTCTGCGGGGGGCATAGTCGCCTTTCCTGGGGGGCAGTCTGTCTGTGTCTGCACGAGGCTTGAGGCAGGTCTGCGGGGGGCATAGTCGCCTTTCCTGGGGGGCAGTCTGTCTGTGTCTGCACGAGGCTTGAGGCAGGTCTGCGGGGGGCATAGTCGCCTTTCCTGGGGGAGCAGTCTGTCTGTGTCTGCACGAGGCTTGAGGCAGGTCTGCGGGGGG
>NW_024070208.1:83424320-83431970 GCF_014754425.2 Oryx dammah | reverse complement strand
GCAGTCTGTCTGTGTCTGCACGAGGCTTGAGGCAGGTCTGCGGGGGGCACAGTCACTTTCCCGGGGGGCAGTCTGTCTGTGTCTGCAGAGACTCGGCCGGCCCTGTGCTGTCCTGCCTGTTCCTGTTCTCCGCCTCCGTCCCCGAGGGCCCCGCCTCTGGGCCCCCCCCATCGCCTGCGCCCTCTTGACCCTTGAGCTGATTAGGGTGTCGGTCTGGCTCCCTCAGTAAGTGACATAACCGAGGCCTTGAACATGTCTTTATTTGTTGTATCGGTTGCGAAAGTCGTGATTTTGCCCTTTCTTGAAAACTGTCTTTTAACACGTGTCGGGTGGAATTGTTTGCAAAATGCTTGACTAAATCTCATTCCTGTTCTAACAGAGTTCAGTTCCCCTCCTCCACAGTAGAACGTTGGTCGTCGGGCATTTCCTTACCTGGCAGGTGTTCATGCCACTGTTGGGGTTACTGGCTGCCTGCTTCCCGGGTGTTCTCGAGCAGCTGTGTGCTCTGGCCTCTACTTCGAGATCTGTAGAGCTGTGCCACTAATTGTGGGGGTGGGATGAGGTGCCTGCGTGTGCATGCAGGTGTATGTGTACATGTGTGCGTGTGTATATACGTATGTTGTACAAGCGTATGTGTATATGAGTGTGCGGGTAGACACACACGTGTATGCGTGCATGCAGGAATACATGTGGATGTGTGTTGTACACTTGCGTGTGTGTATGAGTGTGCAGGTAGGTAACGTGTGTGCATGCACACAGGTAGACGTACACGTGTGCATATATGTTGCACACGTGTGCATATATGTGTATGAGTGTACAGGTAGGCATACATGTGTACGCATGTGTGTGCCTGTGTGTTGTACACACGCACAAGTGTGCAGGTAGGTAAATGTGTACATGCGCATGTGTGTGCAGGCAGGTATGCAATGTATGTCCGCATGTGCAAGTGTGTGTTATATGTGTGCACACACAGTGTGTGTACACGTCTAGCTTGCCACTCTGCCCAGCGCCCGCAGAGCGACCCCTCAGCCAGGGTGCACCAGCTGGCTGGCTTAGAGGAACGCAACTCCGCCGACTCCTGGAACCAGGGACTGGGGGGTGGTTCTTCCTGTCTAACTGGCTGCTGGTCCTGAGAAAGGGCAAGTCAGCGTGAATGGAAGTGGTTTCTAACACTTGGAGTTCCTGCCGAGACTGCAGCTCTTTGGCGGGCTCCTGCTTCAGGGCAGCCTCGAGCAGCATGGCGCTCCTCTGGGCTCCTCTGGGCTCGTTTCACACAGCCCAGCTATGTGAGGACATTGCGCTCCCACTTTTCAGAGCCCGTTGATCTCTTGTTCCCTTGGTCGGCACCTTTTCTGCAACAGTTGTAAAAGCTCGTTCGGAACGTCACTAATTCCCAGTCTGATGAACAGCCTGGCCACTCGAGTGAGACCTGCAGCTGTGCCCTGAGACCAGGGAGGGTGAGCTGCAGACACTCCGGGGTTTACAGTCACCCCACTCCTCTAGGGAGGCTGGGGGTGGGGGTGCGG
This sequence comes from Oryx dammah, assembly GCF_014754425.2. Taxonomy (NCBI): domain Eukaryota; kingdom Metazoa; phylum Chordata; class Mammalia; order Artiodactyla; family Bovidae; genus Oryx; species Oryx dammah. The sequence goes on along the minus strand of NW_024070208.1, from coordinate 83,430,444 downwards.
CCGCCCAGACCTTCCTGGCCGGAAGCTGCATCTCAGCAGGCCGCCTGCGAGTCAGGGTCCAGGTCAGGAGCTGGGCTTGCTCGGCCACGGGCAGGTGAGCTGTGGCATCCAGGGCAGGGCTCAGGCCACGGGAGCCTTCTGGCCTGCGAGTCAGGGCCCAGGTCGGGAGCTGGGCTTGCTTGGCCACGGGCAGGTGAGCTGTGGTGTCCAGGGCAGGGCTCAGGCCACGGGAGCCTTCTGGCACGGTTTGCACACGCACTGTCATCTGTTTATCATTTTCCACCGAGCATCACCTATCCGTCATCTTTCTACTATCTTACCTGTCATCTGTGTGCCAGTCTTTAACCATGTGGAATTTTTTGTGATGAAATACACGTAAAATTTAGCAGTTCACTCATTTTTGTGTACAGCTTGGTGGCATTAAGCTCATTATCATTATTATGTGACAATCACCACTACTATCTCCAGAACTTTCTCATCTTCCAACTGAAGCTCAGTCCCCATTAAACACAAACCTGACCCCTTGCCCTCCACCCCCCAGTGACTACTTTTTTGCTTTTTATCTCTGTGAATTTGACTCTTGGAGGGAATTATTTAAAATTTTTACTTTTATGTATAGCATAATTTTGTTATATTTAAATATGACAAACTAAGTTCAAGCAAAATACTTTTTGGTCAATGACATTTAAAAAAAATTTAAACATAATACTTTGATATGATTGATTTGAAAGAGTTTTTGTTCTGTTAATGGACGCAGTTATATCCGGATACCTGATCACCCCCAGAAGGCATTTCTGATTTTACAATCTGTCTGTGGACAATGTACTTTGTAGGGAATTGTATTAGAGTGGGTTCGACACACCCACTCTGTCGAACAGGAGATAACTAGACTTGGTAAACACGTAAAATCCTCTGTTTCCTTTGGATTGTTTGGAAAAGGCTTAATATTCTCCCCTTGGGTTGGAATTACTATTGCTGCTGCTGCTGCTAAGTCGTTTCAGTCGTGTCTGACTCTGTGCGACCCCATAGACGGCAGCCCACCAGGCTCCCCTGTCCCTGGGATTCTCCAAGCAAGAACACTGGAGTGGGCTGCCATTTCCTTCTTCAATGTATGAAAGTGAAAAGTGAAAGTGAAGTCGCTCAGTCGTGTCTGACTCTTGGCGACCCCATGGACTGCAGCCCACCAGGCTCCTCCGTCCATGGGAGTTTCCAGGCGAGAGTTCTGGAGTGGGGTGCCATTGCCTTCTCCAAGAATTACCATGCTCCTCCCTTATCCTCGGGAGATGCGTTCCAAGACCCTCAGTGGGTGCCTGAAACTGCACGTGGAACCAAACTCTCCCTATATGATGTTTTTCCTACAGCATCCATACGTTTGATGAAGTTTAATTTATAAATTAGGAACCATAAGAGATTAACAACAATAACTAATAATAAAATACCGTGGTTATAACAATACCCTGTAATAAATAAAACAGCACACAATTCAAAAGTTGCAAATTGTTTATTTCTGAAGTTTTCTATTTAATATTTCTGGGCCGTGGTTGACCGAGTGTCATCTGAAACCTCGGAGAGTAAAACCTCAGGTGAGGGAGGTGATTGTTCCAGGGAAACATCTGCTGTGTGCTGTATATTTCTCAGGAGACTTTATTTTATGGAGAGGAAGACAAAAAGCAGGTTCTTTTAAGAATCCCTAGGATATCTACTGGGTGGGTACCCCAGACCAGAAGCCATTTTAGATAACTTAATATTTTGATAAAACCCTTTATAGAGTTAAAGCGCTTTCTTAATATGGTATTTGCAGTTCAATCTTGTCTTTGAAGCAAGTTAAAACTTGCTTCAAAAAATCTGAAATGCTTTTAGTTTCCTGCTTTAATAAGTAGAGGATTTCACAAATAATTGATTTTTCTTTGATCATCTCGTTTTAAAAGTTAATTCTCCCAGGACAACAGAGTATCTGTTGAAGGGAAAGGAGGTTGGGATTTAATATCCTCATCTGTGAGAGTTTTTGTTTCTTAAAGTTAAATCTGTTACGTAACTGTATTTTCTTCGGATTTGCCATTTTTCTTAATACTAGACTGCTAAACAACGTCCCTTTATTTAAATTGTTTGGTCCTGTTATTGAATTATTTTTAGTAAATCTATGTCTGAAAAGAATGAAGTAATTTGAGACTTCAAGTTTTAATTATTTGACCTTGAGAATTATTTCACAAAGCCCAATCAGTGAATCGTAGGTGAGCGGTTAACTTATGAGCAGGTAATTCTTTGGGTGGTTTGTACATCATATGTATTCTTGCCTTTTGTTCAGGCTTCAAATGGCCCAACAGAAACAGCAGAAATGACACAGATGCTGATTTGGGTACATGTCATTGTATATGTATTGAAATGTGGAAATAAATACATTTTCCTCTTTCCCATGTGTTGGCATTTCTTGAGCTGGAAATCATTTGGGGTTTGGGTTCTTTTAGTTATAGAAGGAAAAAAAAAAAAAAACCCCTCATCTTACAGGCATGGGTTAGGATGATTGTGGTTAAGTAGTTGCCGACTGATCCGGGAGTGAAGTCCCACAAAACTGGTTTTCATTCTGATACTGGTGTCAGCCTGCGGGCCTCCCAGACTCCTAGAAGACTCACCTCTTCTGTGTCATGAAGCAGGGCTCTGTTTAGGATGCCTTTTGATGGTCACAGACGATTAAAAACAAAGGACCTGTAAATGCAAGCAAACTCAGTTGGATCATTGGATTTAAAACAGTTTATCTTTAAAACACTATCTAGGCACCGCCTTGGCTGGGGTCATCATTAATCGGGGCTGAGGTTTTAGCTCTTCCTTCTGGCAGAAGAGATACCCTCACTGATATCATGGGGTAGGATTTTATTTTTTTCCTTTTCAACGGCTCTGCTTTCACCTCCAGCTGGTGACTGTTGGCTCAGGATCTTTCCCTGCATGGAATCGTCCCAAGGTTTCCGCAGTGGTGATGTGGAACGGCCGTGGGGCCGGGGCTCAGCCAGGGAAGGGCCTGGTCCCTGGACCACCCCACCGGGTTGGTGAGGCCAGGCTGAAATCCCGTGGAGCCAGAAAAATGCGGGTTTCTGCCTTCGGAGCACAGTCGCTTCAGGGCGTCCACACCCTGTGGGGGCTGTTTCCACTGCGTGTTTCCACTGGGTGCTTATCTTGCCTTTAGGGTTTGCTCAGCTTCTGATAACAGAGTGGTTGCTTCTTACTTCGTTACTTCTTCTAGACTTCGAGACTGCTGTTCTTCCGTTGCTGAGTTGTGTCCGAGTCTCTGTGACGTCATGGACTGCAGCACGCCAGGCTCCTCTATCGTCCACTGTCTCCCAGAGTTTGCGCACTCGTGTCCATTGAGTCAGCGATGCCATCCAACCATCTCATCCTGTGTCTCCCCTTCTCCCACCTTCAATCTTTCCCAGCATGAGTCTTTTCCAATGAGTCAGTTCTTCACATCAGGTGGCCAAAGTATTCGAGCTTCAGCTTCAGCATCAGTCCTTCCAGTGAATATTCAGGACTGATCTCCTTCAGAATGGACTGGCTGGATCTCCTTGCAGTCCAAGGGACTCTCAAGAGTCTTCTCCAACAACACAGTTCAAAAGCATCAATTCTTTTGTGCTCAGCTTTCTTTATAGTTCAACTCTCACATCCATACCTGACCATTGAAAAATCCATCGCTTTGACTAGACAGAGCTTTGTCAGCAAAGTGATGTCTCTGCATTTTAACATGCTGTCTAGGTTGGTCACAGGCTTCCTTCCAGGGAGCAGGCGAGCCCAGGCCCGTCCCGCTGACCCAGCTTGGAGAAGGACTTGGTCTGGCAGTTCAGCCTTGTGCTCAGGATCTGGCCCCTAGATCTGGTGCCTGGGGTTCAGGACAGCCTCTGCCCGTGTGCCTCCGGCCCTCGTCTCCTCTGTCAGGGCTTCCGGCAGGCCTGGGGGTGGGGGTGCGGCCGCGGTCCCCCTGGGGGATGGGAGGGGCTAAGTGGCCGCGTGTGTGACGAGCGTGGATGCTGTGAGCACTGCAGGTGTGTGAACTCTGGGAAAGTTATTCACATGCAGCGCGCTCGCTGTGAGAGCCAGACTCGCTCCTGGTTCTGCTCTGCCTGCTTGACGAGGTGACCCCTTGCTCGAGGGGACAGTGGTCACCCTGAAGCTCACCTGCCCATTTGTGACAGCCTCCCCTCTTAAGGCAGAGCCCAGGAGCTGCGGCTCGTCTGGCTAATTCGTTAGTTTTCTTTGACATCTTCCTCACCTCTTCCTTATGGAATTTCTCAAAAAGGACAGTGGGCCAGACGTGGGTGGTGGTTTCTTCTTGTGCAAGGCAGCCTGGGGGTTGAAGGTCATTCGTTTGGGCAGCACAGGGTCAAGCTGGGATCAGTGAAGCGGCTTTGGGCATTTCTGTCCCTGTGACTCTGTGTGCTAATCATGGCCTATTTTCAGGAAGCGAGCAGAGTTGCTGACTCAGGCTCAGAAGGCGACACGTGACTCTTCATCTTCCCTGAGGTTGGGTGTTGAGTTCCCTGTTATCTCGACATCCTTGTCAGTTTCTGCTCCAGAGGGTTCACTGAAGTTCACGAGCTTCTAGCTCGTGAGAGGAGAGCAAGTGGTGGGGGGTGGGACAGAAGGTTCTCGTGGCCGCCGGGAGGATACTGCCCTTGTTCAATTCATGACTTTTGGTGTCTGTGAATGGGGAGGCCATCGGCCTGCAGCCCGATTCATGCCTTCGTGGAGTGAGAGTTTCCTGGGACTGTCGTGATAAAACTCCACATGCCGGTGGTGGCTAAAAGGAACAGAAATGCATCGTCCCGTGGGTCTGGAGGCTGAAGTCTGAGATCAGGGTGTGGGCAGGGCCGTGCTCTCTCTGAAGGCTCCCCCACCCCCAGCTTCAGGCGGGTGCTGGAGGTCCCGGCTGGTGGACGCACTGTCTCTGCGTCATCGTCCGTCTGTGTCTGTGTGTCTTCTCTTTGTGTGTGTGTGTGTGTGTGTGTGTGTGTCAGCCGCTCAGTCGTGTCCGACTCTCTCCGACCCCATGGACTGTAGCCTGCCAGGCTCCCCTGTCCCTGGGATTCTCCAGGCAAGCATCCTGGAGCGGGTCGCCATGCCCTCCTCACTTCCTCTTCTTTCCGGGACACCGGTCATACTGGATTAGGTTCCAGCCGACCGACTGCATCTCAACCTGATTACACCTGCGACGTCCAGATAAGGTTCCAGTCACAGGATCCGGGCATGAGGGCCACCGCTTTAGGGCCCGCCACTCAACCCCCTGCTGATGGAGATGAGACTTTCGAAACTGCCTCTCTTATAGGACAAAACACAAGAATAAAAGATAAAAAGGGAGGTGATAACTTGAAACCCAGGAAAAGACCGACACGAATCCCTGCTTCATTCCTCGCCTCCCCGCGCTGGGCCCGCGCCCCGCCCAGGAAAGCGTGTGCCCTTGTCGGCTGTGGAAACCCGTCCTTCCCGTGCTTGTCGTTTGGCTGTTGACCACCCGGCTGGAGAGGGCGCGGCGGCTCCGTGAACGCTGCTCTGTCCTGAAGCTGGGGGGTGGGTGCCCCAGGATGGGTGGGTCGGGAGACCCCTCCCTCTGTTGACCTGACTTAGGAGGAGAAGCAGCCAGGCCAGTGAGGAGGACGGAGCAGGAGCCCAAGGCAGTTTGCGTCACAGCGATCCTTGCTGAAGTCGCTGAAGAGTCTCTCGGGCCACGTCCCCTTCCCGTGGGCCCAGCCACCAGTTGGGCTGCGAGGCTTGACCTCTGGCTGCCGTGGTGCCGGGTGCGGAGGGCATCGGGGAGCCGACCCATGCAGGAGGGGCCAGCAGGGTGGTCTCCACTCGGGGAGGGCACTGGAGAGGAAGGGGAGACGGTCCTGTCCACTTCAGGGCCTGGCCTCACAAGCAGCCACGTTCTCACAGGGACATTTTGCAGAGACGCACGTGTGTCGGTGAGGCTTCACCAGAGACACGGAACCAAGAGGATACATGGATACACATCCTCCTGAGAGAGAGAGACAGACACCGAGAGACAGACAGACAGACAGAGAGACAGACACAGAGAGAGACAGGCAGACACAGACAGAGACAGACACACAGAGAGACAGACGGACATGGAGAGAGACAGACA
>NW_024070208.1:83419805-83424310 GCF_014754425.2 Oryx dammah | reverse complement strand
GAGACAGACACACAGAGAGACAGACGGACATGGAGAGAGACAGACACAGAGAGACAGACGGACATGGAGAGAGACAGAGACAGACACGGAGAGACAGACACACAGAGAAACAGACACGGAGAGAGACAGACAGAGAGACAGACAGACATGGAGAGAGGCAGACAGACAGAGAGACAGACACGGAGAGAGACAGACGTGGAGAGACAGACACGGGCAGAGGCAGAGATGGGTTCAGATCGGGAGGGGAGAGTCACTGGCCCTGGGAGTGTGTGCTTGGCAGCTCTGGCCTGTGCAGGGCGGGCTGGCAGGCAGGAGGCCCGCAGGGGAGGGTCGCTGCTACATCTCGAGTCCAAAACCTGGAAGCAGCTTTGGGCAGCAAGGTTGGAAACTCAGGCACAGTGTCTTATAACTCAGCTTGTTATCTGGGGGCCGGGTTCCTTTTTCTCCAGGAAATCTCAGTCTTTGCTCTTCAAGCCCTTCGACTGATGGGACAAGGCCCACCCACATCACAGGGGTGATCAGCTTTACCGAGTCGGTTGATTGCCAACGCTGATCACATTCAAAAGAACCCACCTGGCAACATCCAGAAGCAGATCAGACCACACGACCGGGCACCACGGCCTGGCTGTGTCAGCGTAAGAGTGAGCATCACACCCAGCAGCTCAGTGGCAGACACCCACCCTCATGCACTGGAGGCTCTGGGTGGAGGGTGGACTCTCAGCTGAAGCGGCTTTGCACACACGGGTAGAGGCAGCGTGCCCAGCGCTGGGCCCACACAGAGCTGACCTCCTTTGCCACCCTGGGAAGGGAGACGGACCCAGCACGACAGAGCTGTAAGCATCCGTTCTTTGTGGCCGCTCCTGGGGGCAGCCATTTCCTCGGGCCGGTTTTGCACCAGGCTTGCTCTCAGTGTAGACACAGACACGCAGATGGAATGTTCTGGATCTCGCCTGTGGTGGTAACCTGTCGTCGAAACTCACCACATTGTGCACGGCTAAACTACAGTTGTCGCTCAGGTGGTTTGTTTACAGTGACGCGGGGGAACTTGGAAACTTTGGAGAAGGGTTTTATTTCACATTTTACACTCGTCTTGGACGGGAAGCGTGCCACAGCTCACTCTGGTCTGAGCCTCTCTGGGCTGTGCTGGGTCATCTCAGAGATGGCCCTGGAGCGTCTCTGTGCCCCCAGCTCCAGTTCTGTGGATCTGTTTTTTATCTTCATGTTGCCACATCAGTGTTTCTGAGGGTGTTTTCAGAGTTCCTCTTTCTTTCAGTGTCTGCCCTTAGATTTCCTGATAGACCTCACTCTTCAGCTGGCTTGGAATAAGGGTCATTTACCCCGATTGACTGCCTCTTCTCTCCCACTTCCGCTCACTTCCAGCTTCACATCACGTCCTCCAGGGGAGCTTTTAAAGGCGCAGGATACCCGCGCCCCAGGGTTCCTGTGCTCCAGGGTGGGGGAGTCTGAGCATCAGTATTTTTTATTTTTGTTATTATTCTTTTTTGAACATCAGTATATTTTAAAAGCTGCCCCCAGTGTGCAGCTAGTGTTGCGACATGGTTTCTGGTTGTTCAAAACTGTGGGGCCAAAAGGACATGCCCCTCGGGCTGAAGTGCTGGGTGTCGCCTGGCAGGAGGTGGCGTCACCTGCAGCATCAAAGAGATGGAAGCTGGATGTGGATCTTCACCGCCCGGCGGCCGGCGGGTGGCTGTGGCCACTGACCTCTGTCCTCCTGCCTGGGGCTGGTTTTCAGCTCTAGTGGCACAGTGGGTGGGAGTCACATGATCAAGCGGCCCGGGAATGGGGGAGAAGGTCATCCTCCGAGAGCACGCCTCGTACGAATACGGAGGGTGTAGGAGACTTCCTCCCACCCCTGTCTCCAGCTCCAAGGGAGACTGCCTGGCAGGGCCACGTGGGTTCACCAAGCCTGGCAGCCGGAGCCTCGGCTGCATTGGCTAAACGTGAAGCAGCTAGCTGGTGCCTTTTCTCATTGCGCCCTCAGGGCTGGTGCAGGGTGAGTCCCGTGTCCTGACATCCCCAGAAGTGGACCATGAGGAAGAGGAAAGTGCCAGATTGCCTAGAGCTTCCACTCTGGAGCCGGGGCTCAGGGACCTGGCTTGGGGAAAGAAAGTGAGAGAGAGAGATACTTCTCAGAATCCGAGCATTTGGGGAGGACCCTGTGAGCATCCCAGTTCAAGCCCATCACACAGATGGGGAAGTCTTAGCTCCAGGGGGTCTAGGAGCTGACATTACAGCAGTCTAGACGCAGGGCCTGACTTCCGGCTCAGGGCACACTCACAAACTCCTGGGAAACTTGCTGCAGAGCCTCGGGTTCACATACGCCCAGAGCTGACTGCAGACAGCTGTGTCCTGCCACCTCCCCACGTGGTCCTCACTGCCTCCGTGATGCCAGGAACTCCAGGCTCCTGTTTGGAGGCAGTTCGGGACCAAGTTCAGAGCCCCTGTTCCCTGTCGGACTGGCTGGTCTCAGTATGGGCACTATGCTCATTGGAAAGTGGGCTAAAGGCTCTGGGTTAGATCCAGAGCAAGATTTGAGACTTTCAAACCTGAACACGGCACAGTCGTAAGTTCTTTAGCTGAGGTCACGACGTTCAGCTCGCTTGCGTTGGTCGATGGGTAGATGGGAGATCCAGGGTTTGATCAGCTGCCTCGTCCCCTCTTTCCAGGCTGGCATTTGGGATGCTTTACGTCCTACGCAGCTAGTTATTTTGCTTTCTCTTTTGGTATTATTATTACTTTTTTTGTTTTTTTTTTTAAGGGCAAACCAGACAGTTTTATCTGGAAAGGAAAGCTATTTTAGGCCTTGGGTATCAACAGTCGCCTTGTTGTCCTCAGAGAAGACCACCAGACGGGGAGGCTGGCCTGCCCGCCTGCCGCCCTCTTGTGAAATCTAGCGGGTGGGGGCTGACGGCGTTCTTAGCTGCCTCTCACCGTCTGAGGTCAGTGTGTGAGAGGAAAGGTCCTGGCCCAGTGGCAACGGTAGGACAGCAATTCTTCTTTTCTTTTCTTTTTGACTAAAGCCTCCTGCTGCCTCGGTCGTCATCTCCCATAGGGGTTCAGGAAGGGAGCGGGGATGCTGTTTCGTGTCTGCCTGGAGGCACAGAGGGCAATTTGACCTGAGATTTGAATTAAGTTGTTAGGCAGAGGGCCGACCCGCTGTCTGTGCAGAAGAAGGGACGTGCGGGAGCACCCGGGGTGGCAGGCTGCCCTTCCTGACGGCGGGAGTCTGGCGGCTGTGGACTGGCTCTGTCTTCAGCATCCCAGGGGCTCACGGGACGCGTGCCTCCACCTCCTGCCAGACCTGCCCGGGTTTCCCCCTCTCCAGCTCACCTCCCCGGCAGATCTCTTGGGGAACGCTTGGGGTTTTGTTGGAGAGGCGGGTCCCTGGCTCGGGGTCCCTCTCTGAGCGAGGGAGGTGACTGGTTAAGTAAAGCCCCTGAGACCCCTCTCCCGAACATGGTGCCCTTCTCTGCGGGCTGTTCTCTCCAAGGCTGGCCGCTTGGGCAGGAGACTGTCCCCTGAGGAGGCCGGGTGCCGTCTGTGACGGGATGTGACCATCTCAGAATGACTGGGGCGGAGCTCGTTTGTGTTTCTTGGCCACTTGGCTGGAAGCTGATTTGTTGGCAGAGGCTGCTGTGTTTTGCATACACACGTGCGTGGAGGTATCATGCCTGCAACCCACGCTCCAGAGACCCTGAACCAAGTGCTCTTCGTTTCCTTTGTGCCAAGGTTCCCCTTGTGTCCGAGAGGCGCCTACCCATGACCTTTCCTCTGAATACTGTATTTAAACATGTGCAGTAAAGTACCAAGTTTGGCCAGAAAACCGGGTTTCCTTACTGGCAGGTTAATAGCCTGAGATGTTGAGCTGACGGTAAACGTACAGAACTGTTGTGAGGCTTGAAAGCAGGTGTGACTGCTGTCGGCGGTAAAGCGCAGGGGTTGCTTCCTGCTGTCGCTTTTGCTTGGCCGCAGTCTGTGGAGTGGAGGGAATGCCAGCTTTTGGTAGAGGATGCTGGGAACAGATATTCCATCTCTACTGATTCAAGGTCACAGACTCCCACGCTCTGCCCCCACTGTGGTCAGCGGGGGCCTCTGGACCCTGGACTAGAACCCGGGACCGTAAGAGCCTGGCCGGGGGCTGCTGGCGGGACGGGCGGGGGGCTTGGTGCTCTGCCCAATGGGGGAGCCCTGGGTGGGTTTGGGGGCAGGGGGTCAGGTGCAGGATGCCGGGGGTGAAGCGCTGGTGTCACCCGGGGTGCGTGCATGCAGACGGCCGGGCTGTGCGGGTACAAGGTCGGGACAGGGTTGTCCAGTCTCTGCCGTCGCTGACGGGGCATCTTCTCATCCGCGTCCGGCACGAGGGCGGACGATCCCACCCTGACCTGCCCTCCCCAGAGCTTTGCCTGCCATCCACCTCCCCATGCGCCCTGTCCTTCCAGGAGGAAATGGGAGGGGGTCTGCTGGGCACAGAGAGGCCGGGGTGC
>NW_024070208.1:83396335-83419705 GCF_014754425.2 Oryx dammah | reverse complement strand
CCCCCCCCCCCCCCCCCCCCCCCCCCGCCGGCCTGGGTCGGCGCTGGCTGGGTCCACTGCTGCAGGGTGTTAAAAGTGAACTTTGACCCGAGAGGTTCACATCCGCCTGAGACCTGCTGGGGGCAGGGGCGGGACGGGCAGGGTCAGGCAGCGTTGGGGCTGCTGCACCCCACACACCCCAGCAAGGAATGAAAGCAGACTCTGGGCCCCCGCTCCCGCCGAGGTCAGAGTCCAGCTCGGGGCAGGCGTGTCAGGGTGTTCTGAAGGACGGTGAGCCCTGCACACACCAGGGAGTGTGGGCAAGCGGTCCAGGGGCCTCTCCTGGCTCCTCCGTAGCGGGCTGGACACGCCCAGAGAGGCCTCCCTGTTACAGAGTCCACCCTCCTGCTGCTCACCGCGTGACAGGCCAGTAAATCGAGGGATGGGTTGTTGGGGCCAGGAGTAGCCTCTCTGCTCGGACAGCCAGCAGACCGAGAATGTGGGCGACTAGCGTCCCCAAGACCCACCTTCCCCAAGTTGGAGTCCAGTTTCTTCTAGAAGGGCAGGGGCCGGGCTGGCTGGTGCCAGCCTCTTGGTGCCGGGGTTCCTTGTTCTGGCCTTTGTCTGCAGGTCTGGCGCCACCTCCGGCAAGACAATCATTGTTTTTCTGTTCTGCAACCTTTTATCTTGAGATGGATGGAATGTGTTGTACCTTCGCAGGCCAGAGCCGGGAGAATGCGTTTTCCAGCTATTCCAGGCGGCAGGCAGTGTTCTTTTACAGAAGGTGCTGAGCCAGCGTGACCCCGCGCGGGTCACGGCACGAGGGTTGGCGCTACAGGAACAGGCCCCGCATGTGGAGTCCGGCTTGCTCGTCCTGCTCTGCACGCAGGCCCAGGGTGGGGGTCTCTCTCCACCTGCGCAGGGGGCCCTGGGACGCCTTCCGGACGGGCCCCTCCTGCATTTAGGGGCTGCCCTTTGTGCCCTCAGTGAGCCATCTGCCCGTCCTGAACGAGGAAGAAGGGGAACGGGTGGGGGGGCGTTTGGGAAAACCCGGGGTCGAACGCGGTCCCACATGGACGCAGGAGACCCCGCTGAGAGGGGCGCCGTCTTGCCGCCGTCTGTGGTCTGGGCCTCTCGCTCCACGGCTTCTGGCGATCTGACGTGACAGAATGAAGGGAGACAAGCGGGACGGAATTTCAGTCCTCTGGGGCTTCGCCGCGTCAGGGTTCCGGGTCTTCCCTGCCCGCTCGCTGCCCCCGCCCCGCTTCATCTCCCCTCACTTTCCCGATCACCTCTCCCCCTGTGTCTGCAGTTCGGAGTAAAGGCGGGAGTTGAGATGGGGGCAGGGTGTCATCTTGTCATGAACGAGGCTCCACCACCTAGCAAATCAGACCAAGCTGTTACGAAATCAAGAAATCTTATGTAAGAAAACGCCGTGCTTTCCCTCTGTCTAAACAAACAGAGGGATTTTTGTGGCTTCACGTGTGCACAGAGTTTAATCGCCCTGAGCGTCATTGTGGAAACGCGTGTCTGTAAGCCACCTAACCGAGGCCTCCACTCGGGGCTGTGCTGAATGTGCCAGGGCTCAGGGGGAACCCAGGCCAGGACAGGAAGGGGGCCGGGGACCCCCGGAAAGTCACAGCAGAAGTCCTCGGGGGTGCTCACCCTCCCCAGTAGACCAGAGAGGAGGGCTGCCCAGGGGAGAGCCATGCTGTGCTCCGGCTGTGACTGCCCAGCTCAGAAAGCACCCTGAAAACTGAAAAAGCAAAGAGAGCCTCGGGCTGGGTGAGGCTCTCAGTGGGCGCAGCCAGGGCTGGGCTCCTGGGGTCCGGCACTGTGTCCTGGCATCCGGTCCTCCTGGAACCTCTGTCCCCCTCTGGGGCTGCCCCTGGGGCTCCTGCCACCCTGCTGGGTGCCTGTGGGCAGGGGAGGGAGGGAGAGGAGGCGTGAGGGACCCGGGACCGCTCCCTCTGCCGCCACTGCCCGCTCTGGCTCTGGCGGGGGGAGGGCGGAGGCTTTAGGGCGGGTCCGACCGCGGCGGGGAGACACCCCTTCCTGCTTTGCGTGTGGTGTGCACAGCAGCACTCAGCTTGGCTCGAAAGCTGAGTTGCTCTCTTTTCCCTACAGGAGAGCACGTTTCCTTAGTGTGTATGTTCTGAGCTCCTCCTTTGGGAGGCCTGCAGCCTGGGGTGGTGGTCTCGGAGGCAGGGCAGGGACTGGGGCTCTGGGAGCTGGGTGAGCCCCCGGGGGTGGGGGTGGGGGCAGGCCCCGCTGGGAATGGGTCCCAACCCCGTCATCCAGAAGCCAGACCCTGGTGGGAGCGTTTCATCTAAGCACCCTGGAGTAAGATGCAGGGATAGGGAACCCCCTGCCGCCCATGAGGAGGAGAGCAGGGCGCCGGTGGCCCCTTGCTCTGTAGGCTCACTGTGGTGTGTGGACGCGATTGTGCCGGCACTGCTGGCGTGGGGACCGGCGTATCCCGTCTCTGCACAGCAGGGTCTCCATCCGGTTCAGCGGCAGCCGCACCGACTCTTGGCGTCACGATTCCATCCGTGGTCCCTCCCGGGGGTGCCTCGTGCACCGTCAGGGGACGCCTCCAGACAGGAGAGATAACCAGCCGCTTCCTTTCCCCTCGCAGGGCGGGAGCAGTTCCACGGCCTGGGCTCCATGTATTGCCGGGGGGCGGCTGCAGTCATCCTCATCTACGACGTGAACCAGGCCCAGAGCCTGCTGGAGCTGGAGGACCGGTTCCTGGGCCTGACGGACACGGCCAGCGCCGACTGCCTCTTCGCCGTCGTGGGCAACAAGGTGGACTTGAGTGAGGAGGCGCCCGGGGAGGGCGGCCAGGGAGGAGGACGTGACCCCGGGCAGGCGGGCGGGGGCGGCGGTGGCGGCCCGGGCCCCTGGCCCTGCAAGCAGGTGCAGCTGGAGGACGCGGTGGCCTTTTACAAGAAGATCCTCAAGTACAAGACGCTGGACGAGAAGGGTGTGCCGGCTGCCGAGCAGATGTGCTTCGAGACGAGCGCCAAGACCGGCAAGAACGTGGACCTGCTGTTCGAAACGGTGTTCGACATGGTGGTGCCCGTGATCCTGCGGCAGAGGGCCCAGGCCCTGCCGCAGACCGTGGACATCGCCAGCGCCCCGCCGCCCGCAAAGACCAGGCCCGGCTGCTGCTCCTGACGTGCCCCGGGGCCCCGGGGGGGCTGAGGGGCCGATCGGGGTCACTCTGTGGGACTGCACGCGGAGGAGGAGCCGGGAGGGAGTGCCAGCCGGTCCCCGAGACAAGGGCCGTGTGACCGGCCCCCTGCGTCCATCGCTGCCCTGGGAGGTGGGGAGCAGACGGATCGTCCGGAGGAGCCGCCTGCAGAGCCGGGCTCCCTGAGACTGACGTCCCCTCGTTGCCCCGTCCTAGCACCTGGCCTCTGACAGGTGTCCCCGTCTCCGCGCCTGCAGACTCTCCAGGGTTGCTCTTCACTGTGATTCACCTTTGACCAGCCGCTCGGTGCTTGTCTCTTGATGCCTCGTAATGATTATTGACAGATGTTAATTTATATAAAATCAGGATTGACCCAGCCGTTCAGTGCTTGTCTCTTGATGCCTTGTAACGATTATTGACAGATGTTAATTTATATAAAATCAGGACCGCTGGTTTTGTCTTGCTTTCAGCATTGTGAGACACTTTGTTATTAAAAAGTGTTTTAAGAAGAACCTTGGTTTAGACCTTATTTGTGCCCCCGTGGGCTTTAATGTCTGTAACACGGACTTGCAGTTTCTCACATGGGCTGTGGGTGAAGCATGACCTCACACCGGGACCAAATTCTTACCCTAGGTCCTCACTGGGCTTTTCAGTAAAGAATCTGCCTGCCAATCCAGGATGACCCAGGTCCAGTCCCTGGGTGGGGAAGATCTCCTGGAGGAGAAAACGGCAACCCACCCCAGGATTCTTGCCTGGAGAATCCCATGGCCAGAGGAGCCTGGCGGGCTACAGTCCACGGGGTCACAGAGAGTCAGACACAACTTGTGACTAAACAACAACGGGCCCTCATTGCCTCTGCAGAATGGGGGACAGCTGACCTGCACTTCCCCAGGCTGGTGTCCAGGAGGCACCCACACAAGTCCCCCTACACACACAGGAGTCGCCGTATCCGTGACTTTCCTTCTCCTTCATTAAAAATAATAATAATCAATACACTGTCACTCATTTCACATTTAGTACTCAAACCACCTTGGGAAAGGTAAATTGTCCATTTACAAATATTTTCTCCCTCTGTCCAGATCAGAGGACTAAAAGTCGTGGAGATATTCCATTTAAAAACATAAATAAAACCCCCAAGTGTCTCAAGCAGAAGTTAGCAGACTGCACTCTTGGCCAGATAAGCCGTGCCTATTGTTATAAATAAAGTTTTATTGGCACTCAACCTGTTTGTTTTATATGCTCTCAGAGGCTACAAGGACCAAGCTGAGAATTTTCAGCAGAGATTCTCTGCACGACGAGCCCACAGGAGTGGCTCTCCAGCCCTTAACAGAAAATGTTTGCCCATCCCTGCTTTTAACGCCTTGTTATCTAACAGAAATATAACGCAGATCACATATGTAATTCTAAATGATTTAGTAGCCATATTAATAATTGAAAAGAAACAATTCCAGTAATATATTTTAGCCCAGTAGATGCAAAATAGTATGATTTCAATATATGACCCGATACCAAAGTTACTGTGGTGGCTCAGGTGGTAAAGAACCGTCTGCAGTGCAGGAGACGTGGGTTTGATCCCGGGGTTGGGAAGATCCCCTGGAGAAGGGCATGGCACCCCACTCCAGTATTCTGGCCTGGAGAATCCCATGGACAGAGGAGCCTGGCGGGCTGCGGTCCATGGCGTTGCAAAGAGTCGGATGTGACTGAGCGACAGCACAGCACAGGGCCCCTTGCTGGGGCTGCTTGGCTGATGGCTGTGTGAGCTTAGGACATGTCTCTCTTTTTGCTGCATGAAAACCTTACAAATTCCAGATATTTAGATCGGCTCGTATGCCTAGTTGTCTTCAAGACACAAGTTCCAATAATAGAAGCAAACCTGAAGGCTCTGTCCCTGCTGACCCCTGCGCAGGTTGCCTGGGCAGTTGCTGAACCTGAAACCTCCTTTCCTGGGGCAGTGGGTGGTCCGCTTTGTTCTTAGGAGATGCCAAGAGAGGGAGGCTGTGAGAACACAGCTTTTGTTTTCCTGTGGAAGTGAAAGTGGTGGTCACTCAGTCGTGTCCAGCTCTTCGCAACCCCGTGGCCTGTAGCCCGCCAGGTCCCTCTGTCGTGGGATTTCCCAGGCAAGAGTCCTGGAGTGGGGTGCCATTTCTTTCTCCGGGGGTCTTCCTGACTCAGGGATCGAACCCAGGTTTCCTGCATCGCGTGCCGACTCTACAACATCTGAGAACTGTAGCCCATTCCAAAGAGAAAAGGGGTCAATTCGGTTACTTTCCATTGACGTAGATTAGTTTCCCATTTAGTGGGTGGAAGGTGTATTTACTTTTCCATAAAGTGTGTCTCTGCTAAGGAGAGCTCCGGGAGACCCAGGAGCCCGTCGTGACGAGGGAGGCATCCTGTGAAGTCACTTCTGTCTCTGAGGCCAGGGTGGCTGAGTTCTCATGGCCCTTTCCTCCTGCACCGTCTCACTCTGAGCATCCCTGGCTCATGCCCTTGAATGACCTCTGTCCCAGAGGATGGCCCAGGATGGCACCTTCTCCATCAACAGCCTGTGAGCCTTGCACCCTCATGGCGGCCCTGAAGAGCAGGCTGAGCTCTGGGCTCCGTCCCAAGGGGACCCCGGGTACCAGCCTGGACTCTTACCAGGGAGACTGTCCCGGGGTCTGAGCTCACACACAGGCTTCTGGCCATGACCTCTCCGGGACCAACTAGGAGGTTTCAGCTCCTCAAGTGAGCCAGCTGGTGGAAAAGGAGGGGGTCCTCGGCTGGGACCCCGAACGTTCCTTCCTTTCTTCCCTTGTTCAGATGCAGCTGCTCTGGGTCTGGGAGGCTGCGGACAGCCCTGGGTTTACCTTCTGAGCTTTCCCTCAAGTGTCCCCTGAAACCTCCTTCTCAACGGTAGCTCCAGGTTGGGTGTTTCCTAGGGGGCTTGAGGCGTCCTTCATGGGAAGCTTCAGTTCAGCTCAGTTCATTTGCTCAGTAGTGTCTGACTCTTTGAGACCCCATGGACTGCAACAGGCCAGGCCTCCCTGTCTATCACCAAATCCCGGAGCTTACTCAAACTCATGTCCATTGAGTCGGTGATGCCATCCAGCCATCTCATCCTCTGTCATCCCCTTCTCCTGCCTTCAATCTTTCCCAGCATCAGGGTCTTTTCCAATGAGTCAGCTCTTCGCATCAGGTGGCCAAAGTATTGGAGTTTCAGCTTCAACATCAGTCCTTCCAATGAACACCCAAGACTGATCTCCTTCAGAATGGACTGGTTGGATCTCCTTGCAGTCCAAGGGACTCTCAAGAGTCTTCTCCAACAGCACAGTTAAAAAACATCAGTTCTTCGGAGCTCAGCTTTCTTCACAGTCCAACTCTCACATCCATACATGACCACTGGAAAAACCATAGCTTTGACTAGAGGATGCATATCTTGTAATCTGGGCTTCCCAGGTAGGCCTAGTGGTAAGGAACCCACCTGCCAATGCAAGAGACGTAAGAGGCTCGGGTTCAATCCCTGGGTCGGGAAGGCCTCCTGGAGGAGGGCATGCAACCCACTCCAGTATTCTTGCCTGGGGATTCCCATGGACAGAGGAGCCTGGTGGGCTACACTCCATGGGGCCGCCAGGAGTTGGACACGACTGAGCTGACTTTGCACATGTGCACACTCGCATGTTGTAATCTGGGTGTGGAAACATGGGTCTCCCTTTACACAGGCTGCGAGGCTGGGATCTTACAAGAGCAGTTTGGTCATTTCTGAACCTGCCCTCCTGGTGGAATTGGCGCTGCCTGCTGTTCTGGGAGCCCCCTCCTGTAGACGTCCAGCAGCTCTGCCTTCAGCGAGGTCTCCCTCTGGCTGAGGCGAGCGGGGCTCAGCACCCGTGATGCCGTGGGCAGTGATTGGAGATGGTCCTGTCCTCCAGAGGGAAGGGGCTGGACTGACCCATGCTTCCCGTGAGCTCCGCTGGTCTCGCACGTGCAGAGCACCAGTGCTGATGTCCACGACACCCACGAGTCACCGAGGGAGGCAGGCCCCGGAGAGCAGGACGCTGTGTGGGAGCCGGGGTGGCCTCTCCAGGGCTGCGGTACAGGATCCGCTCCAGCTGCGGTGGTTCTTTCCTTCCTGTAACTGGTGGGGGGGGCCCTCCTCTGCGTCCCCCCACCCACTCCCATTAGATCAAACCCCCTCCCCTGGGGCTTGGTCCCATCTTTCCTACCTCTCCAAGATGGATCCTTTAGCCTGCCCTGGCAGCGCTGGGCAGGGCTGCTGGGTCTGCGGTGTAGACACCACACACGGGTCTGCAGTGTAGACGCCACACACAGTGTGTCTGCTCTGGGGGCTCTGGGGCCCCGTCCTCTCTTGCTGGATCCTAGAGAAAGGTCTACCTCGTCCATTTGCAGGACCTTCTTCCCTCCCATGGACTGACCTTGAACTCGCTGGCCCTCATCTGGGAGTTCAATATGGAAGGCAGCTGGTGTGGAGGTGTGAGGACCCAGGCCCAGTGTAAGGACGGGTGCTTCTGGGGCCAGAGCCCCCTGTGGCTGGAGAGGGAGGCCCCCACCGAGCTCAAGTCCAGGGCCTGGCATCCCGGAGCCTCCTTCCTTCTGGAGGTTGGCGTGGCTGTGTAGGTTTCTAAAGGGCGGTCACCCACTGCCCAAGACGAGGAGTGCCCCTCATTTTACCCCAATCTGGTTCTGTCCATTGGCAGAGTCACGGGGGCCCAGAGGGAGTCCCCTGGGTGCTCGTCTCTCGGGCCCAGAGCGGCCAGCATCTTGAGGAGGAGAGCTGGGCGGGCCCCGGGCCGCTGTCATCTCGGGCCGCCCTGCGGTGTGTCTCTAGGGACCCTGCCCTCCTCCTCCTGGGCGTTACCGGCTCATTCCTCCCTGTGTATTGGGGGCTCCTCACTGGGGGCGAGGTCCTCTGGGGGGAGGGAGGTGTGGGGAGCCCTGAGCAGAGTCCTCATAGTCTGAGTGCAGGAATTCCTCACCAGGAGCCTGCAGGTAGAAGGCAGAGGGGAGTCTTCTGATGTGTGCAGTAAGGGAGGTCAGCTCCAGGCGAGTGTGTGGGTCTCTGTCTTGGAAAAGCTGGACCCTGCCCAGTGGCCTCTGGGAAGTGGCTGCGATTTTAAGGCTGTTTTACGCATTGAATGACCCACAGGCTCCCATTCTGCCTCCATCTGGAGGCCCTTGGCTCCTGAACTTGGCTGTGGAAGGAGGCAGGGCCTCCGTGAGTCAGTCTGCACTCGGCCAGGCCCCCGGGGTCAACGTGCAGGCGGGGACGGTGTTGGGGCTCCTGGGATATATCTCCCCTCTGCAGTCACCCTGAGTGACCCAGGCCCCGTATTGGGGCTCCATCAACAGCGGCGATCTGGGGACATTGGCTCGGTATCGGGGGGAAGCGGGCTCGGGGTGGAGTACCTGTCCCCTCATCCACGGTGGTGCACCCCGAGGTGGAACCTCCTTAGCTGTAAAATGGAGCAAGAGTCACAGCTCATGGAGGGTGGTGGGTGGGGCCGCCCCGGGAGGGCCCTGAGCTCGGCGTCCTCGGCAGGGAGGATGAGTGGCCGTCCCTGAAGGCGACCGTCAAATGACTGGGAGGACCATCATCGACTGGGAGGACTGGCTGAAGAGCCTTGCTTTCCTTTTTTCACTACTATAGAAAAAAGTTGGATTCACCCGAGAACGCATTTGCTTTACGAAGCTTTGCCTTTGGGCTTCGACTGTGGCATTTAAAGTTTTGTGGCTGTGAGTGATGTTTGGGAAGTATGGGAACCAGAAAAGGGGCTTTCTCTTCCGAGGGATGTGTGTGCATGTGGCGAGTGTATGTGCACGCGTGTATATGCCTGTGTGATGTGTGTGCACACACAAGCACACCAGTACGTGTGCCTTCAGTAAACACCCGGCAGCAGTGGGAGCTGAGGTCAGACACAGGTGGGACCCAAGAGCCTCGCTGTCTGCTCTGGAGACCACACGGCCCGGAAGTCACGGGGCACCCGCAACGGCCGTTCCTGCCTGGTGGTGCCTGGAGGGTGGTCCCTGCGCCCCACTTCCCTAACCGTGAGGCTGGAGTGGAGGCTAAGGTCGCGGCTGCATTGGCAGGACCACAGTGAGGGGGGCCGGGGCAGGCCCTCGTCTCCAAAGTCACCCATGTCCGCATCCTCCCCTCCCCCCTGCTTAGCGCCCACAATCTGCTGTCCCTCTTTGTAAGAGCCGCCGAGGCCCCTTCTGGGAGTGGCTGCCTGGAGGTGGGGCCGGGTCCAGTGTGGCCTGGGCAGGGGTGTCCCTGGGTGCAGGTGGAACAGGGCTCTCTGTGCTTACGTCGCCCCCCAGTGGCTGCGGGCACCTGTCTGTGTGGCTCTGGGACTCTGGAGGCTCCGTGTCCCTGAACTTACAGCCTGCGGACAGTTCGCTCGGGCTCGCCCTGCCGTCTCACCGTCCTCCTACAGCTCGTCACCCTTTCAGTGCGTGTCAGGAATTTATTTGCAGAGCAGTTCTAGCTTGTCACACACACAGCCTAATTTTGATAACTCATCTCCACGGGAACGTCTTTAAAACCCCCCAACGACGGGGAGTCTCCACCCCCCTCCTCCTGAGGCCGGGCCGTGACACCAAACTCACACGAGGGTGTGCACGCCAGCTCTCTGCAGGCCCCTCCTCGCACAAGAGTGGATTTAATGCTCAGGACGCCACCGTGGCCCGCGGGGTCTCTGTGTCAGCTCTCCCAAGGGCCCCCCAACCCCAAGTGCAGACCTGCTCCAGTGTCCTCCCGACTGGCTCTTCTCTGGCAGCGGGAGCCGCAGCAATCCTCCCGGGCTCAGCCTGGCTCTCGCTGTCCCTCCAACCAGCCAGGGTGTGTCCAGAGGCGTCTCGTGCGGTTTCACGTGAGTCTAGGCGCCGTCTGTGGAGGGGGTGGGGGCAGCCACCTTACGAGGCGTCGGGAGGCGGTGACTCTGACCTCAGGGCGCCCACTCTCGTCAAAGTGGAGACAGTGTTGGCCACTCAAGGACCCTTAGGTTCTGGGCTGGTGGTTGTTCCTAGCCCTGAGAAAGTAGACCAGAGAAATCGCATGCAGCGCACACGCGTCTGTGAAGGGCAGCTCGAAGTTTCAAGGCTCAGAAGCTTGGCTGTTTGACTTGAGACCAGGAATCTTCACCCGTGATCTTGACACTTGTGCGGGACCCTCGGGTCATGTACACAAACAGAGATGGATTATCTGACTGTATTTGAGTTATATTTTCTGGTTTACATTTGGTGTCCAGCTATGTATTGAGACCTTGATCTTGGTCTTCCCGCCTTATGTGTTTAGGTGTGAAGTCCAGGACTTTGTGGAGTTTATAATGCTGGGCACCTAATGCCCTGGGAACCACACAGAGGCAAAGCTATGCCACATGAGACCATGGCTATGAAACTTTTGAAAGTTGTGAAACAGAATAGAATCTAAAGAATCTTTCATTCAATTAAAAGGAGAGGCTAGACCAAATCGAGCAGGAATCTTCAGGACTGTGACAAGCGTCATGAACACCCTGCGATCTCGGGGACTGGGGTCTGGCAAGAGCAGCTGCCTGCCCCCCCCCCAGCCTTCATGCGGGAATCTTTCAGGCCCCGGCCTCTAAGGGCTCAGCTTCCCACTTTAACTGTTGCTATGGAGACCAGCTGTGCCCAGGCAGAGCCTATAGTAGCTTCCATCCTCTTCACCCGGTCTCTGCCACCTCCCCTGGGGTGCTCAGTGCCCACTCAGCACTCCTGAACCTGTGACCCAGTCTGGCCCCTGGGGGCAAGAGATGGAGGCGGAAAATGTGCCTTGCCCATCAGTGGTCTGCGTGTGGACTTCCTCAGCGTGGGGGGCTGGGCGGCAGGACTGAACCCTCTAGTGAGGCACCCTCCTTCCGCCGGGCGACCCCCCGGCCCCCCGCCCGGAGTCCTGTCCTCGCTTAACCCTCCAGCACACAGTCCTTGGCTCAGGGGACGCTGGGGAAGGCAGGCCAGCCCGGGGCTGATCGCGTTTAAATAACATCACGTGGAATGCTTACTTTGTGACTGTACAAATTGTTCTCAGAGGAGGTCTAATGTGCCACTGAGTTCTGAAGCGTAAAAATAAACCCTGTGAGCTGGATGCCCAGGCGTCAGCCAGGTTCTGGAGAAATTGAAGCCAGAAATGTGTCTTGGAGATTTGATTTACGGGATTTGATTTGGGACGTTATGCCAGGGCGGGTTGAATGACTTTGGAAGTCTGTTTAGAGGTACCTCCCTCCTAACCCCTGTGAGCACAGGTTGAGTGTTTTCTGTAAACATCACCACATTGTAAGCACAAATACAGTTCCCTGAGAAACCAGTGACGATACCACAGGCTTCGGTTCAGTCTGCTGAAATCCGGAAAAAAACAGCAGCGCATTGTGGAGCTGGGCCGGGATGCAGGGTTTGGGGTTCAGCGCAAATGTCGTGCCCTCCGAACTTGAGAAAATCAGGCAGGCAACAACGTGGGGTATAAAAATGTTGAAAAGTAACTTTTATTCTGGGCTGGTTACAGAGGCGGCAGTAGTCAGAGGGGTACAGTTCAGCGCACAGAATCGGGGCGGTGGATCTTCAGGCCAGCCCGGGGCGGCGGGGGCGGCTCTGCCGGCCGCAGGGGGCCTGCCGGCTCGCCGCGGATGGCGCGAAGGTCCGGAAGGACGTGGTGGGAAGCGTGCCGGCCGGGGCGCCAACGGCGGCTTTTCGGACATGAGGAGGCGCAGTCGGCCCTCCCGGGGGACGAGGGGCCTTCACGTCCCGGCACAGGGCGGCATCCTGGGGGCTCAGAGAGCGGGGCCCGGCCCACCCCCCGGGGCCCGCGGGCTGAGCTGCCTCATCCGTCCACACCCCGCTTAAGTGAGTTCAGAAAATGGGTTAACAGCGGTGGCTGAGAGCGCGGTGAGTACACGGGTGCGTCGCAGGCCGTCAGCGACGCCGAGCGCGGAGCAGTCCCGGACGGCCTGAGCGGGGGGCGCAGGCAGCGCCTGCGGGGGACTAGGGCCTATCTTGCCCAAGTGCTGGTGCTGAATTCCTTTGGTAACCTTTTTCTCTTTTTGGTTTATTTTTTAAAGAAAAAAAAAAAGCAGTCAATTTAGGGGTTGGCGTCTTGAGGTAATAAGTTAAGAATAAGCACCAAAGTGGCCCCGGCCAGCGCGGGGCCTGGGGAAGGGCGCGGCCGGCGGGCGTGCCCGGCGGGCGCGTGGCCTGGGGAAGGGCGTGCCCGGCGGGCGTGTCCGGCCAGCGCGGGGCCTGGGGAAGGGCGCGGCCGGCGGGCGCGGGGCCTGGGGAAGGGCGTGCCCGGCGGGCGCGTGGCCTGGGGAAGGGCGTGCCCGGCGGGCGTGTCCGGCCAGCGCGGGGCCTGGGGAAGGGCGTGCCCGGCGGGCGTGCCCGGCGGGCGCGCGCTCACAGGTTCTTCAGGCACACTTGGCAGCGGCTGATGTGCGTGCGGATGAGACCGGCCTTGAGCGTGTCGGCAGAGGGCGCGCCCTGGAAGTCCTGCTCCGGGATGGTGGTCAGCCAGAAGCTGTATTTGTTGGCGTAGTAGTGGCACGTGCCGCGGGCCCCGTTGCACTCGATGAACGGCGTGGCGCGGAAGTCCTCCAGGCAGCTGCCCGGCGACACCAGCGACTGGCCGCCTCCTTCGTCACCGGCGGCCGTGTGCTGCGCGGGGGGAGCGGGCGGAAGAGATGCCAACACGTTAGCTTGATTTTTTTTTTTTTTCCCAAGGAAAAATAAAACAAGGTCCTACTGTAGAGCACAGGGAGCTTTGTACACTAATCTGTGATAAACCATCGTGGAAAATAATGCGTGTGTATGTGTGTGTGATTGATGCTTTCCAACTGTGGCGCTGGAGAAGGCTCTTGAGCGCCTCTTGGACTGCAAGGAGATCAAACCACTCCATCCCAAAGGAGATCAACCCTGAATATTCATTGGAAGGACTGATGCTGAAGCTCCAATCCTTTGGCCACCTGATGTGAAGAGCCTACGCATTGGAAAAGACCCTGATGCTGGGAAAGATTGAGGGCAAGAGGAGAAGGGGACGACAGAGGATGAGATGGTTGGATGGCATCACTGCCTCAATGAACATGAGTTTGAGTAAGCTCCAGGAGATGATGAAGGACAGGAGAAGCCTGATCCTATGCGAGCCCGTGGACTGCAGCCTGCCAGGCTCTTCTGTCCATGGGATTCTCCAGGCCACAGCCCTGGAGTGAGCTACCACTCCCTTCTCCATGGGATCTTCCCAGCCCAGGGTTGGCCTGGCGTCTCATGTCTCCTGCACTGCTGCTGGGTCTTGGGCACCAGCGCCCGTGTGCGTCTCCCTTCTTCTGCTCTGACATGGCTCATGATGTAATGCTCATAAGAGCTGTGTGACCTTCAGGATACAGTGCAAGCATTCCCATGACAAAGAGGCTCCTTTCTCCTTTCACGATGGGAGTTAAAACACAGAGGGTCCAGCCCTTCCTCCTCTGTGACCCAGGGGCAAACGGGGGTGCTCTGTCTGTCCCCAGGTCCCCCGACAGGAGGAGCCCCTTAAGGTAGAACGTTGCCTGTCCCTGCACAGAACCTAGTGGTCCTGTTGCTTCAAATTACTGCAGCAGTAATCCCTTAAAAATGTTAAAAAAAAAAAAAATCAACTCTTGTTTACCTTTTCCTTCTTTTCCTATATTCCAGGGTTTTTTCCCTATTGTTTTGACAAGATTAGCAAACATTGTATAATTTTTATATATATATATATATATATATATAATTTGATTGACATAGTTTATGAAACATTTAACATGTTGGGTATCCTGTCAATACAATGGGAGTTATGACAGTCATAATAAATAGATGCAACCCAAGACCCAGCCTCCCCTCTGGACTTTCCTTTCTCCCTCTGATAGTGGAGTAAACAGGCAAATTGTAAGGAATGCTGTCATGATAGACAAACTGTCCTCATTAGGGTTGTGAAAAGGCCTGGTGGCAACCCACTGTGTCCCACCTGGATGGGGCAGCCCCAGGCCAAACACGGCTGGATTAGCAACGTGCAGGCTCGTGCATTCCCTGGGCCAGCTGCCTTTGTGCAGTGCCCAACCTGAACAACTGCCCCAGTCAGTCTTAAAACGGCCACAAGCCGGTGGGGGAGAGGACCTCGACTTCCACCTGGGTCCATGCTCGGAGTCACAGCAGGTGCGCAGCACGTACCATGAGGAAGGAGTATCCGATCCACAAGCTGCGCCACCCGGCCGGGCAGTGGGGGATGGAGACATCTTGGCTGTGGACTGCGATGGCAACGGCCGGGGCCTCGCACACGGAGCAGCGGCTGATGTAGGGCCGGATGTCCTCCTCGGCCACGGGCATCATGGGCAGCGGGGCGGTGGTGGACAGCCAGTAGGACTTGTCGTTACGGCTGGCGTAGTAGCAGATGTCGCCGGGGTTGCAGTACAGGAACGGCATGGTGCTGAATCGCGCCAGGCAGGAGCCCGCCAGCCCTGCGGAGGGAGGCGGCTGAGTGTGCGGGGAGGAGGTGGCCCTGGGTGCCTGGCCCGCTCAGGGCCTGGCCACGCCCCCGCCACCAGAAGAGCTCAGCATGCATGAGGCGGGGTGGGGGGCAAGCTCGGGCTCTCCGATCCCTTGGGGGGCTTCCACTGGCGCTTCCGCCCTGCCCTTACAGAGGGCCCTGGACACAGGGCAGTGCCCGCGTCCCGACCCGGGGTTTGGAGCATCCGGGTGCCTTCCGAGGACTCAGGAAGTGACTGTGGCCGCTGGGTCCTGCCACCTGCGGTGGGGCTGGCCGGCTGGCGGGCGGTACCTACCCAGGTCCTGGTTGTGGGCCTTCTCCTGGCCCTCGAAGTAGAGCAGGCTGTACCCGCTCCAGAGCTTGTTCATGCCCACGGGGCACATGGGCTCCTTGTCGGTCTGGCTGTGCTTCACCAGGAGGTACCCGATGCTGATGCTTCGGCCGGGCATGCCGGGCAGGCCGGGGCTTCCGGGGCGGCCCGGCTCCCCTGGACGAGACAGAGAGGCTGCCATGCAGCTGCCGCACAGACCGCAGCCCACGTGCTGGCGGTGCGCACCGCGACATTCACGTCCCCGAGGCTGGGTCAGTGGCTCTGCCCTTGGGGACTGAAAGCCTCCTGGCGAGGACTTACCCTCACTTAGTCCCCCCTCCCTGTTCAGGAACGTGGAATGGCTATCATGAAGGGGCTGGACGGGGGCGCTGTGGACTCAGAGGCCCCGAGCCGACCCCCGGGCACCTCCTTCCGAGTGGGAACTGCAGCGTCTGTCAGTGTGTAGGGGCCCAGGGGCGCTGCGGTCCATCCCTGCCCGCCTCCTCTATGCCAGGCTGCAGGGCTCCCTGCTCGACCTTCGGGGAGCAGCCATTCCTGGGGTTAGAAACCCGACTCCCCACATGTCCACCCAGGGCCCAATTCTTCCCCTGACACTGCAGAACAGCCGATCCGCCCCCAACAGGTGACCCTGTCTCTCTCACGGGGCGTCCCCTCGCCCCGACGCTCCTCCCCAGCCCCCACCATGCATGTCTCAGTTGGTGTCTCCCCGCGCGTCACAGGCTCTCCTGCTCGAGCGGCGTGATGTGGACGCTTGCTGGGGTCTGGGTGTGACCGACCAGGCAGCCTCTCTCTACCGTGCACAACACTCACGTCACCGCCTCAACCCGAGTGCACGTGAGCTACACCCACTCCCAGGACTTTTTCTTTTTGCATGAATGGCTATCACTTCTGGCCTATCCCATCCCGCATACATGCAGATAATTTTTAGAAGTCGACGATAAAAAGACTTCACAGCGGTGCCTGTAACGTGATCGGCTACTTGTAGTTCATTGTCCTCAGCTCTCGCGAGCTCAGGAATCCTGTCTCTCAGAGCACGTCTCCCGCTTCCTTCTCTGAGCCACCTCCTGATGTCTCAGGGGAAGGAAGGAGGCCAGCCTGTGCCGGGGACCCCGTGCCACGCGCTCTGCCGGGGGCAGGGGTCACGTGGTGGGCCCTGATAACCTGGGAGCCGGACTCCAGGGCAGCCCCTCAGCGCTGCTCATCTCGGGGCTCATCCGACCCCTCCCTGGGCTCTGTGGTCCACCTGTTAGCCTCATGGCAGAGCTGAGGCACTTCCACGCACCCTGCCCATCACTCACCTTCAAAGCCCACCGGTCCCTGCAGCCCCACGGGCCCCTGGTCTCCACGGAATCCGGGAATGGCCGACACACCGCCTCGTCCCTGGGGCCCGGCCTTGCCCTGCGCCCCGCGGAAACCTGCAGGGCCGAGGGACACGGGTGAGTGCCGCGGGCAGGGACAGGAGGAAACAGAGCCGGTAGAGCCCCCCAACCCCCGCCCAGCGCCCCCCCTGGCCGGGCTCCCACCTGGTTCTCCGGGGGGGCCCTGCGGCCCCATCTCCCCCTGAGCCCCTGGGGGGCCTCTCCTGCCCTGTGGACCCACTGGGCCCCGCTCGATCGCGATCCTCTGGGGGATTCCTGCGATGCCTGGAGCCCCCACGGCACCAGGGGCACCTGGAAGGGAGGAGAACGGCCAGGTGAGGCGTGAGAACCACCGCTCTGATCTTGACTCTGGTGTGGACCCCACTCCAGACTCCCGGAGCCACCTCGCTCTGCATCCCTGCCCCCCCCACCCCCGGTGATCTCGAGGTGTTCCCCCCTGAGACCCACTCACCTGGGAGTCCTCGGTCTCCTTTGGGTCCCCTGGGGCCTCGGTCGCCCGGGCTCCCGGTGGGGCCTATGTTGCCCATGAATCCTGGCTCCCCTTTGGGCCCTTCAGGACAAGCAGGGCATTGAGGACACGTGGGCCTGGTGCAGGGAGGTCTCCAGCCATCTCTGACCAGCGTCCTCGAGAGAAGCCATCCCTCCTCCCGGGACACCACCCATGTTACCTTTTTCTCCTGGGAGCCCGAACACGCCAGGCCGGCCCTGGGGCCCGGGGTCGCCGATCCATCCTTTGATCCCGGGGCTTCCGGGGGTTCCAGGACTCCCCTCATCACCTTTGCTTCCGGGAAGAGCTGCAGGCCCAGGCGGCCCCGGGGGCCCTCGATAACCTGCCGGCGACAGTCGGGAGAGAGGCGAGTAAGCACGGAAAGGCAAAGTCGCCCCTGGGGGATGGGCTTTGGCAAGTGTGTAACCCTGGGGGCTAGCTTTGCTTTCCATTGTGCTAAAATATGCTAACGTAAGTCTACCATTTAAACCACCTTGGAGTGCAACCCGTTCAGAGGCCTGCAGCCGTCACCATCGTCCTTCCCTGCACGCGGCTCATCTTCCAGCTGAAGCTCTGTCCTCACTGAACATGCTCCTCCCCACTCCCCAGCCCTGGCCCCTGGCATCCACGTTCTGACGCTATAACGTGACTCCTCTGTGCTCAGTTGTGTCTGACTTTGCAACCCCATGGACTCTAGCCCACCAGGCTCTTCCATCCATGGGATTCTCCAGGCAGGAATATTGGAGTGGGTTGCCATTTCCTGCTCCAGGAATCTTCCCGACCCAGGGATCCAACCTGCGTCTATCTCCGTATTGACAGGTGGGTTCCTTACCACTGCTTCACCTGGGAAAGCCCATCGATTCCTCTAGGGAACCCTCCCGGGGCCTCCTTCCTGCCTGGCCTGTCTCCCTCAGAATCATGTCCTCAAGGGGGAATCAGAGGTGTCCCCTGTCTGCAGTGACCAGGCTTCTGCCCAGAGGTTCCAGCCCACAGGGTGTGAGTCCTGCTCACCTTCCAGGCCGAATATGCCGGGCGCGCCGATGTCCCCAGGTGACCCAGAGATGTTGGAGGGAGGGGTGATGCCTGGAAAGCCCTGAAGGCCAGGACTCCCGATTGGGCCTCGCTCCCCTGGGAGGGAAACGGAAGTTGATCAGTGCCAGCGCCCAGCTCTCCATCCTGGGTTACCCCCCTCCATGCCCACAGTAGGCTCTTGCCCACACGCCCGCCAGCCCTCTCCCACTGCCCGTAGGGCCCGTGGCCCTGCCTCTGCTGCAAGGCTGCCCTCTCCGGCACACCTCCTGCTCAGCGGCCAGCTGCTGGGGCCACCTGAGGGAGATGCCCGGCCCCGCCCTGCGGGCATTGGCCGAGAGCAGCCCTGGGGGCCCAGCGAGCACCCGTGCTGGGAGGACCCAAAGGGGGTGGCGCGGCCACTCCTGTCCTCCCCGGGGCGCCCCCCAGGATCCCGGGCTCCGGCTCGACGTCCAGCGTCCTGGGCGGGTCCATCCTCCCGGCCCAAGCGGCTAAACTGGCATCTCACCTCCTCACTGGGGTTCACTGGTGGCCCCAGGCAGCCCCACGGGGCTCCTGGATAAGCAGGAGGGGGTCTCCCCTAATGTCTATCTAGGGCGTTTTCTGCCTGTCCATGCTTTTTGAGGGCGACCTGGCTGTTTCGATCGGCCCCCAGACTTCACACTGAAGCGTGGTCCAGAGTTTCAGGAAGACTGAAACGTGCCTCCCGGAGGAAATCCTGTGTGATGGGACCATCCTGAGGCTGAGCTACGGGCCAGGTGTCCATGCTGCTGAACTGGGCCTGGACCCCAGCCCCGAGCGGGGCCGCCTGAGCCCCAGCAGCCCCTTGGACTCACAGTGTGGCCCTCTGGCTGGGCCCCCTCCTCCCCCGGCCTTCCGATCAAAGCTGGGGCTCGGGTACCAGGGGATTCTGGGGTTCAGATCAAGGCTGGGGCTCGGGTACCAAGGATTCTGGGGTTCAGATCAAGGCCGGGGCTCGGGTACCGGTGGATACTGGGGTTTCTGCTTAGTGCAAGTGGAGGGGAGGTCACAGGCCCAGGGGAGAATCAGATGATGGGGTCTGTGGGATACCCACCCCCCACCCATCGGAGGTCGGCGTCGCTGGCCTCCTCAGGGCCTGCCTTCCCCCTTGAGGGGCTGATGGTTCTAGTTTCAGCGGTAATTCTGGCCTGAGCACCAGCTCTCAGACCCAGGTCTTGGAGGCCCAGGTGTGATGACCTGTTAGGTCCAGCACCCCCGCTGGCTTGACAGGCAGCGCCTGGCTCCAGGCTGCCTCGGATGAGACACTGGGGTGAGCCGTGGTGGGGCGGGGGGCGGGAAGGGCCCAGGTGTCAGAAAACAAAGCCCACTGGGTGACGCCGCACGGCTGGGAGCCCTCCGCTCCGAGACGCCGGGGGTAGTCGAGTCTACATGCCCCGTCAGTTTAGGTCCAGCCTGGCGGCTAGCGGCCGGGCTGGGTGGGAGTCTCGTTCTCAGCAGCGGAGACCACCTCTCCCTGGCCTGTTCCTGTTGCACTCCAGGCCAGAACATGCGCAGGGCTCAGGCGCTGCAACGCCCTCGCTCAGTCCGTCATGTCCCCAGCACTCCTGTGCACGTGTGGCGGGTGGGGCCCCGCACCTGGTGCCCTGGGGGGCCCCCACAGGGATGCAGCCTGATCTTATCCTTCCTCCGAGGGCAGGGCAGTCAACAGTTAACCCCGATGGAGTAAGACTGGGATGGGGTATATGAACCGTGGAACGCCAGGGGGAGGTTTGCAGCAGGGAGCTCTCCCCAGAGAAGTCAGCACCCGGCCTGCTCCGACTGCTCATCTCAGACTCACGGGCACCACGGTTGGTTCTGGGGGTGCAGACGGTGATGCTGGGGTGCAGGCCTCACCTGGAGCTCCACGCTCGCCCTTCTGTCCCGGGGCTCCCGTGGGGCCTGGAAGGGTGTTGGCCTCCCCTGGGTCACCCTTGTCCCCGGCAGGGCCTGGGAATCCGGGGTCCCCGTGGACGTCTGCACCTGCAGCCGGGTGAACAGGTGACATCAGTGTCTTGGGCCAGGCAGAGTCCGCTCTCACGAGAGGAAGGGGAGACTCGGAAACAAGAGCAGCCCATGACAGTGTGGAGACCTCTGCCTCCCAGCAGCCTAGATGCCTCCGAGCCCAAGACTCAGAAGGGACCCTGGGTATCGAAGCCGAGCCCTTCACTTCATAGGGGGAACTCTGAGGCCCCTCAGAAAAGGCTCGGATCCCAAGATGCAGACGGTCCTGAGCTGGGACCTGCCCAGGGTCCCCAGGCTCCTGGCTGGGGCTTTGGATGCTACGTCCAACGCGTAAAAGGGAAGCACTGTTTAAAACCTGCTCTGCTCACACATCAGGAACTCAAAGCAGTGGGTGGCAGGAAAGAGCAACATAACTTGGGTGTTTAAACTGGAATTGAAACCTTAATTGAAGGATGAGTGTGTGACTTTATATACAATGACACACACCCAAATTTACCCTAGACACATCTGCTTATATAAAACAGCTATAGACAGCAGTCTAAAAGCAGCGGGAGAACTATGCGAGACTTGTTTTTCTTTTGTTTACATGTACTTTTAAAACCTTTTCTCCACTCAACATAAGTAACTTTCATGATCTGAAAAGAAAACCATAGAAGTTTTAAAAAAGATATATTAATCGTACACTGTACAAATATTACTAGTCCAGGGAATACATTTTAAAAATGAAGTGATTACCGAGCACTAAGATTTAAGATGAAAGGAACTAAATTTAAAATAAAGAAAAATCTGGGAAGTGGCCGAGAGTTTTGCACATCCAAGCATAAAAAGGAGGCTTAAAGCAGAAAGGGGATTCCATTCCCCGAGGAACAGAGCCGCATGTGATGGAGCTTGGAGGTCACAGAAGCGGGAGCCGTGCGAACCTCACAGTCACTGGTTTTCAGAGACGATGGGCTGTGTCTCCTTCAGGCAGCCCCCGCCTGCCCCCTGTACACCAACCACCGCTGTGAGTGCGACTGTCTTGTCTGAACCCGAACCCACGTATTGACTCCTAAGGCCCCACGTGGTGGGATCTGGTGGAGGGTCTTGGAGAGGTGATCAGGGTTAGAGGAGGCCCCTAGGGTGGGCCCCCGACAAGAAGAGATACCCAAGAGCTCGTCTCCGCTGCGTCAGGACAGAGAAGAGCCGAGAACACGGTCCTCGCCCGGATCCCCCTCGCCAGCAGCCCCCACCCCGGACCTCCAGACTCAGAGCTGTGAGGAGCCCCCGCTGCTGTGTAAGCCACCCGGTCTGTGCAGCAGCTGGTGGCACCGAGCTCCCGCAGCCTCAGGGACAGGCCGTCCAGCTCTCTGAGCCGCCCACCACCCCAAGTCCCCGATGGGCCCCCAGGGGACCCCCACTGCTGGGCGCGGCCTCGGGGTTCCCTACCTGGGGATCCCGGGAAGCCTTTGCTGCCTGGCAAACCGTGCAATCCGCTGATGCCTCGGAGGCCGGGCAGACCTGTGGGGGAGCCTCAGGGTTAGTTCTCGGGAGAGCAGAGAAAGACCCCCCCAATGCAGCCAGATGCTTCGATTTGCTGCGGGACGGTCGTCCACCCAGCGTGTTCAGTGTTGGTCGCTCGGCCATGTCCGACTCTTTGCGACCCTGTGGACTTGTAGCCCACCAGGCTCCTCCATCCATGGAATTCTGTAGGCGAGAATACTGTAGCGGGCTGCCATGCTCTTCTCCAGGGGATCTTCCCCACCCAGGGGTGGAACCTGGGTCTCCCACATTGCAGGCAGATTCTTTACCATCTGAGCCCCCAGGGGAGCCCCCGGTGTGTTCAAAGGGGGGACCACTAGGAAGCAGCTCAGCAAATACTGGGACCTGTCAGTCAGTCCCTCCCACGCCGCCTGAGAGAAACATTAACTCAAAAACTGTCTTCCTGAAATCTTTTCACAGACTCCTCACAGCCAGAGGGGGGCTGGGCAGTGCTGCGGGTGTTTCTTTCCGACACGCGGGTCACTGTGTGTGAAAGCTGTGCTAGGAAGCCGCGGCCTGGCACCGCGTCTATCCCCCCGGATTTCTGAGATCAGCCTCTCTAAAGCAGGACGTGGGACCCAGGCCACAGCTCCTCTTGTGATGGGGGCAGTGAATGCGGGGTCAGGGTGCGCCCCCTGAACTGGACATGCGAGCGGCCGAGGGTGTGTCCCCTGAGCAGGGCCGTCCAGGCCAGGCCATGGAGCCCCCAGGCCCTTCAAGGGCGGCACGGGTCCCGGTTCCATGGGCACCCATGCCGCTAACTCCACGCCCGCACTGCCTGGGTGCTGACCGAGGGTCACCCTGAGGTCTCCCAGCAGGTTTGTACTCAGCCTTCTGGGGAGGAAACACCTCTCCGCAGGCATGGTGTCTGGGAAGGGGGGCTTGTCTTACCTGGTAAGCCTGGGTTCCCTGGCCAGCCAGAGTCTCCTTTGATGCCGGGTGCTCCAGCCCGTCCCGGATCTCCCTGAGGCCCCTGGAGCCCTGTGAGTCCTGGAAAGCCTGGGGGACAGACACATCCTTCAGGGGGGACACAGGCGCCCCGAGGCCTCCTGGCCTCCAGCTAAGGGGCTGGGTGGGTAAGGACCAGCGTCCCCTCCACATGGCCTTGGTGGTGTGAGCACAGCCTGGCCAACAGAAGAGCTCGTGTGTGCACATTCTCATTCTCGGGTCCACACGGGAGCCTGGGCAGAGCCCAGAGACCCTTCGAGGGTCAGCCTCCCTGTGGTCACAAATGCTGGGCAACAGCGAGCACAACAGTAGCAAGAAAAAATATAAAAGGAATTCACTCTTGTAACTCGGGCCCTCTGACAAACTCTGCAACTCAGACGCCAAAAGGGGGCCATCATAGGAGCTGTCTGCACGTACAGAGAGACAGACGGACACACAGACACGGCCGTCAGTGCCGCGGGTCCTGCACAGCCGGGCTGTGTGCATGTGGGGACAGACACGCGGGGCAGCTCCTGGCTGTGAGTGCAGGGGACGAGCAGACAGGCAGAACTGGGCAGCCTTGTTCTGGGCCCTTGGAGACTGTGGGCTCAGCGTACCAGGAGGGCGCTGTGATAGCTGGACCTTACCTTTTTGCCCTTGGAATCCAGGGGGTCCCTGGACTCCGGCCAGGCCGGTGATCCCTGGAAAGCCGACATCACCCTCAGTGCCCCTCTCGCCGAAAAATCCCTTTTGACCTGGAACCACAGACGTGCTGCTTGGAATGATCAAACCACAACTGCCGTGCAGTTGGGGCTTAAGGTGTGTGGAGTTCAGGGGTGTCTGGTAAAGGCTTGTGGAATCAGGGGTGTGGGTAAAGGCTCGTGGGGTTCAGGGGTAAAGGCTCATGGGGTTCAGGGGTGCGGGTAAAGGCCCGTGGGGTCGGGGTGAGGCTAAAGGCCCGTGGGGTCGGGGTGCAGGTAAACGCTCGGGGGGTCGGGGGTGTGGGTAGAGGCCCGTGGGGTCGGGGGTGCAGGTAGAGGCCTGTGGGGT